>NW_027331956.1:1879799-2192299 GCF_048418815.1 Hemitrygon akajei
CTGCCCTCGGGCCTGCTGTTCCAGACATAAGAGTCCGTGCTGTTGCTTTCCAGCTTGCAGCTGCGCACCACGAGGCTGTGTGACGTAGGTGTTGTATCCCTCTGGCTGTCTCCTCAGGATTTGCCTCTCCGGGTGGAGTCGAGGGAAGAGGCACCCAAGTTCACTGGATGTTCCAAGGTTCTCATGAAAGGAAACCCTTCGGCTTACACCTTGCAGCTCCCAAGACCCTCAAGAACGATCCCACCTTCCACATTTCCAAACTGAAACCTGCAGATACCATTCCGTTAGTTCCATCACCATCAGTGCGGCTGCCACCCACGTTTGTCCATGGGAAACTTATCTTCACCGTAAAATGAATTCTGGACTCAGGAACTGTTCGGCGTGTTCGGGGTGGACTGAGAGGGATCCCGACCCGAGGAAGACTGCTGAGTTCCTGGAATGGACAACTTGGATCCGGCGTTCATCCATGACAACCATCATCATCTCTCCAAGTGGCCGGGGCCGTCAGGATTCGGCCGCAGGGGATGGGGTCCTGTTACGATGCGCAACCAACCACGCCAGCTTCCGAGGTTCAGACGCTCCGATTCTCCGGAATATGGCGAGCTGCCGCGGTCCCTTTAAAGATTCATGGCTGCTCCGCTATTTGACGGTCATGTTTTACCGCCAGGACTTTAATATTGAAAGAGCAGCTGAACTCAGTTTGGGTGCTGAAACGTCAGCTTGTCTATCATCTGGTTATGAACCCTTTCTTCGTTTCAGTCACATATTGGGTTTCGATTCTGGCTCATTCACCAATCAAATTCCCATCTCTTTGCTTCACCACCCTCTTGGTTTCACCTATCACTTTGTATTCCCTCCCCTCGCCAACTTTTAACTCTACTTCTCATCCTTTTTCCTCCCGTCCTGCTGAAGGGTCCGGCGCGATACTGCCCTGCTGAGTCTTTGCAGCATTTTGTGTGTGTTACCATTGACCTGGAGAACAAGTGACCTGTGGCTTTCACATCACAAATGTGCCACCCTACTGCTCCCTCCTTCATATTCACTGGTATTTAATCGATCAGCTCACATCATTAGTCACCCGGGGAGTCGGGGTCAAAGTAACTGGAAAGTCTCCAGGATTAGGCATACAATATCATTTCTAGCGCTGTGTGACATGGCCAGGACGAGACAGAATACCAGTGTTTCCTCAGTTTCATTTTTACACCTGTGTGGACCAACCATTGGTCTGAGAAGGTGATTTTTACACAGGAATGAAAGTACTACGGCTCTTTAAATTAAGATTGTATAAAATCTGCAGTCTCACCACCTGTCCAATGAACTCCGCAGATTCACCACCTGTCCAATGAACTCTGCAGATTCACCGCCTGTCCAATGAACTCCGCAGATTCACCACCTGTCCAATGAACTCTGCAGATTCACCGCCTGTCCAATGAACTCCGCAGATTCACCACCTGTCCAATGAACTCTGCTGATTCACCACCCGTCCAATGAACTCTGCAGATTCTCCAACTGTCCAATGAACTCTGCAGATTCACCACCTGTCCAATGAACTCCGCAGATTCACCACCTGTCCAATGAACTCTGCAGATTCACCGCCTGTCCAATGAACTCCGCAGATTCACCACCTGTCCAATGAACTCTGCTGATTCACCACCTGTCCAATGAACTCTGCTGATTCACCACCTGTCCAATGATCTCCGCAGATTCACCACCTGTCCAATGAACTCTGCAGATTCACCACCTGTCCAATGAACTCCGCAGATTCACCACCTGTCCAATGAACTCTGCAGATTCACCGCCTGTCCAATGAACTCCGCAGATTCACCACCTGTCCAATGAACTCTGCTGATTCACCACCTGTCCAATGAACTCTGCTGATTCACCACCTGTCCAATGATCTCCGCAGATTCACCACCTGTCCAATGAACTCTGCTGATTCACCACCTGTCCAATGATCTCCGCAGATTCACCACCTGTCCAATGAACCCTGCAGATTCACCACCTGTCCAATGAACTCCGCAGATTCACCACCTGTCCAAAGTGCCGCACAATAAACTTCCTGAAATGCTGTTATTGATGTATTTCCTAAATATTTTTTCCAGGTTAAAAGGGGCAAAAAGAAATGAGTACAGGCATCTCAAACACAAGGTCGGTTTTGCTGGTTCTGCAGGAGAGAACAAATATTTCCTTTGTGACACCAACATATCAAAGTCATGAGCTTTATAAATCAGGCTTCTGGCATTCCACTGTAACAGTTTAATCCCATTAGATACCTTCACAACTAAACTGGGATACAAATCATCCCAGCTCCATTTATAGCTTCCCACATAGCACCAGTTACACTCAGATACTTTTCTGCAGCTTTCAGAATAATGATAATTTCCTCAGTCCGACTAGCTGTCTGATCAGTACAATTCAGCACATCGGTTATAACAGTCACAAATTTCATTTCATTAGCAGTAAATATCGTTAGTAAGGCAAAAGTGATGTGGACGTATATCCACTGACGTCACCGTCTTTTCTCTGAGTGTTAACACTCTAGCTTTTTGCAAGGTCACACCCATTACTGACGTTCATATGAACTAATCACGGTGAAAGTTCTTTTTTGACAGACAGGCGCCTCAGCCAGTGACAGCTATTAATGGACGACGATAGGCGCCTCCTCATTTGCTGTCAGCATCCGTCGCGGAGTTCAGCGAGTTGCTGCCTTTGGTGGTGTCGGCCAGGCCGTCCCCAACAGCGGGCGTGGTTCTTTTTCGATGTCTTGGTGAGTCGGTCCGGCGGATTTGTGTGCCTGTTGAGGAAGAGTTTTAAACCTGTGATCGAGTGAGGAGTCCAAGCATTTGGACTACAACTTCCATATGGCCCCGCGGCCCCGAATGTTCGTCAGCTACCGCCGACTGAGCGCGGTGACAGGAGTTGTAGTTCATAGTGAAGGTGAGTCCATCTCGTACGGTGAGCAACGGGAGTTGTATTTCCGATGCGAATCGCGTGTTTCTGAGTTACGGACAACAGCTTCAGTTACGAACAATTTGTGTCACGTGTAACCTTTTGCACCAACCTACAATCGCATCGAGATAGTGGACCCTGTGGAGAGGGCCGCAAGAATCAGTGTTGGATCACCCTCAGGTCTGGGATCAGTGCACAGCAATTATCCAGTCTTTTAATGACTCGAGTTCTCCAGTCCCGGCTACAAAAGCCGCGAATCCTTACTCCGGCTTTCCAGGTTAATCACATCCCTCCTGAGGCGGGCGACCAGAGATGGACACAGTCCTCCGGCTGTGGTCTCACCAACACGGAACAGTACAGCGGCTTTCCAGGTTAATCACATCCCTCCTGAGGCGAGCGACCAGAGATGCACACAGTCCTCCGGCTGTGGTCTCACCAACACGGAACAGTACAGCGGCTTTCCAGGTTAATCACATCCCTCCTGAGGCGAGCGACCAGAGATGCACACAGTCCTCCGGCTGTGGTCTCACCAACACGGAACAGTACAGCGGCTTTCCAAGTTAATCACATCCCTCCTGAGGCGGGCGACCAGAGACGCACACAGTCCTCCGGCTGTGGTCTCACCAACACGGAACAGTACAGGAGGGGAACTGGCTCTGCTGCTGACTGTGTTGTTCACAAACAAATGAACCGGTCATTTCATGCCATAAAAAAAAATTCCTTCTGACTTCTCAAGGTCCACATCCCTCTATTCTCCTCACATTCATGAGATATCCAACAGCCTCTATTGCATCTGCCTCCGCAACCACCCCTGTCATTCATTCCAGACACCCACCACTGTGTGAATAAAAACAATAAACTTGCAACGCACGTCTCCTTTAAACATTGGAGTCCTTTAACATTACTCTATTATATAATTTGGATTTTTTTACAGCAGTAGTTAGGAAATACATACAAAATTAGGCCAAATCACAAAAGAAATAAACATTGCAAAGGACAGTTTTATTTTGGACTAATGAGGTAGTCCATTAGTCTCGGACTAATGATGTAGTGTTCCCGCCTTCACCCTGAGCACATGCCCTGTGGTATTTGACCTTTCATCCTCAAGCTGTCCACTGTATCTCTGCCCTTGACTTGCTGACACACCCACATGCTCGATAGGTTATCCCGGAGCAAGATTCATTTCAAGCAGTTCACAATATAACTGGCTCAAATTTCAATAATAGCAAGAATAATTTTCAAAGTTCAAAGCGCAATTATCATTAAAGTGTCTATAAAAGAAACATCCCGGAGATTTGTTACTCTCCCTCCCCGCGCACAATGCACCGACACCTCGAAATCCGTTTGTACCCGTAGTCGCCGATGCTCTGATAAATCAGCACATCCACAAATACACATGGGCGCAAAATCCTTGTGGGACGCAAATCCGTGTGCCTCCGCAAATCCGGGTTCACGTCCAAACCCACAGACATCCCGACATTCACCTCAGATTATCCCCAATCACGCTGCGACACCCACATGCACGTCAGATGGTCCCTGAGCAAGAATCTTTTCAAACATTTCAGGAAATATCTCCCTCGACATTAAAAATCTGCACGGAGCCCAAAACTCTTCTGCAAATCTTGATACGCCGAGTCAAGCAAAACTGTGTTAAACCCAAATCCGCGTAGACCCCGCGTTCGACAACGCACCGCTGAGACTGTGCACATCACCAACCCTTGCGCCCACCACCATATCTGACAACCCACCGCTGAAGCTCTGCGTATCCCCAAATCAATGTCCGTCCCCAGGTGTACGCACATCGACAAATAAGGGAGCACCCCAAACCCGCTGACAACCCCACATGCACATTAAAATCTCGCAGAGTAAGAATAATTTCAAACAGTTCATAAACTGAACCATACAAATTTACGAGCTGAGATCAAAGTTTAAAAGTATTATTATTGTGTCTATATATGAAAGCAATTTGAGATTGGTCACACTCCAAATCTGCAGAGACCCCACATCCGTGAGGAACCCGAATTCCGTGCGCACCTCCAAATCCGTATGCACCCCCATATCTATCCACATTCCGAAACTACTGATACACCCACATGCAAATTCGATTATCCCAAACAAGAATTATTCCAACAAAATCTCTGTCTCCACCTTAAACTTAGCAAGAACAAAGTTCATAAGTGCATCTACTATTAAAGCATCTATAAATGAAACAACTTTGAGATTCGTCATAACTCCAAAAACGCAGACACCACAAATCGGTCAGAACACCGATATCCGTGTGGAACCCCACCGCAAATCCATCTGTACCCCAAATCCGTGTGGATATTATTAGTTTGACGGTCCTTATATGTAGGTTCTCACTGATTTTATTGCATTTCTCTACTCCACTGCGAATGTCTGCAAGAACACGAATCTCAATGTCGTATAAGTTGACATGTAAGTACTTTACTAATAAAGTTAATTTCATATTTGAACAGAAGCAAAACACAGACGGGCAGTGGCACCGGCACAGACATGCGCACAGAGACATGGTATCAGGAACACCACCATTACCGCAGACTCTCCCACAGGCAGAGACAGACAGAGACGCACACAGCGGTTCACCCACACACACTAAAACATTGACACAAATACTGTAGGTATACACAGACACACAAACACATATGCACACCAATCACAGACAAGCACGCAAAGTACAACAAATTAACAAACAGATCTGCACACTGAAACCCACTCATAAACAGGCACAGAAAACAGACAAATGCAGACATTTGTCCTGCATTGGTGGGTCCTGGTGAGGTTACAGGGTGTTATGATTAAAACATGCTCACCCCCCAGCTGAAACAGCCCAGTGTGCAGGCCAGGGAGTAGGGTTAGGGGTGGGTCCTGGTGAGGTTACAGGGTGTTATGATTAAAACATTCTCACCACCCAGCTGAAACAGCTGAGTGTGCAGGCCAGGGAGTAGGGTTAGGGGTGTGCCCTGGTGAGGTTACAGGGTGTTATGATTAAAACATGCCCACCCCCCAGCTGAGACAGCGGAGTGTGCAGGCCAGGGAGTAGGGTTAGGGGTGGGTCCTGGTGAGGTTACAGGGTGTTATGATTAAAACATGCTCACCCCCCAGCTGAGACAGCGGAGTGTGCAGGCCAGGGAGTAGGGTTAGGGGTGGGTCCTGGTGAGGTTACAGGGTGTTATGATTAAAACATGCTCACCCCCCCCAGCTGAGACAGTGGAGTGTGCAGGCCAGGGAGTAGGGTTAGGGGTGGGTCGTGGTGGGGTTACAGGGTGTTATGATTAAAACATGCTCACCCCCCCCCAGCTGAGACAGTGGAGTGTGCAGCCCAGGGAGTAGGGTTAGGGGTGGGTCCTGGTGAGGTTACAGGGTGTTATGATTAAAACATGCTCACCCCCCCAGCTGAGACAGCGGAGTGTGCAGGCCAGGGAGTAGGGTTAGGGGTGGGTCCTGGTGAGGTTACAGGGTGTTAATATTAAAACATGCTCACTCCCCCAGCTGAGACAGCGGAGTGTGCAGGCCAGGGAGTGGGGTTAGGGGTGGGTCCTGGTGAGGTTACAGGGTGTTATGATTAAAACATGCTCACCCCCCAGCTGAGACAGCGGAGTGTGCAGCCCAGGGAGTAAACCCTTGATCAGGACTTGAAAGAAGAAAGAGAACTTAGAGCAAAAGGACGCGAGGAGGTGTGAGGAGTGAAGAAGGCGGACAATGTGGTAGGAGATAGGTGAAAGCGGGAGTGTGGCGGGGTGAAGTGAGTTTGTGAAAGAGATAAATGGAGAGAGAAAAATTTGATCGGAAAGGGTACAAAATCATGGAAAAAAGGGTAAGGGCGAGAGGAAGGGAGTTGATCGGCAGGTAAGGAGATAAGTCTAGAGAGGGAAACAGGAATGGGGGAATTGTGAAGAGGGTGCAGATTGACGGAAAGTTCCAGTGATCAATATTCACGGCATCCGGTTGGATCCCACCCAGACGGGACATAAAGTGTTGCTCCTCCAACCTGAGTGGCCTCATCGCACAGGAGAGGAGGCCACGGACTGACGTGTCGGAATGGGAATGGGAAGTAGCAGTGAAATGCGAGTGTTGAGATCATTTCCAGTATATGGAGATTTTCCCGTGTTTAAGGTCGCATTCAGGTGAGGTGCGATCAGACTTGCTGCAGAATGACAGTGAGAGATAGTTTTATTCCGGAGGATCTTCTATACGATTTCCCCAACTAATGGCCGAAAGTCACACAGACGCAAACAAGAGGTGGTGAGATGGGTCTGATGGTGTTTTGCTGGAAGAATGCTACTCCCAATTTACAGCCCTTGGTATCATCACATTTTCCGTTGCTTACCGTTTCACAATTAATTCGCTACATTAATCGCTATCTGTCACCGTGGGGGTTGCACGTGTCTGACGTCATCGGTTTGGAAATAGTTTGAATATCTTTATTTCTGAATCTGTTGAAACCTCTCCCTGTGGATTCGCTAAATGGTATTAAAAACCCCAGGCTTCTGCTGCTTTAACATTTCATTCCGACAAATCGCCGGTAGCACGGGGAACGAATCACTCGGCAGAGAAAACGTCTTCAATGTTGGATAGTTACAGGAGTGTGCAGAAAATATTGTACGTGTTCATTGCTGTCTTTGGAGTTCCTGGTGAGTATTTCGTATTTTTGTGTATTAACCGTTGCGGATCTGTTTCCGATCAGTTTACCAGCTTCCAACTTGATGATTATTGCGCATATATCCGTCAGAAATATTAATCCTGTCAATTCGACATCTGAGTTTTCATATTTATTGACAAATGAAACAAAACTTCTGCCTCTCCTCCGTTGTTCGTCCCTTTAATGACACCTTTTCCAGAGTAGTTCCAGTGAAGTAGAATTAAACCATTAACGGAGCCACTCAGCCTCTGTTTACTAAGTTGACCCGGCATTCCCTCTGAGACCCGTCGTAAATTGGAGCATCGTTTCGTCCTGAAGAAGGGCCCGACACGGTCAGTGTTTGTTCAATTCCATAAAAGCCCTTGAGCTGCCGTGACCATCCAGTGCTTTGTGTGTGTTGCCCCTCCTCAGCCCCACCAGATGCCGAGTTCCTCGTGGCCTGCTCAGTCACGGCTCAATCAGAGAAACCGGCCCCATCAGCGATGCAATCAGGATTAGCATCGATCGCTGTTGTTCATGCAGCTGGTTTTTCGGAACGAAGGTTAGTCACAGATCGCCTTATTTGCACAGTACAGAGATAGTGAGAGGCGTATTAGAAGTTAGATTAGCATTCTTTAGCCGAATTCCGGAGATGCTGTTATGCTGTTCAGTAATGCCCGTGTATGTTCTCTTCATCTCTCTCTCTCTCTCTCTCTCTCTCTCTCTCTCTCTCTCTCTCTCTCTCTCTCTCTCTCTCTCTCTCTCTCTCTCTCTCTCCTCTCTCTCTCTCTCTCTCTCTCTCTCTCTCTCTCTCTCTCCCCCCCCCCCCACCCCTCCCCCAGTTAATTTAGTGGCGATTGTGATCCTGTCCCGGGGAATGTGCGGCCTCTCTACCTGCACCACTCGCTACCTGGTGGTCATGGCAGCGGCGGATCTACTGACTATTGTCTTCGAGATCATTCTGCTTCGAATGAAACTACGTTACTTTATGTCCAGTTTTCTAAATATCACCCCTGTGTGCAGTGTTAACGAGGTACTGAGGTTCGCAGCCACGGACTGTTCTGTCTGGTTCACCGTCACTTTCACCTTTGATCGGTTTGTCGCTATTTGCTGCCAGAAGCTGAAAACAAAATATTGCACCGGGAAAACTGCGGCTGTGGTTCTCACAACAACCGGTGTACTGTTCTGTCTGAAAAACATTCCCCGTTACTTTCTTTGGGAACCCAGAGTGATCATCGACAATGTGCCGTGGTTCTGTGAACTCGTGGACAAAGGTCGCACTGACCCCGGGTGGGTAGCACGGGCTTGGGTGGAGACTGTTTTAACTCCGTTCGTCCCTTTTGTTGCGATACTGCTGCTCAACGCTCTGACAGTCAGACACATTTTAGTGGCCAGTCGGGTCCGTAAGGGGCTGAAGGGTCAGAGCAAAGGGGAGAACCGCAGTGACCCGGAGATGGAGAGCAGGAGGAGGTCTGTGGTTTTACTCTTCACCATCTCCGGCAGTTTCATCCTCCTGTGGATGACAATGGTTGTAAATTTCATGTATTATCAGGTCAAAGGAATTGGTTTCAATTTCAATGATTCCGAATGAATATTCCATGAATTCGGCGTTTTGATGAGGAATTTCAGCTTGTGCACGAACACATTTATTTACGCGGTGACTCAGTCGAAATTCAGGGAGCAGGTGATCAGCGCGGTGAAATACCCGATCACCTCGGTGGTTCAATTCATTAATAAAGTCGCGACCTGAGCCGAACCCAGAAGTAGCTTCAATGTATCCTGTCCGGGCTCCAGATCTTCTCATCCGCCGTCTAGTCTCCAATCTGTTATTCCCGGGCTGTCGTCCTGTTGAAAGGGGCATTGGAAGCAGCAGTGCAGTGGACCGCGAGAAAATGGAGGGAGATTGGAAAGTGCTTGTAAGGGAGAGACGTCTGGGATTGTCTGAGTGGAGTGCTTGAGAGTAGGGGGGTGGGTAAAGAGAGACTGGGAGATCGTGAATGGTGTGTGTGTGTGTGTGTGTGTGTGTGTGTGTGTGTGTGTGTGTGTGTGTGTGTGTGTGTGTGTGTGTGTGTGTGTGTGTGTGTGTGTGTGTGTGTGTGTGTGTGTGTGTGTGTGTGTGTGTTTAATTGAGAAAGAGGGCAGAAAATGTATACAAAGTTGTTGCTAGTACAAGTTGACCTGTGTTATAGAGACAGGTTGGACAGGTATCAAACTCTGCGGACTGAGAGGCAAGCGAGCGAAAAGAATTAAGATTACAAGTGTTCAGATAGCCAACGCACAAAATTCTTGAGTAACTCAGCAGGTCAGGTATCATCTATTGAAAATTGTAAGTCGTCGACCTTTCGGGCCAAGACACATCTTCAATCCCCAGACTCTAATCTGACATTCAATCTCCTCGCCCACCGCCCATTATTACACAAACATATTACTGTCCCGCATTCCTAATCTGACCTCTAACACACAGCATCCTGGGCTAAATATTCATCTGAATTCTAACTTCCCATATCTGACGTCTAACCCTTCATGTGACGTCTTACTACCCCAACATAGCAATCCCTAAACTACATTCTGACCTCCCACTCTATAAATTCCTATCCCTAAACCCATTATGATATCTAACTCGCCCACATGCTTATTACTAAACCCAATATAATCTTTCACTCCTTCACAAACCTGCCGCTATGCCTAACCAGACTTCTAAATCCCCAAAATCCTGTCACCAAACCTAAATTTGTCCTTTCGCAATATTTCATTCCAACCCCCCGATCCTAATCTGCACTGTAACCGCCTTCATCCCCGTCCCTTATCCTAGTATGAAAATTATCTTCCGAACATCCCATTCCTTAAATCATAAACTGAACTCTAAATCCCCTCTACACTGTCCCTAAACTTTAATCTGAACTCCAACAAATTCCGGCACCCCACATCTCTCAACCTAATCTCGAATCTAATCTGATCTCCAGCACCACACTTCCCTCTCCGTAAAACATAACCAGACATCTCGCCCACCACGGCCATGTCCCCAAACGCCAATCTGACTTCTACCTCTCCACATCTCGAACCTTAAATATAATATGATTTCCAACCCCGTAACATCCCGATCCCTAAATGCTAATCAGACCTGAAACACTCCACGTTTGTGTAATAATCATAGTCTGAAATCTAAATCCTCATATTCCTGTCCGTTGTCTTATTCAGATGTGGATAGAATTCAAAATGCAGTACTGCAAACGGAGTCCTTGTGCAGGAATTCAGTTGAGTCGGTGGTGAAGAAGGCAAATTAATGTTGGTCTATATTTCTGGAGCTATAGAAACAAAGAAACATAGAAAACTCACAGCACAATACAGGCCTTTCGAACTAACTAGGCTTTAGCCATAACCTTCGATGTTTCTAAACCCCATGTAGACATCCCCGAGTTTCTTAAATAAAACTTCTACCTCCCCACATCCGCCTCCAGCACCGCCGCCGGCAGCCCATTCCACGTACTCACCACTCTCTGCGTAAAAGATTTACCCCTGACATCTCCTCTGTACCTACTTCCAAGCACCTTAAAACTATTACCTCTCGTGCTAGCCATTTTAGCTAAGAGAGAAGCCTCTAACTATGCACAGGATCAATGCCTCTCATCAGAAATAAGATAAAAAAGTGCAATCCTAGAAGTCACAACATGAAAGTGAGAGCGACAGGGTAAATTGAATAATGTGCGAGATGAGATTATTTCTTTATAGAAACACAAAAATAAATCAATAGAAAAATGGAATACCTACAGCACAATGCAGGCCCTTCATACAACAAAGTTGTGCCGAACATGTCCCAACATTGGAACTTACTAGGCTTACCCATATCCTTCTATTTTTCTAAGCTTTACGTACCTATCCAAAAGTCTCTTAAAAGACCCTATCGTATCCGCCTCCACCACCGTTGCCGGCAGCACATTCCAAGCACTCACCACTCTCTGCGTAAAAAAGAGTTACCCCTGACATCTCCTCTGTACCTACTCCCAAGCACCTTAAAACTAGACCCTCTCGTGCTAGCCATTTAAGCTAAGAGGAAGGCCTCTGACTATCCACAGGATCAATGCCTGTCATTGTCTTGTACACCTCTATCAAGTCAACTCTTATCTTCCGTCGCTCCAAGGAGAAAAGGCCGAGTTCACTCAACCTGGCAAATTGCTTCAATGGAAGGGGTACTGAGGGCTATGGTCCAGGTTCGGTTTTCGGACTCAGCAGAATAACAATTTTGAAAATAGGCCTGTTTCTTTGTTACAGTGCCCACTGACTCCAAATGAAGTGTAGATGTAATCTTGGGTCTCTTGTCGAGAAGGAAGAAGATTTCTTTAAGGCCTTCTTGGTGGGGGAGGTGTATAGATACTGCATATTCGCAGTCCTGTGTTCTTTTGTTTGTTTTTCTCTTGCCTTCACTTTATACAATTAACTTTTGTGCTCCTCAAGGAGTCAACAGGTGTTCGGGTCCTGGAACGTCAATGCGTAATCGTCAACCCATCAGCATTTGGTTTGGTGAAAGGCCATTGTGCAGCGATGCTCTGCAGTAAACCATTAGGATTTTGTGAACGCCTCTCACCCATATGGTGCTTCCAGCTTCAGGCACTTCACCACCTGGGCTAAATCTCTGCTAGGTCATTAGGTTTTGGGAGATGTGGGTTTGCCGATATGGAAATCCCACAATTTACTGCTCGAAAATTGTGAACCATTGTCTGAAACGAGGAGCATCAAAAACAAGGCGCATGACATCAGAGCGTGGATCAATACGTGGACCAATGACGATGTGGCCATCACATGGGCATGAAAGGCATGAAACATTTTTAAATGTTTCAAAAGGGACAGGGAAGGTGGCAAATGAGGTAGTGGGGAGTGGCATTGCCAATCAGTAAAAGAGGAAGTCATGGAGGGATTGTCGTCTCAGTCATTGTGGGTGGAAGTCAGAAACAGGAAGGGGGCAATAACTCTACTGGATATCTTTTTATAGCCTCCCCCCCCCCATAGTAGCAGACGCATTCTGAAGCAGGCAGAGAGGCAGATTCCGAAACGATGAGATAAAAATAGGCTTGTTGTGATGGTGATTTAATCTTTCCGAATATTGACTGGCATCTCCTTAGAGCAAGGGGTGGAGTATGTTAGGTGTGTCCAAGACGATTTCCGGACGCAATAGGTAGAAAGGCCAACTAGACCAGAGGCAGTTCTTGATCTGGTATTGAGAAATGAACCTGGTCGGGCGTCAGACCTCTCGGTGGGCGAGAATTTTGGAGGTAGCGACTACAACTTTCTCTCCTTCACCATAGCTTCTGGGAAGGGATAGGAGCAGACAATTTGGGAAGTCTTTTAACTGGGGTAAGGGGAAATATGACGCTATTGGGTAGGAATGTGGAAACATAAATTGGGTGCAGATGTTCTCAGGTAAATGCACTGCAGAAATATGGCAAATGTTCCGGGAATATTTGTAGGACATTCTCATAGGTATGTTCCATTGAGGATAGGAAAGGGTGGCAGGGTAAAAGAACCATGCTGTACAAAGGATGTAGAAAATCTCGTTAAGAAGAAACGAAAAGCTATCAAAAGTTTCAAGAAAATAGGTACTGTTGAAGCTCTAGAAAATTACAAGAGTGAGCAGGAGCCATGAGAAGGCCTTGGCGAGCAGGATTCAGGAAAACCACAAGGCTTTCTACAATAATGTGAAGAGCAATAGTTACTTTATTTGGAATAAACACAATATAACTTATAAGAATAAATCTTTCTTTTATAAAAATTGGTTTGATAATATTTTGTTAGTTAAACAGTTATTTAATTCAAGCGGTACTTCACTGAGTTATACTGAGTTTTTATCCACCTCTGCATTTCCTGTGACTCTAAAAGAATTTGCTGTTGTTACGGATGCAATTCCCTCTGGTGTTGCATCAATAACAACAGCATGTTGTTGTTGTCGTTGTTTAGAAATACATCCTATTTGGTAGTTGAATTATCCATCCAGTACAGCTGTAAGAAAGATTTGTTTTCCTCCGACTTTAATAAAAAAATAATAGAGGTATTAGAAGTTTGTTTCAAAAGGACATTAACTCTATTCCTATGGCTGTTAGCTTTTGGAATAGTCACTTGGGGAATATGAGGTGGGGGAGTATTTGGGGCTTATTTAATAAATTTTTATTGAGGAATAAAATTAAAGAAATTTCATTTAAAATTATACGTAGATATTACCCAACCAATGTTTATTTGACAAGGTTTAATTCTGATATTGAAACTAACTGTTCTTTTTGTGGTTTATATCCAGAGAATTTATTTCATCTGTTTTGGGATTGTGAATATATTAAAACATTTTGGGTTGATGTTTGTCAATTTATAGATCAATATATTAAAGTGGATTTTACTTTTTATTTTAAAAATGTCTTACTGCGTTTACTAATAACACCAAATATCATAGGGATAATTTCTTTATCATAAATCTTTTATCAATTTACAGAAAATTTTATATCCATAAATGCAAACACAGCAATAAGAAACCTTCATTTATATTTTTACGTCAGACTTCAAACTATACATTAATACTCTGAAAACTTCCCATAACCAGAAAGCTGTAAAGACTGTACAAATCGGTCAACGTTTTGGGTTATCTCTGTAAATGTGTCTGTGTTGTGACTCCTCTTAGACATAGTTCCTTCTGTCAACAGTATTTAGAGTGGATTTTCTTGTTTATTTGTATATTTAAAGTTAATAGTTATATATTTGTTACTGCTTTTGTGTGATTCCCTGGCTTTATTAGCATATGTTTAGTATTTCTGTTTTTCTTTGTGTTCAATAATTTTTTTTAAAGTTGGGAAAATGAACAAGAGGATGAGCCGTGTGAGAATAGGACCAATGGGGTGCAATCGTGGAAAGATGCGCATGGAGCGGAAGGAGGTAGCGGAGGTATTTAATGAACACTCTGCTTCAGTATTCACCAGCGAACAGGATGGTGGGGATGACTTACGGTGGACTGAAATGTTTGAGTGTATAGTCATTAAGAAAGAGGATGTTCTGGAGCTTTTGAAAGATATTAAGTTAGATAGGTCGGCGGGACCGATTGTATTGTAACCTTGACTACTGAGGGAAGGGAGGGAAGAGATTCAACTTGAAGTGGTGATAGGTAGGGCATATAGATAGAAGTAGTTGCACCCGAGGTCACGGCAGCGGAAACTGAGTGACAGTCAGGAAGAAGAGTGCAGCGCACCCCTGTGGCCATCCCTCTGATCAACAGGTATATCACTTTACACACCAGTGGGGTGGGGGGATGACCTCGCAAAGGAAAGTCACAGCAACAGGGTCTCTGGCACTTAGTCTGGCTCTGAGACTGAGAAGGGAAGGGAGGAGACGAGGTGAGCTGTGGTCAGAGGTGATTCAGCAACAGGGTCTCTGGCACTTAGTCTGGCTCCGAGACTGAGAAGGGAAGGGAGGAGACGAGGTGAGCTGTGGTCAGAGGTGATTCAGCAACAGGGTCTCTGGCACTTAGTCTGGCTCCGAGACTGAGAAGGGAAGGGAGGAGACGAGGTGAGCTGTGGTCAGAGGTGATTCAGCAGCAGGGTCTCTGGCACTTAGTCTGGCTCTGAGACTGAGAAGGGAAGGGAGGAGACGAGGTGAGCTGTGGTCAGAGGTGATTCAGCAACAGGGTCTCTGGCACTTAGTCTGGCTCCGAGACTGAGAAGGGAAGGGAGGAGACGAGGTGAGCTGTGGTCAGAGGTGATTCAGCAACAGGGTCTCTGGCACTTAGTCTGGCTCTGAGACTGAGAAGGGAAGGGAGGAGACGAGGTGAGCTGTGGTCAGAGGTGATTCAGCAACAGGGTCTCTGGCACTTAGTCTGGCTCCGAGACTGAGAAGGGAAGGGAGGAGCCGAGGTGAGCTGTGGTCAGAGGTGATTCAGCAACAGGGTCTCTGGCACTTAGTCTGGCTCTGAGACTGAGAAGGGAAGGGAGGAGACGAGGTGAGCTGTGGTCAGAGGTGATTCAGCAGCAGGGTCTCTGGCACTTAGTCTGGCTCTGAGACTGAGAAGGGAAGGGAGGAGACGAGGTGAGCTGTGGTCAGAGGTGATTCAGCAACAGGGTCTCTGGCACTTAGTCTGGCTCTGAGACTGAGAAGGGAAGGGAGGAGACGAGGTGAGCTGTGGTCAGAGGTGATTCAGCAACAGGGTCTCTGGCACTTAGTCTGGCTCCGAGACTGAGAAGGGAAGGGAGGAGACGAGGTGAGCTGTGGTCAGAGGTGATTCAGCAACAGGGTCTCTGGCACTTAGTCTGGCTCCGAGACTGAGAAGGGAAGGGTGGAGACGTGGTGAGCTGTGGTGATACGTGGCTTGTTAGCTCAGGGAACTGACAGGATGTTCTGTAGGTGAGAATGAAATTCCAGGATGGTGTGTTCCCTCCTGCATGCTGGCATCTGGGTCATCTCAGGTCGAGTGCTCAGCATTCCTCAGGAGGGTGGACAGTGAAGGTCGTGGTCCATGTGGGTAACAATGAGATGGGCTGGTAGAGTAACGAGGTTCTGCAAAGGGAGTTCAGGGAGTGAGCTGCTAAGTTAAATGGCAGCTCGTCCAGGGCTGTGATCTCAGGACTGTCATCTGTGCCGCGGGCCAGGATAATAGGAAGATTATACAGTTTAACACGTGGCTAAGGAGTTGGTGCAGGAGGGAACGTATAAGATTTTTGGATCGTTTGAGCTGGTGAGGATTGTTATGTACAGAGGAGTGTGAGTGTGTTGGGGGAGACACATCGTTAATGGAGTGTGAATAGGCAGACAGGGCTCTCTCTCTCTCTCTCTCTCTCTCTCTCTCCTCTCACTCTCTCTCTCTCTCTCTCACTCTCTCTCTCTCTCTCACACACACACACACACACACACACACACACACACACACACACACACACACACATAGACACACACTCAGATGCAGTGGGATGTGAGGGAGGGGAATGAGAAGGGAAAAGGGGAATGAGGAGGATTGAGTTAAGGCTCCTTCAGTAAGTCCGAGACAGCCTACCCTCCCCCTCTGGAATTGATCCCATTCCCTACACCTACTTCTTGCCTTTTCAAAAAGAAAAGGAATTGTTTGATAGCATCTGGTTAACACACTTTGATAATAAATTCATGTTGAACTTCAACATTGAAATTTATTGTTTGTAAAACGTGCACTGATGAGAAATGGTCTGAGTGAAGGTCCGAGAGTGGTAAACGAACCGGTGTTCGGCCCCACTGCTCCGTGCCGGACAAGAACCCCTATCGGAGTCTGTCCCATCTGTCTGAGCTTGATAGGTCTCACTGTTGTTTCCTCTTTCCGTACCTGTCCCAGTGTCTTTTATTTTCCTTCTCAACCCCATTCCCTGCCTTCTCCCCATGACCTTTGACACCTTTATTAATCAAGCACTGATCAGCCTCTGTTTTAAATACACCCGATGACTTGGCCTCTGAGCTGTGGCAATGAATTTCACAGTTCCTCATCTCTCTAAATGCATGCTCTCTGCTATTGGATATCTTGACGCACAAGGTTAAAAGCGGCAGCTATCTACTTTGTCTATACCTGTCGTAATCTGGTCAAGCTCTTTTAGGTCACCCTGAGCCTCCTGCACTGCAGATAAAGCAGCCCAAGTTTGTCCGAACTCTCCTTACACAGTAGCTCAAGCCTCTATTCCAGACAACATCCCGGTGAACCTCTTCGTTTCTGCCCTAAACACCAGAGGCGTAACGGGCTTTAAGTAGTAAATAGTGGATTGTTAATTAATAAGTGTGTGAAAGGTGACGGGTAGAAAGCAGCAGTATGGGGTTTTAAGGGAAAATCTTATTACCAACAATTAACTCAGAGTGGATCAATCATAAGGGTGTTTAATTTTACTTGTGGCAAGGGAAGACTAGCACTGCACAAGAGCTGGTAATAGCTGTTCTCCAAAAAGAAACTCAAGCCAGTAGGTTCACTCCTTCAGACACAAGTTCAAGGACAGGGTGCATTATGTTTGTCTGCTGAATCGGTATATTTGGCATTCTTTCACACAGTGTCACGTGGTCCGTGGATTCCTGATTCCAGTTATTTCTAGGTAGAGGAGAAAATGGCGGTGCGACGCAGCGCGCGCGTCCTCTCTGGAGAATGGAGATCTGTTCCGTGTTAAGTAGGGATCCGTGCACAATCCTGATTCGATGGAGGCAGACGTGAGAGCGTGGAGGAACATCTGCAGAAACTTCTGAAATGCCCGCTTCGCTGCCGCTGCTACTGTGCGGTCCGGAATCTCCGGAGGAGAAGGCCTCCGAGACCTCGGCTTTGCTTGTTTCTGCGGACGGGACGAGGTCGAGGGCGCTCGGCAGAGGATGGCGCTCGGGAGGCTGTACCGGAGGGGCTGGTCGGAGGCTCGAATTTTTCGGAGGAACTCGGAGTCTGCTGTCGTCGGGTACTTCCGAGGCATTAGTAGTCAGTCCCTGGAACTTTATGGCAGAGAGAGATTCTCCTTTTGCTGCCTGATGTCGAGACTATTGGAGTCGATCGGGACTTGAGACTTTTTTTTAAACCATGCCCATGGTCTGCCTTCATCAAATTATGGTATTGCTTTGCACTGCTGTAACTATATGCTATAATTATGTGGTTTGTCAGTGTGAGTCTTTGGTTTGTCCTCCTTTAATTTTGTGATATCACTCTGGAGGAACATTGTATCATTTCTTAATGCATGTATTCATTTCTAAATGACAATAAACGAGGACTGAGTGTCCTCATAATCTAATCTAATCTAATCTAATCTAATCTGTTATACTCTCGATTGAATGAAAGTAAAAACACTTTTGAAACCTAACAAGTGAAGAGCGCATGTTGTTACATGAAGTACAATAGCATGGGTAAAGCAGTGGCTGATTTGCAGGAATCAAAGAGCAGGAACACAGGGAGAATTTCTGGCTGACGCCGACAGGGGTTTGTGTTGGGATCGTTTCGTTTTACATTATATATCAATAATGTGGCTGAAGTCACTGATGGCTTTGTGACCAAGTAGGGAGACTTTAGAAAGATAGAAGGAGGACCAGGTAAGTTTGAGGAAGCAGAAAGCCGCAGAAGGACGGATACCGATGAGCAGAATGGACAAAGAAGTGACGGATGAAATATATTGTTGGGAAGTGTATGGTCAAAAAAAAACCCAACAACATCGGAGGTGTTGAGGGACTTGGAAGTCCGAGTGCAGGATTCTCTAAAGCAGTGGTTCCCAACCTTTTTTTGTCCATGCTCCACCTAATCATCTCTAAAATCCTGATGCCCCCTATGGTGATATATAATTCTTATTTTTCAAAAAGTGAACTCCTATTCACCTGGAGGAAGCCTAAAAGACCATTAACTTGGTTTAAACAAGCTTCCAAAGAACATGGCATTCATGAAAGAGAAAAATAAAAGAACCAAATGACTGGCAAAGTTCTGAGGAAGAAATTATTAAGAATTTTGTAAAAAAAGAACATTGGTATAAATAATAATAATAATAATAATAATAATAATAATAATAATAATAATAAATAAGACAATGCTGATTCGTTTCTACAGCATACAAAGACAGATACACCGTTTAAAAGAGATGACACAATGTACACACCTTCACACCACCAAGAACCGAAAGCTACTGCAAAAAGCAGCATTGGCGCGATCTCGTACGAGTTTCTTACGCGTTTGGACTTGTTCATTCGTTCCTTCCTACATCAGTCAATTCATTAATTTAAATACGAAAGCCATTTGATGGTTGTAATGATGGTGATACACTATATATACAGTACATACGCAATTACACATGTACATACCCACACGTATTTTTATGTATGCATACTGTATATACACATATGTATTAACTCGCACACACACTCATACTCACACAGACTTACTAGAAAAAAATCACTGTTAATAACTCATTCTCGAATTGCCCCCCTTAAAAATCAAATTACCCCCCTTTGGGGCGTGCGCCCCACGTTGGGAACCAGTGCTCTAAAGCTTTGTTGCAGGTTGATTCAGTCGTGACGATGGCAAACTCGATGCTTTCATTAATTTCAGGAGGACTAAAATATAAAAGCAATAATTTAATGTGGAGGCTTTATAAAACACTGCTGAGATTTCACGTCAAGCGTTGTGAACCGTTTCGATCCAGTCAACTCCGAAAGGATGTGCTGAAACAGGAGAAAGTTCAAAGGCCATTCACGAAAATGATTCCGGGACTGAATGACTTGTCATATGAAGAGCTGGATGGCAGTGTCAGTGGGGCAAAGGTTGCAATGGATATTTGGTGGTTGTTGGCAGGGTAATTGGATGGGTGAAGACGGGGCAGATGGAAGAGAACGGACGAAAATGTGAGATCATCCATTCCGGGCAGATAAGTGGAAACGAAGTGCACATTTAACATGTCAGAGTGAAAAGTTCAGAGAGACCTGGGTGTCCTTGTGAACACATCGCTGCGATTTAACATCTGTTATCGATACAGACGACCTCGTGTCCACCAACATTTCACATTGCAGGACGCCTAATGAACGTCTTGAGTACATCCGGGGATGAGCAGCCCTGTCAACAGAGGCAGCCGTCAGCCGTTTGTATGACCACACAGACTAATCCCCTCAGCGAATAACTTTCTATGCCTTGCCTATTCAAGCTTCCGTTTGGAAAGGCTCGTAAACACCCTCTGATATCTGGTTTAACCATATCCACTGGCAGCAAATGCCGGATATTATCCACTGAAGGAAAGCACCCTGCAGGAAATCATCTACTCCAGAAGATCTAATTGAAGTTTAAACATAGGGAGAGCGAAATGTTTACGTTCTATGCCTGTCAGACACGCAAATATTTCGGACAGGATGCTCGCCCCTGGAAGCGTAAAGGTTGGGCAGAATTTCCAGTACTGCGCGGTGCTGTTCTATAAGTGGTCTATACTCTATTTGGGGCCTACAACTGCTCAGACCACTCTAAATGCGGTTATGTTTCAGAAAAGCTGCTGCATCGAGAACAGAGAATGCAGTCGAGTGCACATAACCTCTCTGGAGATCTCTGACTTGCATTGAGACATGGGTAATTCTGTCATCACGAAGGGTCTCGGCCCGAAACTCCCACTGTTTTCTTTTTTTCCGCAGATTCTGTCCGGCTGCTGAGTTCCTGCAGCAGTTTCTGTGTGTTGCATTGGATTTACAGCATCTGCATATTCTCTTGTATCGTGTGTGTGGGCGCAATTCTAGGTTTGTGGATCATACAAATGTTGGTGTTATAGTGGATGGTTTAGACAAAATACAGCAGGATATATTCCTTTGTGAGAAGAGCATCACCAGATGGAGTCTAATCAAGACAGGTATCCATCATTGCAACTTGGAGAGCAAAGGATGCGGAATACAACTCTGCCAATGAGACGGCTCTGAAAAGATGGACGTAGAGAGAAACCCAGGGTCCATGTCTGTAGCTTCCTGAAAGTGGCTTCCGACGGGACGGGGTAGTTAGCAATGTATCTGCCAGGACGGGCTGTAGTCGTCAATACACTGAGCTGAGGAAGCAGTCACGCAACTGCTTCATAAATCTCTGTGAGGTTGTATCAGAAATATTATAACCGGTTCTGGTCGCCCGATATAGCACAGACGCGCCGGGTTTGGTGAGGGTGCAGCAGTGGTTTGATAGGATGCTGCGGGATGAGAGGGGATGTGCTCATTTGTTAAACCGGTTTATTACTGTCACAGGCACTGATGTACACTGAAGGAACTTGACTGTTTTCACTGGAGCAGTGAAGACTGAGGAAGATAACCGATCCGTTTATAAGATTATGTGAGTCATAGATAAGGTCGCGAACAGCTGACATTTTCCGAGGACTAAGAGGCATAATATCAGAGGGCATGAGATTAAGGTTAGAGGGGTAAAGTAAACGGACATGTGTGGGGCTCAAATGGAGCCCTAGGGAAAAGAAAATACGCCGCTGCAGCCACTCTGTTGCATTTGTCTTTCCATGCACTGCCTACTTCATGCTCCCGTACCTCTTGTCAGCATTTGGGAGGCCTCTAGTCCAGCCCGATCACAGTCATGACTTACGGCCCATTAAGCCGCTGTCGCTTAGCGAAGCAATGAACGTCCTCCATCACTGTCTGACCTTGCTCGTACACAGGGAAGAAGGAATCTTCATCACTGTTCCCCTATTTTGACCGGTCATGGCTCTTAGCCCTGAGGTGAACACCTAAGGCAGGAGAACCGCTGGACCACACTTAGTCTGGTCTCCACCGTTTGGCCTGTTTAGCATTGAAGCGCGCAAGCCTCCGGAGCCGAGAACATGGTTGTGTTCCTCTTGAAGGATCACAGACCTATCTCTGAACACCCAGGATGGGACCAACACCTGGGCTGGATCATCCTGATACGGTTTCGGACGAAACATTTCCTATTTATGCCTCTCCATAGATACTGTGTGAACCTGCTGAACAGCTCCAACTTTATCCGTCTGTTCCATTCCGTATTCAAGTGCTCCACCTCACCGTGCCTCATTGTATGAACCATCCAACCTGTTCACAGCACCGCACAGGAGGCCACGAATGATCCCTGTTGCGCTCCACAAGCTACATCTCTCCAGCTGGATAATTTGTTCCAATTCTCTTCTTTTCGAAAGTAGGATCGGTTTCAATCGCTGCTAAAACACAAGCGATTTATTTGGCTGTTTATTATAACCATGTGGAGACTCTCATGTGGAGTCTCGAGATATGCCTTTGTTGTGAACTTGATGTGATGTCGGAGGTTCCACTTTATGAGGCCTCTCCATATATCCTAAAATACACAAAGTGGGAGTGAGATGATCGCTCGTATCGATGAATTGCAGTCCAGCGTCTGTGCTTTTCCTACAATTTCCTATCATTGAAGCGCTGGAGATGTACCCGGTTACAACTGTGCACTACATTGCTGAGTGCGAGCAGGTCTGAGTGCTCACTGCAGATTGCGTTGAGTTATACACAGTCTGTGTGTGTCCCATTCGTGCAGGACTGGCTTTGTACAGCACATTTCCCTAATGGGGAGCACCTGACTAGTTCTACACAGCGTCGTGTGTGTCCCTCGGGGGTGGGGGTGGTTGCGGTGGGGAGGTTTAGGTGCTGGGGTGTTGGGGGCGCTGGTAGTAGGGGCTGGCCTCGGGATTATAGCAGAGATATATCTGCAAATTCCGCAGCTTATTGATGTTGTGGAAGTCTGTGTCCCCGCAACACCGTGTTTGCTGTCTGCATGTCCATTTCCTGCTGCGTAGTGTTGGAATTGTACTGGGCCGAGTCTGTGCATCCAAGATCTGGTTTGTGCAGCAGTGCCTTCCTCGTGTTGAAACGGGCTAGCGAAGCTCCCTGTCTACACCGGACTGAGTGTGGTCATTTTTGGGCTGCGACTTCACAATGTGGATTGGTTTCTCTATGTCTTATCTGTACAGCGGTAACTCCACTCTGTGCTATTTTACGTCATCAGTCAATGAATATTACATCGCCTCTGTCCCACCATTGTCCTTGCCAGAACGGGACTTCCTTTCAACATTGCTCGACCTTCCCCCTACCGTCCGTGGAATGATATCTGCTGATTCCCACCATCATGCCACATGATTTAAAACTCTCCCAGGCACTGCCAGAGAAACAACGTTATCTTAGGTGCAGCCTGTTGCCATGACACCGGTCTTACCTGCCAGTGAAGGGAGCTCAATGATCCCGACATCTGAAACTACCCAGCTGCACCAACTGCTTCGCTGCAAGTTTAACTGTACTGCCTTCCCAGTTCTTAGCCAGGTTGCACGTGGCGCAGGACGTAAGCCTGAAATCAACATAATAAAGGGCCTTCCACTGACTGTGCATCATATAGACCCAGTTCATTCTTAAATGTGGATGCTAAAATTCTTTGAAAAATAATGGCTAATCGGCTGGAGAATTTGAAGCTAAAATTCTCTCTCAAGACCAAACATTTTTTGTAAAAGGCCGTTATTCCTTCTCTAATGTTCGGAGACTGTTAAATGTTATATATTCATCCTTTCCTAACACTCCCCAATGTGTTGTCTTTCTCGATGCTGAACAGGCATTTGACAGAGTTTAATGGAAACACTTTTTTAAATGTTTTAGAGAAATTCGGCTTTGGTATTAATTTTAATAAGTGGATCAGAATGATATATAAAACTCTACTGCTACTGTTATTTCTAATAATTGCAGATCTCCCTTTTTTCGGCTTTCTCAGGGTACGAGACAAGAATGGCCATTAAGACCCTTGTTATTTAATTTGGTGCTGGGAACCTTGGCTATTGCACTTCGTGAAGCTAAAGATATTCATTGAATTTTCATAAATGGGACTATTCATAAGATCTGCCTTTATGCTGACGATCTCTTAGTTTATATTTCGCATCCTGAAGAATCCATTCCTAGTTTATTGAAACTATTAAACGAATTTGGCAAGTTTTCTGGATACAAACTAAACTTTCATAAAAGTGGATTATTTTCCCTAAATGATTCTGCTTCTATATATGATCACATTCCTTTTAGAGTTACGGACTCATTTAAATATTTAGGTATTAATATTACTAAAAATCATAAAGACATTTATTAAGCTAATTTGATTCCTTTAGTGGATTTTATGAAGCAATTACTTTGCAGATGGTATCCTCTTACACTTTCATTAGCCGGCCGAATTCATGCAGTTAAAATGAAGAGTTTACCAAAAATTTTATAGGTATTTCAAAATATCCCTGTTTTTTAACTAAGATTTTTTTTTGATCAAGTTGACTCTGTTATTTCATCTTTTGTTTGGAATAATACAAGACCAAGAATATCATTTACAAAAATTAAAAAGGATGGAGCTCCGAATTTAAGAATGTATTATTGGGCTGTTAATAGACGTTATATGTGTTTTTGTTTATATTGGGCTGATAAATTGAACGACCACTTTGGGCTGATTTCGAATTGAATGCTGTGAAACACCTTTACGTAACCTCTTTACTAGGAGCTTCTCTACCTGTACAACTGGCCAAAACTACTAATTTAAATTTATATCCTGTAATTAAGCAGTCATTACGAATTTGATTCCAGTTTCGTATTTGTTTTTAATCTTAAAAAGATTAAAGTTTGTGGTTTAAGTTATCGAAATTATTTATTCAAACCTTCCTTAAGTGATCCTACCTTTCTTCTTTGGAGGAATAAAGGAGTTTATTTCTTTATTGGTCTGTTCATGACTTTTTGTCGATGTAATTATATACTAAGCTCATTATAATGTAAGGCAATAAAATAAACTATTTTAAAGAAACTTAATTACGACATATCATCTGATTTTAAAGCCAACCTCTCCATTACCTGTGACGTCTCCGTAAGATGCCAGCCTATTCGGGCCAACACTTCATAACCTCGGGGGACGTCACGTGATGACGTAGGGTCGAGACGCTGGAACCTAGCTCTCCCGTAAAAAGTTAATAAATTAATGTCTAAATGAAGAAAAGTTAGTCAGTACCTTCTAAAAGTTACTTATAAACTACTCCGGATTGTGTCAAGCTATGCCTCAAAGAAGGAAGATGAAGAAAACTAATACCGGGAAGATTACGCAAGTTGAAACAAGAGCGGGGCCCACGTCTGCCGAGGAACCGCGGTCTCAGGTACGTGATGCCACCGGCGAGGCGGAACAAGAGACCGCGGCAACAATGGCCATTCCTAAAGGGAAGGGTCATCGTGAATTGCACAAACGCGAAGGACGGAGCATGCGCAAACGGGAGCAACAAGAACTACAAAGCCCAGCTACCACTGCAACTGAAAGTGATAGTGAATCGGAGGGAGAGTCAAGTGTCCCGGAAGGATCAGATGAAGAGGGAGTTAAAAGTCCTTCTAGAAATATAGAAAAGACTTTGAGGCAAATAATGCGTATATTAGACACATTAAA
Source organism: Hemitrygon akajei (assembly GCF_048418815.1). NCBI lineage: Eukaryota > Metazoa > Chordata > Chondrichthyes > Myliobatiformes > Dasyatidae > Hemitrygon > Hemitrygon akajei. Next base: position 1,905,254 of record NW_027331956.1, read on the forward strand.
AATAATTTAAAATAATCAAAAAATACTCGAAAAAAATGACCAAAATGGAGATTATGCTTGATAAAATGACAAAGAGACAGGAAAAAATGGAAAAAAGAATTACGGACTTGGAAACTACAACGGAGGACATGGTTGAAAGAATGGACAAAATAGAAAATGAAAATGCTGCTTGGGCATCAGAAAGAAAACAATTTATGGAACAAATTGATAAGCTTGAAAATTTCAGTAGACGAAATAATATTAAAATTGTTGGACTTAAAGAAGATATAGAAGGAGAAGATCCAACAAATTTTTTTCAAAAATGGATCCCTGAAAAGTTGGAAATTGAAGGAGAAATTCCAATTGAGATCGAAAGGGCTCATAGATCCTTAAGGCGAAGACCTCGTGCTGATCAAAACCCACGATCAATTTTGATAAAATGCTTACGATACCAAGACAAAGAAAAGATCCTGAAGGCCGCTGCCCAAAGTGCCAAAAATAGAAACGGGCCATTGATGATAGCAGGAAAACCAGTTCTCTTTTATCCTGATATAAGTTACAACCTGTTGAAGAGAAAGAAGGAATTTAACCCAGTGAAAAAAGCCTTATGGGTAAAGGGTTACAAATTTACAATGCATCATCCAGCAACACTGATAATTTTTTTGGAGGAAGGAAATTTTTTTTTTCCCGATTATGGAAAAGCGGAGCGATTAACTTCCATCTACTCGCTAATTACGCATAGAGACTTCCAAACGTAATGGATTAAAGATGAAGATAGACCCAACGAACAGAAGTGATGGACATTTATGGATATTATAGAAGAGAAAAGCAAAATTTTAGAAATACTAAATGAGAATGGTATTTCTTTTCTTTTTCTCTTCTCATACATATACGTTTTTGTGTTGCGGGGGGGCTGGGGAGCTTTGGATCGGTTACTGCGGGATTCACATGTGTAATCATGGCGGTTGCCATGACCCGTACAGCAGAGGGGGGTAATGTTGTGTTTTTTTCCCACAACATTAGTAGGGGGGTATTTTGTTTTTTTCTTTATATTTTAATTTTCTTCTATCTTTTAGCCTGGATGATTGGTGGGGACACACATAGCAACACGGAGATTTTTATAAAGATTTCCCAAGATACCACGAAAGTGGAAAGATTAGGTATTATTATAGATTGGAATAATATAATAAAAAAAATAATGACTAATCTACTAAACTTTTTAAGTTTTAATGTTAATGGGCTTAATGGGCCAGTAAAAAGAAAAAGAATTTTAACATATATTAAAAAAATGAAAACAGATATAGCTTTTTTACAAGAAACTCATTTAACAGACATAGAACATCAGAAATTAAAAAGAGTCTGGGTTGGAAATGTTATTGCAGCTTCATTTAATTCAAAGGCGAGAGGAGTTGCAATTTTGGTTAACAAAAATCTACCAATTAAAATACAAAACGTATTAATTGATTCGGCGGGGAGATATCTAATTATACACTGTCAATTTTTTTCAGAACTATGGACCCTTATGAACATTTATGCACCAAATGAAAATGATGTAAAATTCATACAGGAGGTCTTTTTGAATTTGGCCAACGCACATGATAAAATATTAATAGGTGGAGATTTTAATTTTTGTCTAGATCCAGCTTTAGATAGATCAACAAAGGTTGTTACAAAATCAAAAGCAGTAAAATTAACTCTATCATTGATGAAAGACTTAAATCTGATTGATACATGGAGAAGAATTAATCCAAAAGAAAGAGATTATTCATTTTATTCAAATAGACATAAAACATATTCAAGGATAGACTTTTTCCTATTATCAACAAATATTCAAGATAGAGTGAAAAATGTGGAATATAAAGCAAGAATATTGTCAGATCATTCGCCTTTAATAATGACAATGATAATGATAGATAAAGAGGAATCAGTTTATAGGTGGAGATTTAATTCAATATTATTAAAACGTCAAGACTTTTGTGATTTTATGAAAAAACAGATTCAGTTCTTTTTAGATATAAATTCACATTCAGTTGATGATAAATTTATAGTGTGGGAAGCAATGAAGGCATACTTGAGAGGTCAGATAATAAGTTATACTTCTAAAATTAAGAAGGAATATATGATAGAAATAGATCAATTGGAAAAAGAGATTACAAAATTAGAAAAAGAATCCCAAAGAAATATGACAGAAGAAAAACAAAGACAACTTATTAACAAGAAGATACAATATAATACGCTCCAAACATATCGAACGGAAAAAAGCAATTATGAGAACTAAACAAAGATATTATGAACTAGGTGAAAGATCACATAAAGTTCTTGCATGGCAGCTAAAAACAGACCAGACTTCTAAATCAATAAATGCAATTCGAACAAGAGTAAATAAAATTACTTATAAACCTTTAGAAATTAATGAAGCTTTTAAGAATTTTTACTCTGAGTTGTACAAATCAGAATCACAAAATGACAATGTCAAGATAGAAAGGTTTCTATCACAAATAACTCTTCCAAAATTAAATACGGAAGAACAGAAGGGATTAGATATGCCTTTTACATTGAAAGAGGTCGAAGAAGCCCTAGGATCACGTGAAAGTAATAAATCTCCAGGAGAAGATGGTTTTCCGCCTGAATTCTATAAAAAGTTTAAAGATTTATCAATTCCTCCTCTTATGGAGTTAATACGCCAAGCGGAAAGAACGCATAAACTTCCAGAATCCTTTTCGACAGCCATTTTAATAGTATTGCCAAAAAAAGATAGAGATCCTTTAAAGCCATCATCATATAGACCGATTTCTTTATTAAATACTGATTATAAAATAATAGCAAAAACCTTATCTAATAGATTATCTAAATGCTTACCAAAATTAGTACATATGGATCAAACAGGATTTATTAAAAATAGACAATCAGCAGATAATGTAACTCGCTTATTTAGTATAATTCATTTAGCACAGAAGAGGGACGAAATGAGCGTGGCAGTTGCTTTAGATGCAGAAAAAGCACTTGATAGATTGGAGTGGGATTTTTTATTTTAGGTATTGGAAAAATATGGATTAGGAGTATCTTTTATAAAATGGATCAAAACCTTAAATACTAATCCCAAAACTAAAGTAGTGACAAATGCTCAAATTTCAACACCATTTCAGTTAACAAGGTCAACTAGGCAAGGTTGTCCATTATCACCTGCTTTATTTGTATTGGCGATAGAGCCATTAGCTGAATTGATCAGAATGGACCCAGATATTAAGGGTTTTAGAGTTAACCAGGAAGAATACAAGATTAACTTATTTGCTGATGATGTTCTACTTTATCTAACAAACCCATTGCAATCGTTGCGTAAATTATCCTATAGATTAGAAGAATATGGGAAAGTATCAGGTTACAAAATAAATTGGGATAAAAGTGAAATTTTACCTCTTACTAAAGGAGACTATAATCAATGTCGATCAATAACCCAATTTAGATGGCCGGCAAATGGTATAAAATATTTAGGTATAAGAGTCGATAATGATATAAAGAACATATACAAATTAAATTATTTACCACTATTGAAAAAAATTCAAGAAGATCTTCATAAATGGATGGTATTACCAATAACATTAGTAGGTAGAGTAAATACCATAAAAATGAATATATTCCCTAGATTAAAATACTTATTTCAATCACTACCAATACAATTACCCCAGAAGTTTTTTCAAGAGCTGTATAAATATGTGAGGAAGTTTCTTTGGAAAGGTAAGATGTCAAGAATATCGCTGGAAAAATTGACATGGAAATTTGAGTTAGGAGGGTTACAACTTCCAAATTTTAAGAATTATTATAAAGCAAATCAACTTAGATTTATTGCATCCTTTTTTGAGAAAGACAAACCGGCATGGATCAGAATAGAACTAGATAAAATAGAAGAAAATATACCAGAAGACTTTATATATAAATGGGAATCTAAATGGATACCGGAAAAGAAAGAATCTCCTATATTAAAACATTTGATTGATTTATGGAATAAGATAAATGTTGACGATGAGACAAAGAAATCCTTATTAGCAAAGAGATCTTTAATCCAAAATAGACTTATTCCTTTTACAATGGATAATCAACTTTTATACAATTGGTTTCAAAAAGGGATTAGATATATAGGAGATTGTTTTGAAGGAGGTATATTAATGTCATTTGATCAATTAAAGAATAAATATAAAGTATCAAACAACACTCTTTTTTGTTACTTTCAACTAAGGGCTTATTTAAGAGAAAAGCTAGGTCAAACAATGTTACTACCGAAACCCAATGAAATAGAAACTTTAATTCAAAAAGGAAAGATTAAAAAAATTATCTCTTGTATGTGTAATTTGATTCAAAAACAGGCAATTAAACAAGGAGTCCATAAGTCAAGACAAAAATGGGAAAGTGATTTGAATATCAAAATTGAAGAAAAAAACTGGTCAAGAATATGTCTTGAGAGTATGACAAATACAATAAACTGTGGCGACCCAATTACTAGCACACTCGAACCGGCTGACAATTAGCCAGAGCCAGAGACAAAGATACATAGCCTCAGGGAGTTTCTCTCCAAGTATCACGTCGGGGTCACCAATGTAGCGGCGGGCTACGCGCAGCGCTGAAATTACGACACGGAGTCGGTAAACTGCAACCACGGAATGAGTTTATTTCACAAACACAGTCTTGCTTAAAAGCCTGTCTCCCCCCACTGCGGCGGACACCTCGTCCCAGGTAATGTCCTTGCCCGGACCGGACAGCAAGGCGAACAGGGGGCGCATGATCCGGGCAGCTGAAGGGAGGAAGCGGTGGTAGAAATTGACCATACCTACGAATTCCTGGAGGCCTTTGACCGTGGTGGGTCGGGGGAAATGACGGACCGCATCTACCTTAGCGGGCAGAGGGGTTGCCCCGTTTTCATTCAAACGAAGGATGCCTTGGCGAATGCCACGATGCTAGTGCACCCCAGAATGGACGTCCCTACCGCCCTCACGGTGGACGCCTCTAACACGGCAGTCGGTGGGGTACTGGAGCAGCTCATCGCTGGCCGCTGGCAACCCCTGGCGTTTTTCAGCAAACACCTGCGGCCACCCGAGCTCAAGTACAGTGCTTTCGACCGGGAGCTGTTGGCGCTATACCTGGCAATCCGGCATTTCAGGTACTTCTTAGAAGGTAGGCCCTTCACCGCGTTCACGGACCACAAACCGCTTACCTTTACATTCACAAAGGTGTCCGATCCCTGGTCGTCCCGCCAGCAGCGCCATCTGTCCTACATCTCTGAATACACGACGGACGTCCGGCACGTCTCGGGTAAGGACAATGTCGTGGCGGATGCGCTCTCTCGCCCTAACATTCACGCCCTTTCCCAAGGGGTAGACTTTGAGGCACTGGCTGAGGCACAGTTGGCTGATGAGGAGATCCCGTGTTACAGAACCGCAGTCTCCGGTTTGCAGCTCCAGGACCTCCCCGTAGGCCCAGGTGAGAGGACCCTACTCTGTGACGTCGCCACCGGCCAGCCCCGTCCCGTCGTCCCAGAACCTTGGCGACGACGCGTGTTCGACTCCATTCATAACTTGGCCCACCCCTCCATCCGCACTACCGTCCGGATGGTCTCCAGCAGGTTCGTTTGGCACGGACTCCGCAAGCAGGTCCGTGACTGGGCCAGAACGTGCCTGCACTGCCAGACGGCCAAGGTGCAGCGACACACCAAGACCCCGCCGCAGCAGTTCCACCCCACCCACCGGCGTTTCGACCACATTCATGTGGATATTGTGGGCCCCCTGCCTGTGTCACGCGGGGCGCGGCACCTCCTGACTATCGTGGACAGGTTCACAAGATGGCCAGAGGCGGTCCCGCTCACCGACACCACCTCCGAATCTTGCGCCCGGGCGCTGATCGCCACCTGGGTGTCCCGCTTTGGTGTCCCGGCCCACATTACCTCCGACAGAGGCGCCCAGTTCACCTCCAGCCTCTGGTCAGCGATGGCCAACCTGTTGGGGACTCAGCTGCACCACACCACTGCCTACCACCCACAGTCGAACGGACTGGTGGAGCGTTTCCACCGCCACCTGAAGTCGGCTCTCATGGCCCGCCTGCGAGGAGCTAACTGGGCGGACGAGCTTCCCTGGGTCCTGCTCGGCGTCCGCACGGCGCCCAAAGACGATCTGCACGCTTCGTCGGCCGAGTTGGTGTACGGCGCGCCCCTGGTCGTTCCCGGGGAGTTCATACCAGCCCCAAGGGGGCGAGAGGAAGAACCCGCAGCGGTCCTGGGCAGACTACGCGAGAGACTCGATGCCCTGGCCCCCATGCCCACTTCGCAGCATGGGCAGCACCCGACCTGCGTACCCAAAGATCTGCAGAACTGTAAGTTTGTGTTTGTACGCCGGGGCGGGCATCGGCCACCGCTGCAACGGCCCTACGAGGGGCCGTTTACGGTGATCAGAAACGACGGGTCCACGTTCGTGCTGGACGTTGGGGGGAGAGAGGAGGTTTTCACGGTGGACCGACTCAAACCGGCCCACGTGGACTTGGCGCAACCGGTCGAGTTTCCGGCACCGCGGCGCAGAGGCCGACCTCCCAAACAGGGCCCGGCCCAGACTGTGGACATTGGGGAGTGTACCGCCGGTTCTGGGGGGGGGGGGGGGGGTTATGTGGCGACCCAATTACTAGCACACTCGAACCGGCTGACAATTAGCCAGAGCCAGAGACAAAGATACATAGCGGGTCAGCGGGAGACGCTCATGGAGTGAGTACTGTTTCAGATCCGCTCCATAATCTTTACTTATTTTAACCTTTGATCACCCTTATTCAACTTATTGTTACCTACACCAAAAGACTTTTGCTACTTTCTCGGGCTTATTGTTAAGATTTTATCGTGAATTTTGGAAGATATGCAAACAGAAATGGCTCTTAGATCCAAAGGACGAGAACCGGGGCGAAACCCGAACGGTAATGGAAAGAAGCCAGCTCAACCTCAACGCACTGAGTTAACTTATGAACTGCTTATGGAGCTTTTGGATAAAAAATTTGAGGAACAACGTCAGGCTCTTCAACGAGACATAAAGGTTTTTCAAGATTATATGGTTAAGACGGATTCAGTAATTAACCAGCAGCAAGCGCTTATCTCATTGCTGCAAGAGGAAGCGCGGAAACGAGATTCGACAATTGAAAAATTGCAACAGGATTTAATTTCGACTATTAAATTGGTGGAGTCACTTAAAGCCAAGAGTGTCGATTTGGAGAATCGGTCCAGAAGACAGAACCTACGCATACTTGGTCTCCCAGACGGCATAGAACAAGGCGATCCTTCGAAATACTTTGCTCAATTTCTAAAAGATGCGTTTCCGTCGGTTTTTCCAGTAAACCCTCCGCTACTTGACCGAGCACATAGAATTTGGAGTCGATCACCGACGGTTTCAGATAAGCCCCCGGTGGTAATCGTCCGATTTCATTACGTACACGATAAAGAACAACTCATTCGTGAAGCTCGAAGGGCTGGGATGATTAAATTTCGTGATTATTGTTTTCGCTTGGTCCAGGATTTTAGCCCAGCAATCATGAGAAAAAGGCTGCTTTTTAAACCTCTGATGTCTGAATGTTATGAGAAAAATCTAAAACCTGCGCTCTTATACCCGGCGAAGCTCAGGATCTCCCCCCCGAATGCTCCGCGTAAAGTATTTTTGTCTACCTTTGAAGCGAAAAAGTATTTGGAAGAGAACTTCCCTACTGATACAGTTACTACTCTCCAGTAAATGAGTGATTCTGATCGTGAAAGATGGTTTTTGATTTTTTAAATCAGGGTTAGTCTCTGGTTATTGGTGTAGGTTTATCCTACATATTTAAGTTAAAGTGTGTTTTCGTTATATTAATCGCTCTGTCTTATACACTTTAACTACTATACTATATTTTTGTCTACTATTTTTGTTCCCTTGAAGGTATATTTTTAACCTTTCGAAGTGAATTTTTTGTTTAATATCAAGATAATGGTTTTTTGTAAAGTATTGGTTTAGTTTAAGATGGCGTTATTGCTTCTTTTTTCGTCTTCTTCCTATAATGCATCGCTTATCATTGTTTAAATACTTCTTGATTTGTTTGGGTTATAACCCGATTTATAAACTTTTAATGATTTTATTCCCTTTTTCTTTACAACTCAGCATATTAAGAAGCGTAGTTTTTAGTACTGTGATCATAATTCTTAAAGTTCGGGTGGTTTTTTATATATATCCGTTAATCACGGAGTGATCTGCCGCTGATATGGGGTTAGAGTTAGTTTCATTTTTTCTTTTTTCTAGCCATATTCTGGCTTTTTTTCTTTTTCATATGGGGGTGGGGGTTGGTCTGTTCTCTTTTTTAATTTCTTTCTTATCAATTTGTTTTAGTTTTTTTACTTGGGCTGTTCATGAACTACAAATATGTCTACGATGTCGTCACTTCCGGGTCCGCTCTTTATTTTTGTCCCTCTTCCGGATGCATGAGTTTATAACATGGTTAACCCTTTATATACCAAAGGGATGACTTTGGAAACATGGTTCAAACCATTAACTTTGTGTCTTGGAATACTAATGGATTAAACCATCCGATTAAACGAAAGAAGATTTTCAAAGTATTCCAAAGACTTAATGCTCATATTATTTTTGTACAAGAAACTCATGTGAGGAAGGAGGACAAATATCGCTTTTTTAGGTCTTGGCGGGGTCAACAATATCATTCGAATTCGAATGCCAAAGTTAAGGGAGTTTCAATTTTTATTGACTCCTCTATTACATTTGTTCAACACGATATTCTTTCGGATCCGAATGGTAGATTTTTGTTAATTACGGGTTTACTCGGTAATAAAAAGGTTGCTATGGTTAATGTTTATGCCCCAAATGTGGATTGTCCTGACTTTTTTAAGTCCTTATTTACTTCTTTACCTAATTTAAATGAATATAAATTAATAATGGGTGGTGACTTTAATTGTTGTTTAATTCCTTTGATGGACAAATCTACAACTATTCAGACTCTACCCAATAAGTCGGCCACTTGTATTAACTCCTTTTTGACTGATAATGGAGTTTTTGATATTTGGAGATTTCGTCATCCTAATGACAAAGAGTTTTCTTTTTTCTCACATGTTTATCACTCCTATTCGAGAATTGATTATTTTTTTATTGACTCTTGTTTTATTCCATCGGTAATTGGTTGTAATTATGATATTATAGCTATTTCTGACCATGCTCCTTTAAAACTTTCTATTAATTTTACGGATACAGCTTTAAATGCTAGACAATGGCGATTTGACTCTACCTTATTGCAAGAACCGGACTTTATTAAATTTATGAAGGAACAGATTGATTTCTTCTTTTCAACTAATTCCACGGAGGATATCACATGCGGAACACTTTGGGACACTTTAAAAGCGTATATACGTGGACAGATTATCTCGTATTCTGCTGGTCTGAGAAAACGTATTAAGAAGGAAACTCTTTTACTGGTTGATAAAATTAAAGAGATTGACAAGAAATATTCGACTACTCCTAGCATGGAACTTTATAAACAAAGGGTTGAACTTCAAATGGAACATAGTTTATTACTTACATCTCCGATAGAAAATCAATTAATGAAAACCAAATCTGATTTCTATATACATAGTGATAAATCAGGAAAACTGTTAGCTAGTCAGCTGAAGAATGTTTCAGTTAAACGCCAGATTACTAAGGTTCGACAGCAGAATGGGGATTTGACAGTTAACCATGATGACATAAATAAGTCTTTTCAAGACTTTTATACCTCCCTGTATAAATCTGAATTCCCTCAGGATCATAATACCATGTGTGATTTTCTCGGGAAATTGAATTTTCCAAAACTATCATCTGATGATATTTCAGTAATAGATACTCCGTTTACAGATGCGGAAATTAAAGGGGTTATTTCCTCAATGAACTCTGGGAAAGCACCAGGTCCAGATGGGTTTACAGTAGAATTTTTTAAATGTTTTTCTGATACTCTATCTCCTTGGATATGCAAGGTGTTTGAAGAAGCAATTAGATTGGGGAAGTTGCCACAATCTTTTTATAGAGCTTCCATTTCTTTAATACTGAAGAAAGATAAAGACCCTACTGATTGTGCATCCTACAGACCAATATCTTTATTGAATGTGGATTTTAAGATTTTTTCCAAGTTGCTGGCTTCTAGGTTGGAGAAGGTATAACCCCAAATTATTTCGGAAGATCAAACCGGTTTTATTAAAAATCGCTATTCTTTTTTCAATGTTAGGAGATTATTGAATATTGTTTATACTCCTTCACATAATACTTCAGAATGTGTTATATCATTAGATGCGGAAAAAGCATTTGATAGAGTTGAATGGCCCTACTTATTTTATGTGTTGGAGAAGTTTAATTTTAGTCCGACCTTCATTTCTTGGATTAAACTGATATATCAAACTCCAGTAGCCTCGGTGTTTACTAATAATCAAAGATCTCCATTTTTTCGTTTATTTCGGGGCACTAGACAAGGTTGTCCTCTTAGTCCATTACTATTTAACATCGCCTTAGAACCTTTGGCAATTGCCATCAGAGAATCACATGATATTTTGGGTATTAATCGTGGAACAGATATTCATAAGGTATCTTTATATGCAGACGATTTATTATTATTCATCTCTAATCCTGAGAAATCTATTCCAGCAGTCTTATCATTGTTGGCTCAATTTAGTGAATTTTCTGGGTATAAGTTAAATCTTAATAAGAGTGAATTGTTTCCTTTGAATAAACAGGTCCCAAATTATGGTATTTTACCTTTTAAATTAGCTAACGATTCTTTTACTTATTTAGGGACTAAAATTACCAAAAACCATAAAGAATTATTTCGGTTTAATTTTTTACCCTTAATTGATCAGATTAAAGGTTTGTTTACTAAGTGGTCACCATTATCTTTATCTCTGATAGGTAGGATTAATGCTATTAAGATGGTTATTTTACCTAAATTTTTATATGTTTTTCAAGCGGTACCAATTTTTATTCCGAAATCCTTTTTTACTAATGTTGATTCAAAAATTTCTTCATATATATGGCAGAATAAAAATCCCAGGTTAGGTTAAATATACTTACAGAAGACAAAGAAGGATGGTGGGTTGGCATTACCCAATTTCAGATTTTATTATTGGGCAGTTAATATTAGATATTTGATATGTTGGTTGAAAGAATGGGATGGTCCTTTTGGCCCTCATTGGGTGAGTTTGGAAACCAAATCGGTTTCTGCTTATGCTCTGGGTTCTATCTTAGGGACATCTCTCCCTTTTGCTCTTTCTAAATTGCCGAAGCGAATTGACAACCCGATAGTTAAATATACCTTACGTATATGGTTTCAATTTCGGAAATTTTTCGGATTGACTCAATTCATGTTAAATAGTCCTATTGTATCTAATTGTTTTTTCCATCCCTCAATTATAGATCATGCTTTTTTGGCTTGGAAAACTAAGGGATTATTAAGATTTTCCGACTTATTTTTGGACAACTGTTTTATGTCCTTTGAGCAACTAGCTAATAAATATAATTTGCCTAGATCTCATTTTTTTAGATACTTACAGGTTAGGCATTTTTTAAGTACGGTACTTCCTTCGTTCCCAAATTCTCTGTCTTCAGATACTTTGGAAAGTTTGTTTGAACTAAACCCTTTTCAAAAAGGGCTTATATCAAAACTTTATAATATAATTATGAAGATACGTTCAGTGCCCTTTGATAAGACCAAAAATGATTGGGAAAGAGAACTTAATCTTATTATTCCTATTGAGAATTGGGATAGAATTCTTAAATTAGTTAATACATCATCTATATGTGCCAAACATTCATTATTACAATTTAAGGTTGTACATAGGGCCCATATGTCCAAGGATAAATTAGCTCATTTTTATTCTCATATAAACCCTATTTGTGACAGATGTCATTTAGAAATCGCTTCTTTAACACATATGTTTTGGTCATGTCCACTTTTGAGAAAATATTGGAAAGATATTTTTAATATTATTTCGGCGGTATTGAACATTGATTTACAACCCCATCCTATTACCGCAATTTTTGGTTTACCGATGATGGACTTACTTCACTTATCTCCTTCCGCCTGTCGAATGATTGCTTTTCTCACTTTGATGGCTAGAAGATCTATTCTGTTGAATTGGAAGGAAATTAATCCTCCCACGGTATTTCATTGGCTTTCTCAAACTATGTTATGTTTAAATTTAGAAAAAATTAGAAGTGCTGTATTTGATACTTCTATTAAATTTGAAAAGATATGGAGACCATTTATTCAATATTTTCATATGATGTAATGGCCCTGTGCCGGGCTTATTGGTTTTTTTTCAGCCTTAATCGTATGTATGTTGAGAGGATCGGAGTTGACGTCATTGATGTTTATGTATACTCGTGAGATACTATGAACAGCCCTTTTTTTTTTCTCTTTTTAAAAGTTTTTTTTATTTTTTTTTCTTTTTTGTTTTTTTTTCTTTTTCTTGATACTAGATTAGTAGATTAGCTAACTTCCTTAGATAGATTTTTTTTTCTCTTTTTTACATTATATATTATGAAATATCTAAACTTACCTTGTTCATATATATACTATACGGTTGATGTTTTGGGAAACTTACTTATGCTCTATTCATTGTTTATGTAATACTTTATGTATAATGGGAGTCTATATATTTGTAATCCCTTACCATTATTTGAATTGTATCTCATTCATAATATTTTAAATATTAATAAAAAGATTGAAAGAGAGAAAGATACATAGCCTCAGGGAGTTTCTCTCCAAGTATCGAGTGGGGGGAGACAGGCTTTTAAGCAAGACTGTGTTTGTGAAATAAACTCATTCCGTGGTTGCAGTTTACCGACTCCGTGTCGTAATTTCAGCGCTGCGCGTAGCCCGCCGCTACAAAACGTTCGATTAAGATTAGTGCAATACAATTTTTTACATCAACTATATATTACACCACAAAAAATAAACAAATTAAACCCAAATCTATCTGATCAGTGTTTTCGATGTAACCAAGAAATTGGTACTTTTTTACATTCTACTTGGTCTTGCTCTAAAATTCAACCTTTTTGGACAAATTTAAGAGTTTTACTGGAACAAATTATTGGAATACAACTTCCACACAACCCAATATTACTTTTACTAGGTAATATTGAAGGGATAAAACCGATATCCAGATTGAATAAATATCAGAAAGAATTTATAAAAATTGCATTGGCAGTAGCCAAAAAAGCTATTGCAGTGACTTGGAAATCGGATACATATCTAAGTATAGATCGTTGGAAGAACGAAATTTATGGCTGTATTCCACTTGAAAAAATCACTTACAATTTAAGAGATAAATATGAAACATTTTTGAAAATTTGGCGCCCTTATTTACAAAAGACAGGATTAAATATATAGGTGCCCCGAAGATGAAATAATTGGTTACTTGGGGAAAGAAATAAATACATACACTAAAGTTATTACGAACTCCGTGGAGCCTGTGGGGACCCTCCAATATCCAGGCATTCCTTTTTTTTTTCTCTTTCTTTTTTTTTCTAATAGGGATGTTAGGGGGGAGGGGTTAAGGGGAGGGGGGCTGGGTAACACATTTTTTTTTCTCATACACATTTATTCTGTAAATTTGAAAACAATAAAAAAAGTTTAAAAAAAGCACTTCATAACCTCGCCTTCCGGGACTGGAATCCGGCCCGTTTTTCACTACTTAACAAAGCCGCTAGATGGCGGTCTGCTGGCAGACTCTGGCTTTCTTTGTGATGGTTAACTTCTGCATGCAAAACGAACGACATCTAAATTGTGCATTATGATGTAGAATCAGATTGAACGGGACACACGCATCGCATCTCGTTCAGCACAAGTGGACCTGTTATCCTCACTACAGCCCGTTCGACTATTACTCATGCAACACAAATGAAGTTACACTGATCATTCTGCAGCAAATAATAATATTTAATTGTAATTATATATGACTTATTGCAGTTAATTACATCACTCGCCTATCTAATCTTTCCAGTTAATGACGTCATTTATGCAGTGTGGTGCCCAGAACGGCGCGGTGATACATGTGAGCCCTACTTTAAGTCGTCAAGTCATTTTATTGTCATTTCGACCATAACTGCTGGTACAGTACACAGTAAAAACGACACAACGTTTTTCAGGACCATGGTGGTACACGAAACAGTACAAAAATTACACTGAACAACGTAAATAAAACATAGTAAAAAAATCTATACTTGACTGCAGACCTACCCAGGACTGCATAAAGTGCACAAAACAGTGCAGACATTACAATAAATAATAAGCAAGACAATAGGCACAGTAGAGAGCAGTACGTTGGTGTCAGATCAGGCTCTGTGTACTGAGGAATCTGATGGCATTTAATACATTTATATTTAAGTATACATTCAAATGCATACTTAATACATTTTCAGCTACTGAAGACTTTTCCGACTCCCCCAAAGCCTCCATGATGAGGGCAAACATGCCGCGCTCACCCTTCACCACCTGGTCTACACGGCACAGAACAGAGGAACGTCTGTTAGCACAGAGTTGAGGTGGGATTTCTGTTGCCTGCGAGTGGTGAATCTGTGTCCAGACGTTTTCCTGTCGGGAAAGTTTCTGCAGGTGCTCAGATTTGTTCGACTCTGTAAAGTCACTGGATATTCAGGAACGCAATCAGAATTCTCATTCAAAATTTAGCCGGATGAGGTTGTCGCCAGAAGCGTTGGAGGCAGTGGAAAGACAAGACAGGCTACTAAGCTGGGCTCTCCTAGGAAGGCTCACCGCACATTTCACCCACATTGAACACGCTTCGTCTTACTGGTTTACCTGTTTCTAACAATTTAGAATTGATCGATAACTAAAGGAGACAGCGTTTGCTGTTCTTTATTTCTCTCTCTTTTAACAGTGAAACAGAACTACACTAACCCTCGTCACTGAAAATGCTTCACGGTGACATCAAAGGAAGGTCTTTCTAATTTTCCTCGACGAACTAAAGATGGTGGACAATGAGACAATCACTAATAATATTTGACACTTTGTGTTTGATCAGTGGATTGTGTCTAATGATCCCAACGGGAACAGTGACTGATTTAACCTTGTTTTCCACTGATGTATAAGAACTCCTCAAACTAGTGCATGCTGGCAGTTGGGACAATTTGTACAACTGATCGCTGTTTGAGTTAGAAAATGGGATATTCCACAATTTATAATATCGTCAGAATTTACTGCCCGGTGCTTGCCGCACTCGCTGTTCCAGGTAATGCCATGTCTTTATATCGCGCTCGGGGAATCGTAGATTAATAGTATTTAAGGTGCATATGCTGTCCAGTGCACTTTCCTTTGTTCCTGAACGATGAAAATAAATCTTCACAGTTAAGTTCGATTCTAAATATAATTCGCCTAAATTTACTGGTTTGATTTCATACGGGGATATAATTGAGGTGTTTAATACAATTATATAAATTAATGTAATATCGATTAAGCATACATTATACGTTGTAGTACTGTTAAAACAACTTCATGCCGGAAAAGTTGAAATATGCTTACAAAATGTGCAGACAGGTAAATACCATATTGACAATGCTGGTGGAGTTCAGTAGGTCAGAGTGCGTCCAGGTATTCCTTTCCCAGGTTTCGCGTCGAAGCCCTTCAGATGGACTTCCCCAGGGCAGTCCGCAAAGATACTCCTTCACGCAGCCTCATGACAGTGACAACAGTGACTCTTCAGGCTCGGCCAGCGTTGAGACCGCACTGTGCCGTGATATCTCTCTCTCTCTGACCTCGGGCGGCCCCGGCACAATTCCGCTCATAATAAGCTGAAAGTTTACTGCAGGGAGAAAGAGATTCGATGTGTCATAAGTATTTATTAGATCGCAAAGTTTCATTAGCTTTTCCCTTTCCCTCCATGTAAAATGGATATTTCCCCTGTTGTCATCACAAACTGAGGGAATTATAACAAAATACCTTCTCTATGTACATTACATTTCTGGTGTGATATCATATAAAGGTTGCGTAGTGCTACAGTGAAGGAAATGAATGGTAAAATCGTTTCACGTCGCTTTTTTAATTGCAATTGAATTGCTTAAAAGTGTGTTCAACCTTCCGAGGTACCTCCATCCTGAATATTTCAGATAAATTGTCTTCATATCTGTTGTTTGTTGTCCAATCAGCAATCAGGACACTTTCTCCAGGTTTTTCCCGAATAACGAAGAAAACACAATATTTGTTCTAAGAGGAGTGAATTATTTCCCCATGATTCCCCAAACAAGAATGCCTTTGTCCTAAAACCTGGGGCTGCGGCCATTACTCCATTACTTTATCCCTTCCAGCGCGATTGTCGGCTGAGGGGAGGGATACAATGTGTATCTGTTCCTCTCGATGGCCCTCGATTGCTGGAGGAAGTAGCTGTGCGACTGTCGTGAGAAGAAGGGGAAATTCACAGCCCGTGCAGAGTACACCTGTGGCCGTTCCCCGCAATTATAATTATACAACTTCAGATACTGCAGGGAGCCACAGTGACTGATCTCTGGTACAGTGGCTCAGCAGAGCAGAGTGATAAAAGTGACTGTAGTGTTCAATGGATATTCTACAGTCACAGGAACAGAGAGGAGTTTCTGGGGGCGCGATAGATCCAACCCGATGGTTGTCTTCCTGGTGCCAGGATCACGGAAGTCCCGGATCTGTTCCGAGGTATTCTGAAGGGCGAGGGTGAGCATCCGGAAGTCCAGGTACATTTTGGCACCAGTGACACAGGTGGTTAAGTTGAGGAGGAACTGAAGAGAGAGGTTAGGAAGCTAGCTAAAAGGATGAGAAACAGGACTTCCAGCGTAGTAATCTCTGATTTGCTGTCTGTGTCACGTACCAGTGTGAATACGAATCGGGTGATTTGGCAGGTGGATGCGTGGACGAGGAACTGGTGGAGGGGCAGAGGTTCAGTTTCATGGATTTTTGGGATTTCTACTGGGGAAGGCACGACCTGAGCCCGAATGGGAGCCAATATCCTTGCGGGCAGGCGAGCTGCAGCTGTCTGGTTGATTTTTATTCGATGGTAGGCGGATGGAAGCAGGAGTGATGGTGTTGAAGAGGAAGCAGTTCGTTTACAAACAAAGGTAATGAGTAGTGAGACTCCAAGCAAGTAAAGTATAATCGTAGGACGAAGCTGTAGTCAACCAGATCCATTGAAACGTAAAAGGTGGACAGAACCGAGCACAGCGAAAGCAGGACTGAAGGTTTTACACTTGAAAGCGCGCTGTATACGGGATCAAGTAGATTAGCTTGTATCACGTTTACTGACTGAAATGTATGATGATGCAGGCATCACTGACTCGTGGCTAAAAGAAGATTAACGCTGGAAGATAAATGTCCAACGATACACATTGTATCGGAAGGCAAGGGAGCGGAGTTGTTAAAATGAAATTAAATCTTTAGAAATAACTGGCAAACATTTGGATGGTGTGGAATTACAGTGGGCAGAGCAAAGGAATATCAAGTGTAACACCACACACACACACACACACACACACACACACACACACACACACACACACACACACACACACACACACACACACACACACACACACACACACACACACACACTGTTCGGAACAGGTGGATAAATAAATTGTGGGGTGTTAGTAATTATGTGTCAAGAGTCACCAGCTTCTGGAATGGCTCCTGACGACTGGAATGTTGCAAATGTCATTCGACTCTCAAAGAAGGGAAAGAGGCAGAATAAAATAAATGCGAGGCCAGTTAGTCTGAACACAGGTGTTGTGAAGCTGGTGAAGACAATCGTTCAGGATGTGGTTTCAGGTTTCTTGGAGGCGCGTGATAAAATAGGCGATGGTGTCCTCAAGAGCAAATCTTGCCTGACAAATCTGTTGTAATTCTTTGAAGATATAAAAAGCAAAATAAAAAAAAGAAGAGCCGGTTGGTGTGTACATAGATCTTCGGAAAAACTTTCACAGGGAGCCACTCATGTGTCTGCTGAACAAGCTACGAGCCCATGGTATTATATGGAATCCTCTAGCATTGATAAAATAGCGGGTGATGGGCAGGAGGTAAAGTGTGGGGAAATAGGGATCCTTTTCTGGTTGACTGACGGTGACTAGTGTTATTTAACAGGGACTGTGTTGAATGAGATTGATTTAATTTTATATTTAAATAAACAGGTTGATGGAATTCATGGCTTTGTTGCAAATATTGCTGACAATATGAAGACAGATTGAGAGGCAGGTAGTGTTGAGAAAGTAGAGAGGCCACAGTAAGACTGAGATAGATTTAGAGAATGAGCGAAGGCGTGGCAGATGGAATTTGGTGTCGGGAAGTGTATTTCACACGAAAGAGTTGGCTATGTTCTAAATGGAGAGGAACTACAAAAGTATGAGGTGCGCAAATTAAATGATTCTTGGATGAACGGATTATCATATGAAAAGAGTTTGATGGGACACTCTTCATTAGAAATCGGAAGAGAAAACGGTGACCTACTTGAAACCTATCAACTCATGACTGGACTTGATAGAGTGGATTAGGAGAGGATGTTTCACATGGTCGGGGAGACTGTGACCGGAGGAAACGACCTCAGAACAGAGGGAAGCACATTCAGAATGGAGATGAGGGTGTGGCGTATCCTTTACCCAGAAAATGGTAAATTGGTTGCCGTCGTTTTCAGGGGCTGCTGTGAATGCCAGGTCTTGATGTCTATTTAAGGCAGAGGTTGGTTGGTGAGAACATAAAGGGATTCGAGGGTGACAAGAGATTGGCACAGAGAGGGAAGATGTATCAGCCATGACCACATGTCCGTGGAGACTCAATGGGCCAAATGACCAAATGATGCTTCTTTGTCTTATGTTCTAATGGTTATTACAATAACTGTCTCAATCGTTAGGTGATTCAGTTTTTTGTTTCTTTTTCAATATCAACAGAACTATATAAGCAAAAATTTATTGAATCCACTGAACTTAATGTCCAGCTATTGTTTTTAAATTAATATTGATGTGTCTGTGAGCATGTTGATTTCCCACGAATGTTTCTGTGATTAAGTATGTCTCGGCAGCGCTTACAGTAAAACTCTCATGATTTACCTGTTTGTAATTTTGTAGTTTCTCTCTGCCTGATAAAAGTCAGGAGGCCTCGCCGTTATCTCCGTTCTTCTGGACAGAGCGCACAAAGTCTAACGTCTGACTTTAACGTTCATGGTTTGTCTCCCTGTGACCAGATCTGTTTCACATCTTCTGAGATCAGAAGATCAACGGCCTGCAAATATCTCCTGGTTTAGAGTGAAATGCATTCATGACTTTTTAATAAAATATATTTTTTTAAATTATATGAAATCTAATTAAATACTCTTTTAAGGAAGTTTAATTAGGTTAAAAACCTCTACCCTTCTCTGCAAGACAACATCCTATTCGGGGCAGTGTCTTATAACCTCGCCTTACAGGAGAGGAAAACGGCCCTCAGTTCACTCCTGAACAGAGCCAATTGTGGGCGCTCTGCTGTCAACTCCTGATTTTACTTCTGATGGTTAACGTTTGGACTTGAAACTGCAGAGATCAAAATTGTGCAATAAAAGTTAGAATCAGCTTGGTCGGACCAGCCATATCGCCTCTTGGTCAGCGCAGGGGAACTGTTACCCTTGCAGAGACTCGGGACAATGGTCCAATCCATTACTACTCACACAACGCAAATCAAGTCACACCGATCACTCTGCGGTACCTGATAGTAATTGTTTTTTTTAATATAACTATTGCAGTTAATTTAACGGCGATTGTGATCTTGCTCCGGGGGAAATGCGGTCTGTCCAAATGCATCACTCTCTACCTTGTGGCCATGGCGGCAGCCGATCTAATGGTGGTGATCGTTGTTCTTATATTAGAGAGGATAAACTATATCTATTTGTTTGCTCATTTCTTGGTCGTAACGCCGGTGTGTTCTGTGCTACTTGTCGTGAGTTTCGCAACCAGGGACTGCTCCGTTTGGCTAACGGTAGCTTTCACTTTCGATCGGTGCGTCGCCATTTGCTGTGAGAAGCTGCGGAACCGATATTGCACCGAGAGAACAGCGACTGTGGTGGTAGTAACAGTGAGTGCGGCGTGTTGTGCCCAGGCCGTTCCATTTTACTTTGCAGTGGATCGATGGCGTTGTGTCGCCGTGGCTGAATACTTCACCTCACCCCTGTGGAAAGCCTACCAGGTATTTCACGGCATCACAACACCTTCACTGCCAATCTGTTTAATTTTCTTATTTAATGTTTCCACCGTCAAACGGGTGATAGCAACAAATAGAGTTCGCCAGGTACTTCGGAAAAGCGGCGGAAATCGTCATGATCCAGAGGTGCAGAACCGGAGAAAGTCAATGATACTGTTGTTCGCTCTTTCTGCGAATTTCATATTACTTTGGATGCCCTATCTCGTACATTCGATGAAGTGGCAAGTGGAAAACTATTCCTACACAGACAGATATTTCAGCAAACCGACCTATATCCTGCAGCAATGCGGGTTCATGCTGTCTTCCCTCAGCATGTGCACCAACACTTGTATCTATGGACTGTCACAGAGAAAATTCAGGGACGAGCTGAAATATGCAGTGAAGTACCTGTTTGCAGCAACGGGAGAAATCTGTAAATAAAAGCGAACGGAATTATTTCCCCCTGCAGCATCAAAATGTTTATTTGGTGTAGTATTTGAATTGAGCAACATGCGACCGCTATTTGGGAATATAAACATGGAAAAATAGTAAACCTACAGCACAATGCAGGCCCTTCGGTCAACTGAGTTGTGCCGAAATGTCCCGACCTGAGAAATTACTCGGTTTACCCATAGCCCTCTATTATTCTACGCTCCATGGACATATCCAGGAGTCTTTTAAAATACCCTATCGTATCCGCCTCCACCATCGTGACCGGCTGCTCATTCCACGAACTCACCACTCTCTGCGTAAAAAACACCCCTGCCATTTCCTCTGTACCTTTTCCCCAGCGCCTTAAACCTGTGTCCTCTTGTGGCAACCATTTCAGCCCTGGGGAAAAGCCCTCTGACTACCCACACGATGAATGCCCCTCATCATCTTCTTCACAACTCTGTACAACTGAAAATTATTATTGCGTTCACGGAAGAATTATGCCTCGTGTATCATGCATTTGCCGTCCACTCTCTTTGATTCCGTAGTATCTAATATATAAAAAGGGATTAATCTGATTATTGATCCATAAATGTTGCAACACCGGAATTCAGGTGTTGCTGAATGAACTGCTGCTGTATTCCTCAGATCATCACAGCCGGGCCAGTTGGTGACGGATGGATCTTCAGACCATAAGACACAGGAGCACATTTAGTCCATTTGACCCATCGAGTCTGCTCCACCATTCAGTCATGATTGATTCTTTGTTCCCTTCCTTACTCCCACTCCCCGGCATTTTCCCCGTAACTAAGGACATAAAACACAGAAATGAACAGTACATTACATGCCTTTCGGCCCACAACGTTGTGCGGACCATGAACCCTACCTAGAATTTCCCTAGCGTACAGCCCTCTATTTTTCTGAGCTCCAAGTACCTGTCTAAGTTGCTCTTAAAAGACCCTACTGTAATCTTTGATGCATTTGCCACTCATTCCTCGCCTTGAATACTCCCAACGACCTGGCCTTCACAGCTGTAAACTTCACAGAAGTTGCCTGTGGTAACAAATTCTACAAATGCACCACCCACAGGCGAAAAGAAATGCTCGGCAGCTCTGTATAAATGGACGGTCTCTATCTCGAGGCGTCTTGTCCAAAACTCCCAACCCATCGAAAATACCCTTTCAACATTCTAAAGATTCCAGCTCATGCTTTACGTTCGAGTGGGTATAAGCCCTGAGCCATCAAACGTTCCTCATATTATAACCCTTTCGTTCCTGGAATGACCATCAGCCAACATCCTGTTAATTGTCTCCAACGCCAGTGCATCAGTTCTCAGATAAGGAGCACAAAAACGTTCACAATACTCAGGATGATGCCACCGCAGTGATTTAAAACGCTTCAGTATCACGTCCCTGCTTTAATATGCCAAAACCACTTGCATTGGCGTGCGCATCACCAACTCAACCTGCAAGGTCACCTTTATGGCGTTATGTACAAGAATTCCCAAGTCCCTTTGCAACGCAATACTTATTGAATTTCCTCCAAGTTTAGAAAGTAGTCTGTAGGTTTGTTGCTTCCACCAGATTGCTTGACCATGCATTTTCCAAAATTGTGTTTCACTTGTCACTTCCTTGTTGATTTTCCTTATCTGTCCTTCCACAGCCTACCTGTTTCCTCAACACACACTGCCCCTTTACAAACCCTGTTTCACATGGAATCCTGACAACTAAGCCAGCTATTCCATCATCTAAATCATTGATATACAGCATCAAAAGAAGCCGTCCCAACAGCGACCCCTGTAGAGCACCAATCGTCTCCGGCAGCCCACCAGAAAAGGATGTTTTCATTCCCACTGGCTGCCTCCGAGCAGTCAGCCAATGCGCTAATGATGATCGTAAAGTACTTGTAATACTCTGGCGCTCTGTCAAGGGCCTGCTGGGAATCCAAATATACTCGGTCATCTGCATCCTCTTTATCTGCCCGACTTGTAATCCTCTCAGAGAATCCTATCAGGTTCGTTCGACAACATTCTCCCTTAAGGGAACCTGTCAGCCACGGCTGTACTATTTTGAGTACAGTATTAGCTACCCTTTTTGATTTATTAGCCCTAACGCACCGGTACTCACCGTGCTGGCTGCTATTTTGTCCTGTCAACTCCCTGTCCTGCCCGACAGTCTGACTGCACTCTATCTTTGCTTTTCAACATGCGTCCTATTCAGAGTCCACTCATTCTGGTTTCCACGCTCCTGCAAAATTAGATGAAACAGTCACTAACAAGATTAGTAAACTCCTCTTTCGTGAACAGTGGGCCGCGTCTGGTTCAGATGTAAACTGTCTCGTTTGTGTAGGTCATGCATCCCCCAGAAGATATCCCAATGATTCAACAAGCTGAAGCCCCTCTCCCCGACCTGTCTTCTCATCCACATGTTTTTCTGCCACATCATCCTGTTTCTACCCTCATTGGCGCATGCCAGAGGTAGAAATCCAGAAAATATTAACCTAGAGCTCCTGCTTTCAGTTTCCCTACTGAGCTCTCTAAATTTTATCTTCAGTATAACATGGTTTTCCTTCCTATGCCATTGGCACCAATGTGTACCGAGACAACTGTCTGTTCTCTCTGCCCTTCCAGATTGTGGTGGGCGCAATCCGTGTTATCCCTTATCTATCACATGGCAGGACACCAGCCACGTGTCCTTTTCACGTTCACAGATTCTCCTGACTGTTCATTTGACTGTTGACCCCTCTCAGCACTACCAGCTCCCTCTTCCTCCCTTGTATCCTTCTGCACCACGGACTCATGCTCAGCGCCAGTAACCTAGTCTCCGTTTCATTTCCCTGGGAGGTCATCGGCCACTGGGGTATCCAAAAGTGTACAAGTATTATTCAGGGGAATGGCCACAGGGGTGCTCTGCGCTAACTGCCTATTCACCTTCTCATTCCTTCTACTAACAGTCACCCAGCAAGCCAGCTCCTGCAACTGAGACGCGACTACTTCCTTGTAACACTGGTCAGTGATCTCCTCACCATTCCGTAAGAGCGGAAGGTCATCCAGCTGCTGCTCCACATCCCCGACTGGGTCTTTAAGGAGCTGCGCCTGGACGCACTTCAGGCTGAAGTAGTTCCATGGGAAAATCTGGGTCTCCCAGTGCTCCAACATCCAGCATGTCGAACATTCAGCGTCAATCTAGACTACTCTAAGTATCGCTGACACAGTAAAAAGAGATAAGCTTCACAGAAATTTATCCGAGTGACGTCACCAGAGCATACACCGCTTCTGATCCGATGCCTCCTTTGAGACAAAGCCTGACACTACTTCAGAGAATTCCAACCGATTTGTCAGGTAGCATTTCCGCTTCAGAAATTCTGACCTTGCAGAATTTTAACGTGTGCCCCCAAGCACCCCGAAACCTCATCCTTAGTGATCGGCTCCGACGTCTTCCAACCATTCAAGACAGGCAAGCTGACTGATAATTCGCTTTGTTCTGCCCCCATTCCTTCCTAAAGAGTGCAGTGACATTTTCAATGTTCCAGCCCTCAGGATCCATTCCAGAATCTCTAGATTCTTGAAAGATCATTGCTGATGCCTCCAGAATCTCTTTAGTTATCTCTTTTCAGAACTCTGCAGTGTAGTCTCTCTGGACCAGGTGACTTTCTTACCTTCACGCTTTTCAGCTTCTGAACATCTTCACCTCAATAATACCACCTACAGTCACTTCTGCTCCCTGGCGATCTTGCGTTTCTGTCAGTCAGCTGATGTCTTCCACAGAACAATCTTTCTGTAACCTCGTTGATGTTATTGGCTAGACTGCTTTCATATTTAATCTTTTCTGTCCTTAAAAACTTCCCAGTGTTCTACATTCCCACCAAATATTTGCTATATTATATACCCTCTCTTTTGCGTTTAAACTGTCTTAGACTTCTCTCGTCAGCCACGGTTGCCTGATCCTCTCGTTAGGATACCTATTTTTTATATTCGGGATGCACCTTCCGTTCGCTTTCCGAATCTCACCCAGAAAAAAACAGCCATTGATCCAAAACACCGTCATACTTTCCAGTGTCTCTTCCCAATCCATTCTGGCGAATTCCTCACTGATACTAAACCAGAATTACCCTTTCCGTGTAGGCTCAACCACACGCTGCTTCAAAAGCCATATCGTATGCGTTCTAAAACAATGCCTGTTGGGAGTCAGCACTAACGGACCTTTTCAACCTCCCTGCATATTGAAATCCTCGGTGAGTAGTGGAGTTGAAACATTGCCCTTTTACATATTTTAGATCTATTGTTGTAATTTGTTTCCCACTTCCTGGCTGCTGTTTCAATATCCGTATATAACTCCCATCAAGGTAATCTTACACTTGCATTTTTAACTCTATCCATATGGATTTTATATCTGCCGATCCTATGTCACTTTCTAAGCATTTGACTTGATTTGTACCAACAAACTACTAGCTCTCTTCGCAGATCTATCTATTTCTTCCGAGACAGTTCATATCCTTGGATGCACTGCTCTGACCTCTGTTCCTTTTTTCGGCCATGACTCAGAATGTCCACTGTCTCATACCTGCCAATCTCTAGCTGCGCCACAAGATCACCGACCTTATTCCGTGCACTGTGGCCATTCATATATCACACCTTCAGTCACAGATTCATCATCTTCAGTGATGTAGGGTCCCTTTCTAGTTTAAGATATCCCACTAACGGCCATTTCCAATGGTTCAAAGATTCATTGATTTTCAAAGTCTGTCGCCATATACAACTCCGGATAGCAACGAAACAAAGAAAGAGCATGAAAGCCGTTCACAGAGAAACGTCAAACCCACACTCCTGGACAGAAAAGGAACGGCATCCTGATCATCAACCCCAACCACCCCGGGACAAAACAAAGCAAGAACATCGCCCGCCACCCCCGGAAACATATCTAACAGAACATAACAGAACATCAACCCCAAACACCCCGGGACAAAACAAAGCAAGAACATCGCCCCCCACCCCCGCAAACATATCTAACAGAACACAACAAAACATCAACACCAAACACCCCGGGACAAAACAAAGCAAGAACATTGCCCCCCACCCCCGGAAACATATCTAACAGAACACAACAGAACATCAACCCCAAACACCCCTGGACAAAACAAAGCAAGAACATCGCCCCCCACCCCCGGAAACATATCTAACAGAACACAACAGAACATCAACCCCAACCACCCCGGGACAAAACAAAGCAAGAACATCGTCCCCCCACCCCCGGAAACATATCTAACAGAACACAACAGGACATCAACCCCAAACACCCCGGGACAAAACAAAGCAAGAACATCGCCCCCTCCCCCGCAAACATATCTAACAGAACACAACAGAACATCAACCCCAGACCCGGTCCCATCGCACAATAAAATGGAAAAGGAACGTCGATTTAAAACAGTAAATACAAAATCCTTTAGACTGAAAAAGTTCACAGTCCTTAAACGCAATAGACTACTCTGTAAATGGAACCACGATCCCTTCATCCAATAACAGCCACATTCATGGAAAGGGAGGCAGAAGCCACACGAGCGCAGAAGCCTAACTACCTGCCATAGCGAGCTACACAGCGATAGGCCGCTCACAAACTCCTCTTGTATCGATCAAAGTGAAAGGAGGCGGTGCTGAACTCGCAACCGCCATCGGCATTTGTCTCGATATGTCCGTCTTCCTCATTTTGCTGCATTCTCTACCAGTTCTCCCTCAGAGCCTGACAATAAATTACAACTACTTGTGCATCAACTTCCTCATTCTCCTGTATGAGCATAAATTCATCGAGCTGCAGCTTCAGTTCCTTAACCCATTCTCCCAGGAGCTGCAAAACTCCGCACTTTGTACAAGTGTGTTTATCTGCAAGACTGGAGGTCTCCCAAAATAGCCACATCCCACATATATTACAAGACAGTACCCCTGGAACCACTGGCACTGCACTACTACGCCTAACAAACACTCCGGCTCTCCCCACTTCCCTACTGAGCTACAGACACTGACAATGAAATGCAATACTCGAATTGGTAAGAAATAGGTTCAGAAGCAGACGCTTCGAGTGTGCTGGCAGTGTGGATATTGACCACCGTGGATGAGATGTGCTCCATTGACGTAGAGATACGAGTTGTATGTGATCAGCAACAAAAACGCCTCTTTACTTGTGATTTTACTTTTTATTCTTTGACTGTTTATGGGCGGTTAGGAAAAAAAAGCAGAAGTGCAGACAAATATTCGGTTGTGTAAGTTCAGGAGTTCTGCTGTTATAAAATAAAGGTACTGATCTGTAATTGCACATTTTCTCCGTGCCTCCCGGATGATTACTACAAGGGGTGATTATTGTAAGTGAGTTAGTTTAATTAGACAATTAGTTGCTAGTTTAATTAGTTTGGCACAACTCTGTGGGTCGAAGTGCCTGTCTCAGTGTTTGCTGTTCTGTGTTTAGTTATATGTTTTACGCTCTGTGTCCTTGAAACAAAATCCCTGAGTTGGGCGGCGCTCCGCCTCCATACCCTACCCTTAAACGTAATCCTAAAATCCAAGGGCCCACTCCTACTGATCCCCGACTAACCTTGGCATCACAAACGAACATATGTAACACCATTTCCCATCCTCCCCTCTCTCTCTCCCAAAGTCCTGCATCTCCATCTCACAACCATACCCCTAAACCTAATGCCTACTCCCCTGCTACAAATCCTACAAACCCTAACCCATACCTCAGGTTCTATTCCCTACAATCCAACATCACCCATATCAATCAAAAGTCGTCAACTCATCACCTTAGCATTTTCATGACCATGATTTATAAAACTTTTGTAAGACTGAAGAATATCCCACTAAAGGCAAGTGTTGGTCCAATTTAAAGAAGACGTGGGCCAGAGCAAAATGAGAGGGTTGCGTGAAAGTGAATTTCGAGTGACGTGATCAAGAAGCACAGGAAGGATGATCTTCCCACTCCCGTGTAATCATAGATTACACCCTTCTTACAAATCCCATAAAACCTAGCCAGTACTGGGCGCACCGGTTAATTAAGCCACGTGATATTGGACACTGTTAGTGAAAGGCACGGGTCAGATTAAAGTGGCTACACAACCCTATCAGCCACAGGCACACATATCTCCCGACACTAAACTCCAACACGCTCTTTCCTTCAAACCCATGTAGACATCCACAAACTTACCCTTAACACTGATTCTAAAGGTCAACAACACAACCAGCCCCGCCGGCACTTCGACTATGCCTGGTCACATACATCAAGCTTAGTTAACACCAGGAGAGTTCCACGCCCCTCTCACCCCATGAGGAGTGCTGCATTTCCATTTACCATCCCTCCCCTTAACATCACCGACCCCCCCATATAGATCCCAATAGACACTAACCCATTAGTCATTCACTACAATCCAACATCACCCCCACATCAATCACAAGTAGCAACCCCATCAGCGTAGCATATTAACACCATAAACCTTAACATTTGTGTTAGGAGGAGGAAGACACCAATAAAGGCAAATATTGAATCGAGTTAATGAAGCTGTCTGCCAGAGGAAAGAGTCGGGTTTGATTGACACCGAATCTCTGTGACGAAATCAAGAAGCGCAAGAAGCATGATTTCCCACTGCCCGCATAAGCACAACATAACTATAGCTTTTTGGTGAGGAGGTAGGAACAGACAAATGTTTTTTGCATTACTGGACACGTGGAACCGGCTATTCGGTGCTCAGTGTTGGAAAATTCAAAACAAAAATACACAAATATTAATCCTCCTATCTACACTGTACTCATCCAAAATGTCTGTTCAAAACCTCTGTTATATTTTCCTCTACCACTAAACCCAGGCAGCGCATTCCAGGAATCTATGACTCACTGAGTAAAATAACTGCCTTCACATGCCCCTTGAGCCTACCCGCTCTCACCGTCAATGCCTGCCCGATGGTATTAACCATTTCAACCTTGGGAAACAGGTAGACTCTGTACACTGTATCTACGCCTCTCATAATCTTATAGACCTCTAACGGATCTTCCATCAACCTGCAACTCTCTAGAAGAAACAACACAAGTTTATCCAGACTTTAATGATAGCGCATGTCCTCTAAACCAGGCAGCGTCCTTGTAAATGTCCTCTGTACCCTCTCTAAAATATCAGCATCCTTCCTATAGTGGGATGACCAGAACTGTATGAAATACTCAGGCACAGGATTATAGGAGTAAATTATGGCATAGTAGCTTGTGAAACTGTATTGAATCACGGACTCTTACCAATCTCCTCAGGAGCATAAACTCTTGATGAAGGTTATGTTTAGGGGATTCTACTGAGGGGGTCTCCAAAATAATGTCTGTTTGTGGTGATGGATAAACACTTTCCTATCCATGAAACGCTCAACGACTTCAGCGACTCAGTCATACTCAGAACATTTGGGAGCTCGTCCAGGACCCGCCCCTAACCCTGACATATCGCCAGCAAGCTCACAAATTTAGTGTGGGGAAGCATGTCCTAATCATTACACCTTGTATGTGTCAAAGAACACGGCTGAGAGCCGAAGAAAGTGTGTGTGTGTGTGTGTGTGTGTGTGTGTGTGTGTGTGTGTGCGTGTGTGTGTGTGTGTGTGTGTGTGTGTGTGTGTGTGTGTGTAGACCCATTGTCTCTGCCTGACCTTGGATGTCTATACAGTTGTCCGTCTCCAATTCAGTTTATCACACTTGGTTCATGCCTCTAATTTAATCTCCCCAGGGATTTGATAAGGTACCCCATGCAAGGCTTATTGAGAAAGTAAGCCTCATCTCTTTGTGGATCCAGAACTGGCTTGCCCACAGTAGGCAAAGTGTGGTTGCAGACGGGTCATATTCCGCACGGACGCCGATGACCAGTGCTGTGCCTCAGGAATCTGTTATGAGACCATAAGACCAAAAGATTTAGAATTTGGGGGTGCGCACCGATCTGGGTATGTCGGTGGATTTAGGGGTGTTTGCGGGTTCGGCGTGGGCACGGATTTGGGGGTGCACACAGATTTGAGGATTGCTCTGACTTAGGGAAGTTTTGTCGAATATGGGGGTGCACAGGGAGTTGAGAATGTGAGCAGACATCGGGGTTTGTCAGGGAATATGGGGGTCGGTGGATTTGGGAAACCCACTGATGAGGGGATAGAGATGGGTTTGGTGAGGTACGCAGATTTAGGGGGATGTCAATGATTATACGAGGAATACGCATGTGGGCGTATGTTTGCATTTTAAACTTTGTTCTTGCTATTTTTAAGGCGGAAACAGCTATTTTGTAAAGTAGTGGAAGTGACTCCTGCTCTGTGAGAGTGTAACGATACGGATTTGGTGGCGAATGTTGCTTTCCGGATGTGCACAGATTAGGGGTACGTCAGAGAATGTGTGAGTACACTGGACTTTCCGGGTGCCGGTTGCTTTTGGGGTGCACACTGATTTGAGGGTTGAATGATGTTTTGCCAGTGAGCACAGATTTGTGGATGCACACAGATTTGCACAGATTTGGGGGTGTTGGCGGATTCGGGGCTGAGCACTGGCTTGGGGGAGCAGGTGGATTTGGAGGTGTGTCAAAACTCAGTGTTGTTCCGTTTATAAAGGAATTTATGGAGACAGCTATTTTGTGAACTGCTTGAATTGATTCTTGCTCCGGGATAACCTAATGTGCATGTGCATGTCTGCCGAAATGGAGCTGTGGTGAGTCTCAAGGTTGTTTTATTTCTACATACATTAATAATAACTGCAATTTGAAATCTGCCCTCTGTTCTTGCTTTGTTACGATTCAGCAGCCATTTTGTGAAGCGTTTGAAATGAGAGTTCGAGAACATCTGAATTGCGGAGACAGATGGGAAGGGGCTGAGCCAAGGAGGATAAACTGAATTGGAGGTGTACGGGCACGTGTATAGTCAGGCAGGGACAAGCAGAGACACAGGCACAGAAACACACTGACGCACATTAACATTCATAGACACACACACACACACACACACATACACACACACACACACACACACACACATACACACACACACACACACACACACACACACACACACACACTTTCCCACCGTGTTCTGTGACACCTACGGAGTGACATGATTAAAACAGACCCCTCCACCCCTCTGGACTGCTCAATTTCCTGGCATGTGCTCGGGTTAGGGATGGGTCCTGGATGAGCCTCCAAATGATCTGTGTGTGACTAAGTCATTGAAGCAATTGGAGGATTTAGTGGGTATGAAATTGTGTTTATTCATCAACACAAACAGACATTTTCTTCGAGGCCCTCTCAGTGGAATCCCACAAACACAAACTACATCAAGAGTTTATACTCTCGAGGAGAATGGTAACAGTAGGTGATTCAGTACAATTTCACAGGTACAGTGAAATTTACTTCAATATTCTCTGTCAGACAACTGGTTCTTTTGAAGTACATATTTACAGTGGAAGCATATTTAATTGATAAGACACCTCGGACGGTTCAGTCACCTTTGTTGTAACAAACTAACTCCCACAAATGATCGAAATATTATTCATTAATTTCATCTGTCTGACGTAATTCGTTTGTAAATAATTTAAAAACCTTTATTTTTTAATGTGTTGAAATCTGTCCCTGTAGAATTGCAAAATGGCTTTATAAACCCCAGGCATGTGCTGCTTTAACATTTCATTCCGAGAGATCGCCTGTCGCACGAGACAAATCACTGTCCAGAGAAAATGTCTGCAATGTTGGATAGGTACTTGAGTGTGGGGAAAATATTGTACATGTTCATTGCCGTCATTGGAGTTCCTGGTGAGTGAGCAGAGCATTTCATGTTCGTTATTTCGGTGTGTTAACCGGTGTGAAACTGTTTAAGATAATATTACAAGCTTACGAACTGATCATCCTTACACAAATATCCTGCAGAGATATCGATCCTGTCAATGCCACATTCTGACTTTTCGTATTTATTAACAAGTGGAACTAAGTCTATGTTTCTCCTCTAACTCACGGGATCGAATAGAACGCTGTTCTTGCCTTGAATGACAACTCGTCCAGAGATGTCCCAGTGCTGGGGCCAGGGATCTCTCCGAGAAGTTGTGACTGGGAGATGTTTGCATTCTGAAGTACACTTTTCCAAAGTTATTGATCAGAGGGAAACCCTAGTCCTGCGCTTCACGTCTCCCTCTGGAGTCTGTCACAGTCGGATCTCACTGTCTGTTGGCCAGTTATTGGGTCTGATCACCTGGACCTGTGTTCACGGATCTGCTGCCGTGTGTTATCGAATTAAACTGCACTGCAGAATTAATCCATTAACGGAGCAACTCAGCCACAGGTCACTAAATGGTTCCTTCTTTCCCTCTGAAACCCGTCATAAACCGGGGCAGCGCTTCGTCCTGAAGGAGGGTCTCGACCCAAAACGGAAGATTATTCAATTCCATGGATGCTGACTGACCTACAGAGTTCCTGTAGTTTTGTGTGTGTTGCTCCTCTCTGTATCCCGTCTCGGCCTCATCAGATGCTGATTTTCCAGAGTCCTGGTCAGTCACAGCTAATTCAGTGAAACCGGCCCCATCAGCGACTGGAATGGGGATCAGAACCGATCGTTGTTGTTCATGCAGATCGCTTTTATCGCAACGATTCCCCACACATCCTTTTATCTCCACAGTGAAGAAGACAGATCAGAGACGGTGCGACCCATTTCTGGTGTTAGATTACCAGCCGTTTACAGACTCCAGCACTCCCGAGTTTTGGCTAAAACCCGATTCCATGTTAATTCCCGGAGAATGTTTTCAGTAATGCCCAGTGTCTGTTTCCTCTCTCCAGTGAATGTAGTGGCGATTGTGATCCTGTCTCGGGGAAAGTGCGGCCTCTCTACCTGCACCACTCGCTACCTGGTGGCCATGACAGCGGCGGATCTACTGACCATTGTCACCAGCGTCATTTTGAATCGGATCAGAGTGTATTACTTCCCGTGGAGTTTTCTGAGCATCACCCCTGTGTGCAGTGTTATCGAGATACTGAGCTACACAGCCACACACTGTTCTGTCTGGTTCACCGTCACTTTCACCTTTGACCGGTTTGTCGCCATTTGCTGCCAGAGACTGAAAACAAAGTATTGCACAGGGAAAACTGCGACTGTGGTTCTAACAACAACCGGCGTACTGTCCTGTCTGAGAAACGTTCCCCGATACTTCATATGGGAACCCAGAGTGATCGTCGACAATGTACCGTGGTTCTGTAGTACCAAGGACAATTATTTCACTGACCCCGGTTGGGTAGGATATGACTGGCTGGATACGGTTTTAACTCCGTTCCTCCCTTTCGCTGTGATCCTGCTGCTCAACGCTCTGACAGTCAGACACATTCTAGTGGCCAGTCGGGTCCGTAAGGGGCTGAAGGGTCAGAACAAGGGGCAGAGCCGCAGTGACCCGGAGATGGAGAGCAGGAGGAGGTCTGTGGTTTTACTCTTCACCCTCTCCGGCAGCTTCATCCTCCTGTGCATGACAATGGTTGTAAATTTCATATATTATCAGGTCTCAGGAAAAGGACACGATTTCAATGATTCTGAATGGATCTTTCACTACGTCGGGATTTTCCTGATGTATTTCAGCTGCTGCACGAACACATTTATTTACGCAGTAACTCAGTCGAAATTCAGGGAACAGGCGATCAGCGCGGTGAAATATCCCGTCACTTCGATGCTTCAGTTGATTCACGGCGCCGCATCCTGAGTAGTCACCAGAGGCGGCGGCAGAGTCTCCGGTCCGGGCTGCAGCTCCTCAGATTCACCGCCTGATCTCCCAGGTGTTATTCCCGGGCGGATTGTCCCATCGACCGGCAGTCCGGGACGTTAAGATAGTGTGAGTGTGGGGAGGGGCAAAGCACCGTCCAAAAGAGTCAGAACCTCATTCTTCCCGCCAGATGCCAGACAAAGAACTACTCCGGAATGCCGCCCGCACGTTCGTCTGCGGATATGTCCATCTATTCCCATTCCGCTCACCAACTTCACTGTCAGACATTCCCACAAGACGGCGCGGGGCGAGTCAGATGCACATTTACTAACCCAATGTGAATCACACCAGTCCCCGCTATCTCCTTGAATGATTAGCTAAGTTAAGAAGTAGGTCAGGCTTTGGATTTACGACGGGTGACACTCCAACTTAA
The DNA here is from genome assembly GCF_048418815.1 of Hemitrygon akajei. Classification (NCBI taxonomy): domain Eukaryota; kingdom Metazoa; phylum Chordata; class Chondrichthyes; order Myliobatiformes; family Dasyatidae; genus Hemitrygon; species Hemitrygon akajei. The sequence continues at coordinate 1,939,000 of NW_027331956.1, forward strand.
AGGCGCATTCCCGTTATCAACTGGTGCAGATAACCGGGAAATAAAATCCTCACTGCTTCTGTCTTCTAACGAAAGCTAAATTACTTCCAACAAATCCTATCAATTATAGGTAATGAAACACAATACGGCGAATTTAATTAAAGACACATCCATGACTTATGAAAATGGTTAAATGAAATCAATCAAGCCTCCCCATAATTGCAATGAAGTCTGCATGATTTCTTTCCTGATATGCTTCACCTGTGTTCAACCGTTTCTTAATGAAAAAACCTACACGATTCGGAAGCATGTTTTGCAACATGACAAAAAGTCATGGCTATATAATTCTTTCCCGTCTTGTTTCTCCCATAAACTCACCACTTTCATGTTCCCATTCTAGTTCATGTCAATATAAGTCCGTCTGTTCTTGTTTTACCCCTTTCTCCCCATACACCCAACACGTTTATGTATTCTGTAAAGGTGTACCCATTTTCCCATCAGTCTTTCCATAAGCTCCTAATTCCCAACATACTTAACTCTGAACTTCAGATTTGTTAAGTGAAGGGTCTTTATCCACAGTTGAACTTTTGTAACTTACAGTAAACCCACTCATTCCCCTCAATACCTCTGTATGCAGGGACCTATAAGAAGAAAATATATAAACAAGTACTTGAATATGAATTAATGCCTGGTGAGTTTCCAACAGTAAATCTGACCGACTGCTAGAATAACGTGTTTAAGAGTCATCAAAACGTAAAAGTAATCTGAACAATTATAACGTTACGTGGGAAGAAATTACTTCACCAACCTTGAACCTAAAACGATGGCAACCAATTTTGCGGTATATACGGATAAATAGTTGCAAAGTAGTTTATCTGTCATTGTTTATACTTCAGGCACAAAAATGTGCTTCTCCAACATTGCCAGTTCAATTATCCTTCGTTCCTTTATAAAAATGTTAAAAACTTGACATGATTAGTGTAACGCGTTTGCGTGGATGCTGTGTAATGCACACTGGTACAAACTCGCACACACAGTATCAGACAGCACACAATGTATGTTTTACAGATTACTCTTTATAAATCTTACTGAAACTAAGTAATTAATAGCGATACAATATAAAAAGAAAGAAAAGGGCGCCAAAACTTTTTTTTTAGAGTTCATTCAGTTCGTGCACAACCATTGGAGCTCAGTTATCGAAGCCTTCTGTCCAACATTCGATCTTCTCCGACCTCCTCGACCCGCCGGCTGGGACCAAAGGGTCCAGCACATCCTTCCTCTTCTGTTCTCCTCCCGAAAACCCGCGCACTGACTCCAGGTTCCCACACATAGAGACAGAACAACATCGTTTCCAGTGGTTAGTTCCTCCGTTATCAACAATTATAACCCAAACATTTCAACTAAACATATCAGTTACCTACAAAGAAGTAATTTCATTATAACGCTGCAGAGAAGTCATTTTATATATGCAGTTAACAGTTAACATTACAGTTAATAATCTGAGAGCCGCGCAATCTCCTCCCACTGATCTCCCGGCAATAGTTGGTAGAACTGCAGCTTCTTGTCAAACCTCCTCTTATTTCCCCGAATCTGCTCGGCGGCTGCCACCCTAGCCAGCTCATAACCACGTTGTAGATCTTTCTTCATATCAGACACATACTTCAAGTTGGGCTTCGGCGATGCTTTACCTGCATCCGTCCCAAAACAGAGGTCAATGGGCAACCTTGCCTCGCACCCAAATATCAAATAGTAGGGCGAGTATCCAGTAGCTTCATTTCGGGTTCAGTTGTAACAGTGAACCAGATGCCCAATATGTTGTCTCCATCCGCTCTTTTTGCTAATCTCCAGAGTTCCCAAAATGTCTAACAGGGTCCGATTAAACTTCTCCGGCCGGGGATCGCCCTGCGGATGACAGGGTGTAATCCTCGATTTCTCAACCCCCAACATACCCAGTAGCTCGTAGGTGAGCTTACTCTCAAAGTCTCGTCCCTGGTCACTATGTATCCGCCGGGGAAGGCCATAACGCACAAAATAATTCTCCCATAGTACTTTCGCCATCGTAGTCGCCCTTTGCTCCTTGGTAGGGAACCTCTCCTTGAACGGGGTGTCCTCAGTCACTGGATGATATGGCGAGTGCTCTTGGAACAATCCACATGAAACTCACGAAGAGAAATTAACGTCTTCCTGCTTCAACATTTTCTCCACTCCGGCGGCACAGGAGAGTCCCCAAAGTTAAAGGCCTCCGCGGTCAACTTTCCTCTGTTTTCCAATCATTCCCCCCGCGTGGGCCTCACAGGGGCGCTAGACATTACCATCACCGGGAACAAATGCGCCAGCGGCATCCCTCTCTTAAAGGTGATTTCTCTCTTCGTAGTGTTCCTGACACTCACAGCTATCCGCCTCGCATGTACCCCCGAGGGCCTGTGCACTTCGGGCCTCACTAGTACCCAGCCGGAAAACGTGGCTCCCCGTCAAGGTCTTCCGGAGCGACCACTATAAGGGCCACGCCATCATGCACTCCGGGAAATCTGGGGAAGATTTCCCATCACTCTTGCTACTTCCCCGGGCCTTATTATCACAGGCTTCGACTGGGTGCACCACACAGTCCCTCGTTTAAATGTAGTCTCCGACCCGGGTCCCCGAACAGTTCTCACTCGCCCTCTCCTGGCAGGCCCCCATGAGCCTCCGCACCACAGGGGTGTTGGTCCCCACCAGGATTGAAGCACCACCCCGCCCCCCGTCTCAACCGGGTCCGGACAAACCAACACTAACGTCTCCAAAACCTCAGACACTCCCACATCGGCTTCTGAAAACTCCAGTTTCACTAACAAACACTCGTCATTCGGATAATCCCCAGCACTGACGCCCCAGATCTTCAGTGCACGGAATGGGGTCAATGGCAAATGCTTTAAGTATTGATTGCAATACGAACGGTACAGTAGTGTAACCTGCGACCCGGTGTCAGTATGGCTTTAGCATGGATTCCCTGTATCCATAGTGACACACTGCAGAGGGGTCCCACTAATCCTTCCAGAATCGGGTATTTTTCTTTCAGGGGTCCCTTGGTACATTCCTGGGAACGTGTTCCCTTAGAGACACCAGGTCATTCCCTCACTGGGTCCCCTCCAAGTTTCCCGACACCTCTCCCTTCTTGGATAACTGGGGACTCGCCCTCCTAGAGGCTTCCGGCCGCAAGCATTCCCGCCGGAAGTGGCCCTCCTCCCCGCAGTTATAGCACACCCCATGCCTCTCACAGTCTCTCCGGAAGTATCCCTCTTTCACACAGTTATAGCACACCCCCTGCCTTTCACAGGCTCTCCGGAAGTGTCCCTCTTTCCCACAGTTATAGAACACGCTATTAGTCGCCCCTGTTCTCGCTGACCTCCCGCCACTCGCAGCATGCTGCGCTGTCCGTCCTCTGGGGGGCGAAGCCCGCCCCACCGACCCCTCAGCCCTCAGCTCGGCCACCACCTCCTTTATCAGTTGCCGGGTGGAGCCCGATCCTCTCCCATCCCTACCGGGGGCTACAACTGAGGATCTCACCCTGCTGACAGAATCCTCCCGAGGTCTCAACGCGCGCTCATCCCCCCTCACATCTCTGATCAGTTGAACGAACGTCGGAGGAGGGCGCGTTTTATAAGACTGCAGGAGACTCCAAGCAATCTTGTCCTCGGCCTGGGTACCCCGGAATACCTGATCCATCCTGAACTGATCCAGCTGTTCAGCCCGAATGGCCCCCCCGGCGCCGCCATCCATTAAGCTGTCTCTCTAGCCGAAAAAGGTAGGCAGAGAGCTTCTCACCCTCCTCCTGATACATGTTTTGAAACTCCCCGAGGAGCTCCCCGTCAACCCAAAAGCTCTTTCCAAGGCCTCCATATCGTCCTTCAGAGTGGCCAAAGGCTGGTTAACCTTCCCACCTCGCTCTACCCCAGCCGCCTCTCCCCGCAAACTTTCAAATAATCTCTGTCACTTTTCCTCATCCGAGCACTGACACTCCCTCAACAACTGTGACGTTTGCTCAACCCATGTCTCATAATCCTCCTCACGCTCGGGAGTGGGCGTTATCCCCGAGAAAACTCTTATCTTCTGGCGGGGCCCCTCTGCCCTTCTCGCTAAGGAGGTAAGTGCAGAGGCCAACTCAGAGCTCTCGCCTTTCACGGTGGAACGGGAACTGACCAACTTTTTCAAATCTGACCACTCTTTCCCTTCATCCTCCAGCACCGAAAGAATCCGTTCCCTACGATCTCCTCCACCCTCTGCAGGCAATTCTACTAGCTGAGCTTTGGCCCCTCCCTCCCCGACACTCTGTAGGCGCCATGGCCCCGCCTCCCGGGGGACGCCAATCTCCTCTGGCAACTCCGCCCCTGTTATGTCCTCACTTGTCTGCACTAACACTATTCTGTACCTGCCTCAAAAACAAATTTCCGTGATACAATCACCACTTTGCAAAAAGTTTTAACCGCACTCATACCTCGCAGTAACACTTCATCCGGTACGCTAGTCTCCACCCCCCTCAGCACGCACGCATTGCTCTCTGCCACCTTCGCAGCCGCACACCATCGCCGAAAAGCAGCTGCCGCCATCCCGACTCTATTTTATTTTAGCAGAGTGGTCACACAGCATCCACGGAGTTCAATCCCGGGACGAACAGCCCACAAATGTAACCCCCAGGGCTATCGGCTTGTATTTGTCCAGGAGAAAATCTGTCCACCCGCCAAACCGTGTCTCCCGTTTGCGTGGATGCTGTGTAATGCACACTGGTACAATCTCGCACACACAATATCAGACAGCATACAGTGTACGTTTCCAGAGTACATTTTATAAATCTTACTGGAACTAGGTAATTAATAGCGTTACAATATAAAAAGAAAAGAAAAAAAAAAAGGCGCCGACTTACCAGAGTTCAATCAGTTCTAGCACAACCGCTGGAGCTCAATCATCGAAGCTTTCTGTCCTCCAATCGATCTTCTCCGACCTCCTCGACCCGCCGCCTGGGACCAACCTGGGTGGTCGACCAGAGCACGTCCAGCACGTCCTTCCTCTCCGGTTCTCCTCCCGAAAATCCCGCCACCCATCCAGGCTCCCACACATACAGATAGAACAATATCGCTTCCTCCGTTATCCGTTATTTCCTCCGTTATCAATAATTATAACCCAAACATTTCAACTAAACAGAGCATTACCTAATCAGTTTCCCACAAAGAAGCCATTTCATTCTAACTCTGCAGAGCAGCCATTTTGTATAAGCAGTTGATAGTTAACATTACAGTTAATAATCTGACAACCTTACATATATATTGGTGAGACCCGACGCAGAATGGGAGACCGTTTCGCTGAACACCTATGCTCTGCCCACCAGAGAAAGCAGGATCTCCCAGTGGCCACACATTTTAATTCCACGTCCCATTCCTAGTCTGATATGTCTATACATGGCCTCCTCTCCTGTCAAGATGAAGCCACACTCCGTCTGGGTGGTCTCCAAACTCATGGGATGAACATTGAATTAACTAACTCAATTAATGCCCCTCCTCCCCTTCTTACCCCATCCCTCATGTATTTATTGATGTATTTATTTATTATTTTCTCTGCCGCTCTCACAATCGGTGCTTGCCTGTACTCCATCTACCTCTGGTGCTCCCTTCCCCCTTTCTATCTCCCTAGGCCTCTTCCCATGATCCTTTCCCTTCTCCAGCTGTGTATCCCTTTTGCCAATCAGCTTCCCAGCTCTTAGCTTCATCGATCCCTCTCCTGTCTTCTCCTATCATTTGGGATCTCTTCCTCCCCCTCCCACTTTCAAATCATTTACTATCTTTTCTCTCAGTTAGTCCTGACAAAGGGTCTCGGCCAGAAACGTCGACTATACTTCTTCCTATAGATCCTGCCTGGCCTGCTGTGTTCCACCAGCATTTTGTGTCTGTTGCTAAAACTTGCAATGATTAATTTCTATTTGTTTAAGAGACACAGTTAAGTTATAATTTAAGGCAAAGATTGTCGATAATAATGGCTGAAGGGGAACTAAAGTTTATTCCACAACAACCCCACCGACTGGGAGACATCACTGTCACATGGTCAGCTGGAGATGTCAGACCCCCTGAACAAACCAGCACAGGGTCACAATACAACCAATACACGGGACTGGCTGATGAACCACTGTATCCTGATCCCAGGCAAATGCACTAACACACCAGGACATGAGTTTGAATCCTACCACAGGAGCTGGGATTTTAATACTGACTTGATGATATTGTAGAGAATAAAAGTGCATATTAGTGTGATTACCGGGATTGTCAGGAAAATACGCAAATCCTTCGTGAATTGTGAGTGCTGTGTCTGATTGGTGCAGGTCTTCCCCCTTCTGGATCAACAACTCTCACTGTTGTTAGAGGCAGAAGAGGGGAGTGGTCGTGATAGGGGACTCAATCTTCAGGAAGTAGACAGGAGAATTGATGGACATGAACTGGACACCTGAATGGTATGTTGCCTCATAGGTGCCAGGGAGGGTCAGGGATTTCTCGAATTGTGTTTGCAACATTTCAGAGAGGGAGAGAGAGGTAAAACAGCCAGATATCCTGGTACATTTTGGGACCAATTACATAGGAAGTAAAAGCAAAGAGGTCCTGAAAATAGGATTTGGAGAGCTTGGTAGAAAGCTCAGAAGCAGTACCTCCAGGGTTGTAATTTCTAGATTGCTGCCTGTGCCACGTGCTGGTGAGGGTAGAAACAGGGTAATTTGGCAGATTAAAGATGGTTCAGAAGCTGGTGTAGGGGACCGGGCTTCATGTTTTTAGATCATTAGAAATTGTAGTCTAAGAGAGGAATTGGCCAAAGCAAATTGGAAAGAGACGCTGGCAGGGATGAGAGCAGAGCAGAAATGGTGTCAGTTTCTGGGAAAATGGGGAAGGTGAAGGATAGATATATTCCAAAAATAAATAAATACTCAAATGGCAAAATAGTAAAACCGTGGCTGACACGGGAATTCAAGCTAATGTAAAGGCAAATGAGAGGTTATACAACTAAGCACAAATTAGAAGGAAGACAGAGGATTGGGAAGCTTTTAAATATTTACAGAGAGCAACTGAAAGAATGATTGGGAGGGAAAAAATTAAATATGAATTGACTTTATTGCTTACAGCCTTGATATACACGAGGAGTAAAAATTTTTATGTTACTTCTCCGTCCAAATGTGCAATGTGTAATTTACGTAATTTATGATACAAACGTTTATAAATACAATGTACACCATGCTAGTCAATATAACATAGAAATACAGTTGTCTCAGCACGTGTTAAGCAGTTTGATGGCCTGCTTGAAGAAGCTGTCCTGGCGACTGTTGCTCCTGGCTTTTACGCTGCGGTACCGTATCCCGGATGGTAGCAACTGGAACAGTTTGTGTTCGGGTTGACTCCAGTAATCCTTCGAGCACTGTTAATAAACCTGGCTTTACAAAACAAGCCAGAAAACAATATCAAATTGTTTTTCAAGTATTGTAACAAAATAACACAGAAATGAAAGTGGATACAGACCACTAGAAAATGAGGCCGGATATATAATAACGTCGAATAACGAGATGAAAAATAAATTAAATATTTTGCATCAGTCTTCACCGTGGAAGACACTAGCACTGTGCCAGAATTTGAAGGGTTCGAGGGAAGAGAAGTGAGTGCAGTTACTGTTACAACGGATAAGGTGCTCAAAACGCTGAAAGACATGACGGTATATGAGTCACCCGGAGCAGATGAACTGCACTCTAAAGTTCTGAAAGGGGCAACAGTGGACATTGTGGAGACATTAGGAATGATCTTTCAAAAATCAATGGACCGTGGCATAGTTTCACAGGACTGGAAAACTGCTAAAGTCACTCCACTCTTTTAATCAGGAGGAAGTCAGCAGAAATGAAGTTATACATCAGTTAGCCTCACCTCTGTGGTTGGGAAGAATTTAGTGCCATTTGTTAAGTATGAGGTTATGGAATACTTCGTGACACTGAGCAAGGTAAGACAAGTCAGAATGGCTTCCTTAAGGGAACTTCTTGCCTGACAAACGTGTTTGTAATTCTTTGAGGAGATTACAATTAGGATAGATGAAGGGGATGTAGTATATTTGGAATTTCAGAAGGCCTTTGATAAGACGCACAAATGAAGCTGCTTACCAAGTTAAGAGCTCATGGTATTACAGAACATTTATTGGCATAGTCAGAACGTTGGCTGATTGGTCAGAAACTGTGAATGAGAGTAAAGGAATCCTTTTCTGTTTGGTTGCCAGTGACTAGTGGTGTTCCACAGGGGTCGCTGTTGGGACAGCCTCTTTTTATGTTATATATCAGTGATTTAGGTAATGAAATATTTGGCTTTGTTGTCAAGTTTGCAGATCATACAAAGAATGGTGGAGGGCGGTAGTATTGAAGAAACAGGCAGACTGCACAAAGACTTGAATGAGGAGAAAGGGCAAGAAAATGGCAAATGAAATACAATGCTGTAAAATTCAGGTCATGAGCTTTGGTCGTAGAAATAATGTGCAGATTATTTTTTTTTTAATGGGGAGAAAATCCCAAAAAGTTGAGATGAAAATGGACTAAGGAGTCCTTCTGCAGAACACCCTGAAGGTTAACTTGCAGGTCGAGTCAGTGGTGAGGAAGGTGTTAGGAAGGCAAATCCAATGTCAGCGTTCAATTCAAGAGCTTTAGAACAGCACTCAAATCAATAGCAGCCAAATTATGCTGTTCCTACACTAACCAGCAGGTGGCACAGGCAACAATCCAGAAATTACAACACTGGAGGTACTGTTCTGAGATTTTTACCAAGCTCTCACAATTCTATTTTCAGGACTTCTTTGCTTTTACTTCCAATATCACTGGTCCCAGAATATACCAAGATACAGTATCTGGTTCTTTTCTCTCCCTCTCTAAATTATGCAAACACGATCCCAGGCGTTCCTGACCCTGCCACCTCGGAGGCAACACACCATACAGGTGTTCAGTTCATGTCCATAAATTCTCCTGTCTGCTTCCTGAAGATTGAGTTCCCGATCACTACCACTCCCCTCTTCTGCCTCTGACAACAGTGAGAGATGCTGATCCAGAAGGGGGAAGACCTGCTTCAATCAGACACTGCACTCACAATTCACGAAGAACTTGTGTATTTTCCTGACAATCCCGGTAATCACACTGATACCCACTTTTACTCTCTACAATATTATTAAGTCAGTATTAAATTTTCAGCTCCTGTGGTAGGATTCAAATTCATGTCTTGCCATGTCAGTGCAGTGTGCCTGGGATCAGGACACAGTGGTTCATCTGCCAGTGTCGTGTATTGGTTGTATTGTGTCACTGTGCTGGTGTGTTCAGGGGTCTGATATCTCCAGCTGACCATGTGACAGCGATGCCTCCCAGTCGGTGGGGTTGATGTGGAATAAACTTCAGTTCCCCTTCAGCCCAGTATTACGGCCAAGCTTTGTAAGTTTTACCTCGATTAATGGCATCAAGTGTTTTTCTTAGCACTGTGTTCAGCAAATAGGGGTGATCGAATTTTTCAACCGGTATAGACTCATCTGTCACTGTCAATTCCTGGACATCATCATCAGTCCTGTAAATATTTAAACTGGTGGTTATAAGCTGCTATTTGGAACAATTTTACGAATCCATCCAGGGTTTCGGTAAAGAGCAGGTCCTACCTCCTGTTCCGTCGAGATACCTCCTGAAATAAATAAAAACACAAATCTGATTAGACTTGGACTTCCTTTTCACATCGTGAATTTCATCCAAATCATTACAAGGTGTTCAAAATCCCCACTCCCACAGTCGCTCACACACACACACAAACATCACAGAACCACGGGGACCCTGTGCTGGTGTGTTCAGTGGTCTGACATCTCCAGCTGACCATGTGACTGTGATGCCTCCCAGTAGGTGGGGTTGATGTGGAATAAACTTCAATTCCCCTTCAGCCATTTTTACAGCCAATCTTTGCCTCAAATTATAACTTAACTGCTTCATGACAAAGCTCAGTCTTTTCACGAGGAAATCTGCAGATGCTGGAAATTCAAGCAACACACACAAAACGCTGGTGGAACACAGCTGGTCAGCAGCATCTATAGGAAGAAGTACAGTCGACGGTTCGGGCCAAGTCTTTTGGTCAGGACTGACTGAATGAAAAGCTAGTAAGAGATTTGGGAGGAGAAGGTGGAGATCCGAAATGATAGGAGAAGACAGGAGGGGAAGGGATGGAGCTCAGAGCTGGGAAGTTGATTGGAAAAAGGGATACACAGCTGTAAAAGGGAAAGGTTCATGGGAGAAAGAAAAGGGGAGGGGAGTACCAGAGGAAGATGGAGAGCAGGCAAGGAGTGATTTTGAGACAGGCAGAGAAAATAATACATAAATACATGAGGGATGGGGTAAGAAGGGGAGGAGGGGGATTAATGGAAGATAGAAAAATCGATGTTCATGCCATCGGCTTGGAGCCCACTCAGAGAGAATATAAGGTTTTGGTCCTCCAATCTGAGTGTGGCTTCATCTTGACAGTAGAGGAGGCCATGGATAGACAATCAGAATGGGGATGGGACGTGCAAATTAAAATGTGTGGCCACCGAGAGATCCTGCTTTCTCTGGTGGACCGAGCGTAGGTGTTCAGCGAAACGGACTCGCAGTCTGCGTCAGGTTTCAACAATATATATGGAGTGTTCGCTGATTATTAACTATAATGTTAACAGTTTATTGCTTACATAAAATGGCTTCTCTGTAGCGTTATAATGAAATGGCTTTCTTGTGGGTCAGTGATGAGGTAATGCTCCGGTTATTTGGAATGTTTGGATTATAATTATTGATAACGGAGGAACTAAACAAGGGAAGCGATGTTGTTCTATCTGTACGTGTGGGAGCCTGGAGTCAGTGCGCGAGTTTTTCGGGAGGAGAACCGAAGAGGAAGGACGTGCTGGACGGGCTCTGGCCGATCACCGAGGTTGGTCCCAGGCGGCGGGTCGAGGAGGTCGGAGAAGATCGAATGGTGGACAGAAGGCTTCGATATTTGAGCTCCAGCGGTTGTGCTGGAACTGATTGAACTCTGATAAGTCGGCGCCTTTTTTTTCTTTTCTTTTTATATCGTAACGCTATTAATTGCGTAGTTCCAGTAAGATTTATAAAGTGTACTCTGTAAACGTACACTGTGTGCTGTCTGATATTGTGTGTGCGAGTTTGTACCAGTGTGCATTTCACAGCATCCACGCAAACGGGAGACACGTTCGGCGGATGGACGGATTTTCCCCGAGACAAATACAAGCCGATAGTCCTGGCCGTTACATTTGTGGGGCGATCGTCCCGGGATAGAATTCTGTGGATGCTGTGTGACCACTCTGCTTAAATAAAATACTGTTGGGTTGGCGGCAGCTGCTTTTCGGCGATGGTGTGCGGCTGCGAAGGTGGCAGAGAGCAATGCGTGCGTGCTGGGGGGGGGGGGGGTGGAGACTAGCAACCGGATGAAGTGTTACTGCGAGGTATGAGCGCGGTTAAAACTTTTGGCAAAGTGGAGGTTGTATCGCGGAACTTTGATTTTGAGGCAGGTACAGATATATTAAGATATATACAAGTAAGGACATAACAGGGGCGGAGTTGCCAGAGGAGATTGGCGTCCCCGGGGAGGCGGGGCCATGGCGCCTGCAGAGTGTCGGGGAGGGAGGGGCCAAAGCTCAGCGAGTGGAATTGCCTGCAGAGGGGGGGGGGGAGGAGATCTCAGGGAACGGATTCTTTCGGTGCTGGAGGATGAAAGGAAAGAGTGGTCAGATTTGGAAAAGTTGGTCAGTTCCCGTTCCACCGTGAAAGGCGAGAGCTCTGAGTTGGCCTCTGCACTTACCTCCTTAGCGAGAAGGGCAGAGGGTCCCCGCCAGAAGATAGGAGTTTTCTCGGGGATAACGCCCACTCCCGAAGGTGAGGAGGATTATGAGACATGGGTTGAGCAAACGTCACAGTTGTTGAGAGAGTGTCAGTGTTCGGATGAGGAAAAGCGACAGAGATTAGTTGAAAGTTTGCGGGGAGAGGCGGCTGGGGTACTGCGAGGTGTGAAGTTTAACCAGCCTTTGGCCACTCTGAAGGACTATATGGATGCTTTGGAAAGTGCTTTTGGGTTGACTGGGAGCTGCTCCGGGAGTTTCAAAACATGTATCAGGAGGAGGGTGAGAAGCTCTCTGCGGACCTTTTTCGGCTAGAGAGACAGCTTAATGGATTGCGGCGCTGGGGAGTCATTCGGGCCGAACAGGTGGATCAGTTAAGGATGGATCAGGTATTTCAGGTACCCAGGCCGAGGACAAGATTGTTTGGAGTCTCCTGCAGTCTTATAAAACGCGTCCTCCTCCTCCGACGTTCGTTCAACTGATCAGAGATGTGAGGGGGGATGAGCGCGCGTTAAGGCTTCGGGAGGATTCTGTCAGCAGGATGAGATCCTCAGTTGTAGCCCCTGGTGGGGATGGGAGAGGAGCCGGCTCCACCCGGCAACTGATAAAGGATGTGGTGGCCGAGCTGAGGCCTGAGGTGTCGGTAGGGAGGGCTTCGCCCCCCCCCCCCCCTCAGAGGACGGACAGCGCAGCATGCTGCGACTGGCCGGAGGTTTGCGAGAAGAGGGGCGGCTGGAAGCGTGTGCTATAACTGTGTGAAAGAGGGACACTTCCGGAGAGACTGAGAGAGGCAGCGGTGTGCTATAACTGCGGGGAGGTGGGCTACTTCCAGCGGGAATGTGAGCGGCCGGAAGCCTCTTGGAGGGCGAGTCCCCGGGTATCCAAGAAGGGAGAGGTGTCGGGAAACCTAGAGGAGACCCAGTGAGGGAACGGCCTCGCGTCTCTCGGGGAACCCGTTCGCAGGAAATTACCAAGGAACCCACGAAATCAAAAGACTCTATTCCGGAAGGATTAGTGGAACCCCGCTCGAGCGTGTCGCTACGGATAGAGGGAATCTCTGCTAAAGCCATAGTCGACACCGGGACGCAGGTCTCGCTATTATATCGTTCGTTTTACAATCAGTACTTAAGGCGTTTGCCACTGTCCCCATTCCGTGCACTGGGGATTTGGGGCGTCAGTGCTAGGGATTACCCGTTTGAAGGGTATTTGCCGGTGAAACTGGAGTATTCAGAAGCCGATGTGAGAGTGTCCGAAGTTCAGGAGACTTTAGCGCTGGTTTGTCCAGAGCCAGTTGAAACGGGGGATGCTTCAATACTGGTGGGGGAACAACATCCCTGTGGTGTGGAGTCTCATGGAGGCCTGCAGGAGAGGACTGTTTGGGGGACCGAGCCGAGCACCCAGCGTTTCATGCTGCTTTTGAGCAAGTGCGACGCCGCCCTGGGCCGGAGACTGAATTTAAAAGGGGGACTGTCTGGTGCACCCAGTCGAAGCCTGTGATAATAAAGCCCAGGGAAGCAGCAAGAGTGATGGGAACCCCCAGATTTCCCGGAGTGCCTGATGGCGAGGCCCTCGAGGGGGAGTCACGATTTCCGGCTGGGGTGCTGGTGAGGCCCGAAGTGCCGAGGCCCTCGTTGGTAGATGCCAGGCGGATAGCGGTGAGTGTCAGGAACACTACGGAGAGAGAAATCACCTTTAAGAGAGGGATGCCGCTGGGGCATTTGTTCCCGGTGACGGTAATGTCTAGCACACCTGTGAGGCCCACTTAGGGGGAAGGATTGGAAAACAGAGGAAAGCTGACCGCTGAGGCCTTTAACTTTGGGGACTCTCCTGTGCCGCCGGAGTGGAAACGCAGGCTACTGGAGAAGATGTTGAAGCAGGAAAATGTTTTTTTCTGTTGGTGAGTTTGATGTGGGATGTTCCAAGAGCACTCGCCATATCATCCGGTGACTGAGGACACCCTGTTCAGGGAGAGGTCACGGCGACTGGCCCCTGCAGATGTGGAAAACGTGCGGCAGAAATTGTGCAAGTTGAAGAAAGCTGGAATCATTACTCAGTCCCAAAGGCCCTATGCGTCCCCAATAGTAGTGGCCCGAAAGAACAACGGAAAGGTACGCATGTGTGTGGACTATAGGACCCTGAACCGGCGCACTGTCCCTGACCAGCATACGGTCCCGAGGGTCGAAGACGCGTTGGCCTGTCTGAGTGGAGCGAATTGGTTTAGTTTGCTGGACTTGAGGAGTGGATATTACCAGATCCCGATGAGTGAGGCCGACAAAGAGAGGACGGCTTTTATCCAGTTCGAACGGATGCCCCAGGGCATATCGAGAGTCCCTGCCTCCTTCCAGAGGGTCATGGAGGAGACGGTGGGGGATATGAATTTGCTTGAAGTGTCGATGTATTTGGATGATTTGGTAGTGTTTGGAGCCACCTTGGAGGAACAGGAAGCGAGGCTACTGAAGGTGCTACGTCGGCTGAGGGAGGAAGGGTTAAAACTCTCCCTGGACAAGTGCTAGTTCTGCAAGACGTCTGTTAGCTATGTTGGACATATAATCTTTCAAATTGACGTAGCTGCAGACCCAGATAAGGTAGAAGTGGTGACCACGTGGCCGAGGCCCCGGACTGTGAGCGCTCTGCTCTCGTTCTCGGGGTTCTGTGGTTATTATCAGAGATTCGTGAAGGGCTACGCCAAAGTGAGTCACCCCTTGAACCAGCTTCTGCGTGGTTACCCTCTCATGGAGAAGAAAGGAAACGGAGGGGCGGGAGGTCGGACAGAGGTGGGATGCAAAATGTTAGGAGGCTGTTAATTCGCTGAAAGAGTTGCTGACCCAGGCACCGGTGCTGGCTTTTGCGGACCCCCGTTTACCCTGTGTACCACACCCCGACGCCAGCCAAGAGGGATTAAGGGACCGTCTTGTATCAAGATCAGTGCACCGGGTTGAGACCTGTCGCGTTTGTCGGCCGGAGTTTGTCGCCCTCCGAGAGAAACTCTCCCATCCATCAGTTGGAGTTCCTGGCGTTGAAGTGGGCAGAGGTGGATCAGCTGAGTGACTATCTCTCCGGAGCCAGGTTTGAGGTGAGGACGGACAACAACTTATATCCTGCCTTCGGTGAAACTGGATGCTGCCGGCCATCGGTGGTTGGCCGCCTTGTTGGTATTTGATTTCAGCCTGAAGTGCTGGCTGGGAAGCAGGAATATCGCTGCGGATGTTTTGTCACGACGGGAGCATGAGGAACAGGAGACGGGCGAGGAGTGGGAGAGCGTTCCTGCCCCTGCTCCGTTGTCACACTTGCAAAGTGAGGGGCCGTTGGTGTGTACGGATTTCTTGGCCATTGAACCCGATGCCAGCAATACGGCGAATATTTTTGTCTTCAAAGACCATTACACCAGGTATGCTCAGGCGTTCCCTACCAAGAAGCAAAGGGCGACTACGGTGGCGAAAGTCACTGCAAAGAGCTTTTGAGCTGGCTAGGGAGGTGGCCGCCGAGCAGAATCGGGAAATAAGATGAGGTATGACCAGAAGGTGATGTTCTCCCAACTACTGCCGGGAGATCGAGTCCTCATAAGGAATTTGGGACTACCTGGGAAACACAAGCTGGCTGATCACTGGGCGGGCACGCCCTATGTAGTAGAGAGTCAGATGGCAAATCTGCCTGTTTTCCGAATGAGGCCCAAGGATGGCAGGGGGCCCGTCAAGATTCCCCACCGGAATACCTGTTGCCCCTGGGGCGAGATGTACAGGTAGTGCGGGAGCCCGAGGTGCCTGCTGCGCCTTGTACCAGGACTCTGCGTCCACGCAGGGTGGTGGAAGAGCCCACACCGGGAGAGTCGGGCCTGGGCCCAGACCCTGTGAGGGATACTGACTCGGAGGATGATGACTCGGACGATCGGTACATGCTGCCGATCGCTGACGCCCCCGAGATGGAGGGGAGGATCCTGGCCCTTCCGCCACTGGGTTAGACGGGGTAAGGAGGCCAGTGATGGGCAGTCGGGGTTACCACAGGGCGTTGGAATAAAGGATGTAGGGTTCAAGCAAGAGATAGTGGTTCCGAGGTGCATAGGGGTTTGGGTGACCGCTCGCAGGAGGGTTCCCGTGGGATCTCGTAGTTGCCATGGGTCTCCCGTATTGTCCGAGGTGGAGGAATTAGAAGACGGAGTGCGCAGGCCTCAGAGAAGCAGGCAGCCCCACCCCCCATCCCCCCGATAGATTGGCCTATGTGGCACCTGGGGAACAGCGTGTGATCTCCACTGATTTGGGAGTTATGCCACTGCTTTCTACGCTTGGATTGGGAGGTGTGTTCTGCAGAAGGGGTTGGCGAATTATCTGAACGTCAAGAGGGCATGACTTAATTCGGTGGGGGGAGAATGCACGGTTCTCAGATTATTAACTGTAATGTTAACTGTTAACTGCATATATAAAATGGCTTCTCTGTAGCGTTATAATGAGATGGCTTCTTTGTAGGTAACTGATTTGGTAATGATTTAGTTGGAATGTTTGGGTTATAATTATTGATAACGGAGGAACTAACCACTGGAAGCTATGTTGTTCTGTCTGTATGTGTGGGAGCCTGGAGTCAGTGCGCGGGTTTTTCGGGAGGAGAACCGAAGAGGAAGGACGTGCTGGACCCTTTGGTCCCCGGTTGGTCTCAGGCGGCGGGTCGAGGAGGTCGGAGAAGATCGAATGGTGAAAAGAAGGATTCGATAATTGAGCTCCAACGGTTGTGCCCGAACTGATTGAACTCTAAAAATTTTTTAGCGCCCTTTTCTTTCTTTTTATACTGTATCGTTATTAATTACCGAGTTCCAGTCAGGTGTATAAAGAGTAATCTGTAAAACACACATTGTGCGCTGTCTGATATTGTATGTGCGAGTTTGTACCAGTGTGCATTACACAGTATCTGCGCAAACGGGAGACACGGTTTGGCGGGAGGACAGATTTTCCCCTGGACAAATAAAAGCCGATGGCCCTAAGCGTTACACTAATCATGTCAAGTTTTTAACATTTTTACAGATGGTGCCCATTTTTGTGCCTGAAGTATGGACAATGACAGAGAAATTACTTTGCAACCATATATCAGTAAATACAGCAGAACTGGTTGCCATCATTTTTGGCTTAAGCTGGGTGGAGACATTTTTTTCCACGTAACGTTATAGTTGTTCAGATTACTTTTCGGTTTTGATGACTCTTAAACTCGTTATTCTAGCAGTCGGCCAGATTTACTGTTGGAATCCACCAGGCATTAATTCATATTCAAGTACTTGTTTATATATTTTCTTCTTATAGGTCCCTGAACACAGAGGTATTGAGGGGAATGAGTGGTTGACTGTAAGTTACAAAAGTTCAACTGTGGATAAAGACCCTTCACTTAACAATTCAGAAGTTCAGAATTATGTATGATGAGAATTAGGAGCTTATGGAAAGACTGATGGGAAAATGGGTACACCTTCACAGAATACATAAACGTGTTGGGTGTATGGGGAGAAAGGGGTAAAACAAGAACGGACGGAATTATACTGACATGAACTAGAAAGGGAGCATGAAAGTGCTGGGTTTATGAGAGAACCAAGGAGAGAAGGAATTATATCGCCATGAATTACTATGCTTAATTATTCTTTTTGTCCTGTTGCAAAACAAACTTCCGGATCGTGTAGGTTTGTTCATTAAGAAACGGTTGAACACAGGTGAAGGATATCAGGAAAGAAATCATGCAGGCTTCATTGCAATTTTGGCGGTCTTGGTTGACTTCATTTAACCGCTTTCTTAGTAATGGGTGTGTCTTTAATTAAATTCGCAGTATTCTGTTTCATTACATATAATCGATAGGATTTGTTGCGAGTAATTTAGCTTTCATTAGAAGACCGAAGCAGTGAGGATTTTATTTCCCAGTTCTCTACACCACAGCCCAGTCCAGTTGATAACGGGAATGCGCCTTTAAGTTGGAGTGTCAACCGTCGTTAATCCAAAGCTTGACCTATTTCTTAATTTAGCCAATCATTCAAGGAGATGGCGGGGACTGGTGTGATTCATATTAGGTTAGTAAATGATCATCTGACTCGCCCCGCGCCGTCTTGTTGGAAAGTCTGACAGTGAAGTTGGTGAGCGGAATGGGAATAGATGGACATATCCGCAGACGAATGTGCGGGCGGCATTCCGGAGTAGTTCTTTGTCTGGCATCTGGCGGGAAGAATGAGGTACTGACTCTCTAGGACGGTGCTTTGCCCCTCCCGACACACACACTATCTTAACGTCCCGGACTGCCGGATGATGGGACAATCCGTCCGGGAATAACAGTAGGGAGATGAGGTGGTGAATCTGAATTGCTGGAGCCCGGACTGGAGACTCTGCCGCCGCCTTTGACGACTACTCAGGATGCGGCGCCATTAATCAACTGAAGCATCGAAGTGACGGGATATTTCACCGCGCTGATCACCTGCTCCCTGAATTTCGACTGAGTCACCGCGTAAATAAATGTGTTTGTGCAGCAGCTGAGATCCATCAGGAAAAACCCGAAG
The DNA here is from genome assembly GCF_048418815.1 of Hemitrygon akajei. Lineage (NCBI taxonomy): Eukaryota > Metazoa > Chordata > Chondrichthyes > Myliobatiformes > Dasyatidae > Hemitrygon > Hemitrygon akajei. The sequence goes on from NW_027331956.1 coordinate 1,957,367, forward strand.
TAGTGAAAGATCAATTCAGAGTCATTGAAATTGATTCCTGTCCCTGATACCTGATAATGTATGAAATTTACAACCATTGTCATCCACAGGAGGATGAAGCTGCCGGAAACGGTGAAGAGTAAAATCACAGACCTCCTCCTGCTCTCCATCTCCGGGTCACTGCGGTTCTCCCTCTTGATCTGACCCTTCAGCCCCTTACGGACCCGACTGGCCACTAAAATGTGTCTGACTGTCAGAGCGTTGAGCAACAGGATCCCAGCGAAAGGGAGGAACGGAGTTAAAACCATATCGAGCCAGTCATATCCTACCCACCAGGGGTCAGTGAAATAATTGTCCTTGGTAATACAGGACCACGGTACATTGTCGATGATCACTCCGGGTTCCCATGTGAAGTATCGGGGAACGTTTCTCAGACAGGACAGTACGCCGGTTGTTGTTAGAACCACAGCCGCAGTTTTCCCGGTGCAATATTTTGTTTTCAGTCTCTGGCAGCAAATGGCGACAAACCGGTCAAAGGTGAAAGTGACGGTGAACCAGACAGAACAGTGTGTGGCGGTGAACCTCATGACATCGATAACACTGCACACAGGGGTGATGCCCAGAAAACTCCACGGGAAGTAAATCACTCTAAGTCGTTCCAAAATGACCTCGGTGACATTGGTCAGTAGATCCGCCGCTGCCATGGCCACCAGGTAGCGAGTGATGCAGGTAGAGAGGCCGCACTTTCCCCGGGACAGGATCACAATCGCCACTACATTCACTGTAGAGAGAGAGAGCAGGCGCTGGGCATTACTGAAAACATTCTCCGGGAATTAACATGGGATCGGGCTTTAGCTAAAACTCGGTAGTGTTAGAGTCTGTAAACAGCTGCTAATCTAACACCAGAAACGGGTCGCCTGTATTCTTCAGTATGGAGGTAAGACGATGTGTGGGGAATCGTTGTCGATAAAAGCGATCTGCATGAACAACAACGATCGGTGCTGATCCCCATTCCAGTCGCTGATGGGGCCGGTTTCACTGAATTTACTGTGACTGACCAGGACTCTGGAAAATCAGCATCTGATGAGGCCGAGAAGGGATACAGAGAGGAGCAACACACACATAACTGGATGAACTCAGCAGGTCAGGCAGCATCCGTGGAATTGAATAATCTTTCGTTTCAAATCGAGACCCTCCTTCAGGACGAAGCTCTGCCACGATTTATGACGGGTTTTAGAGGGAGAGAAGGAACCACTTAGTGACCTGTGGCTGAGTTGCTCCGCTAATGGATTAATTCTGCAGCGCAGTTTAATTCGATAACACACGGCAGCAGATCCGTGAACACTGGTTCAGGTGATCAGACCCAATAACTGACCAACGGACAGTGGGATCCGACTGTGGCAGACTCCACAGGGAGACCTGAAGCACAGTACTAGGGGTTTTCTCTGATCAATAACTTAGGAAAAGTGTACTTCAGAATGCAAACATCTCCCAGTCACATTTTCCGGAGAGATCCCTGGCCCCAGCACTGGGTCATCTCTGGACAAGGTGTCATTCAAGGCAAGAGCAGCGTTCTATTCGATCCCATGAGTTAGAGGAGAAACATAGACTTAGTTCCACTTGTTTTTAAATACGAAAATTCAGAATGCAAAATTGACAGGATCAATATCTCTGATGGATATTTGTGCAGTGATGATCAGGTTGTAAGCTTGTAACTTTATCTTAAACACACAGAAATACCGAACATGAAATGCTCTGCTCACTCACCAGGAACTCCAATGACGGCAATGAACATGTACAATATTTTCTCTACACTGATATACCTATCGAACATTGCAGACATTTTCTCTGCCCAGTGATTTGTCTCTTTGTGCGACAGGCGATCTCTCGGAATGAAATGTTAAGGCAGCACATGCCTGCGGTTTTTAAAGCCATTTAGCAATTCCACAGGGACAGATTTCAACAGATTTAAAAATAAAGGTTTTTAAATTATTTACAAACCAATTACGTCATACAGGTAAAATCCCCGCGATGACAGACTGTGATTAAATTAATGAATAATATTTAGATCATTTGCGGGGTTAGTTTGTTACAACAAAGGTGTCTTATCAATTAAATGTGCTTCCGCTGTAAATATGTAAATATGTAAAGTTACCAGTTGTCGGACACAAAATATTGAAGTAAATTATGTCATTGTGCCTGTGAAATTGTACTCAATCACCTCCTGTTCTATTCTCCTCAAGAGTATAAACTCTTGATGTAGTTTGTGCTTGTGGGACTCTACTGAGAGGGCCTCGAAGAAAATGTCTGTTTGTGTCACGCAGATCATTTGGGGACTCATCCGTGACCCATCCCTAACCCGAACACATGCCATGAAATTGAGCCGTCTTATTATTAATGTAAATAGAAATGAAACAACCTTGAGACTCGTCACAGCTCCATTTCAGCAGACACCCCCACATGCACATTAGATCATCCCGGAGCAAGAATCATTTCAGACAGTTCACTAAATAGCTGTCTCCATATAAAAAACAAGAACAGAGGTCAAAGTTCATCTTGAATTAATTATTATCGCATTAAAAACGTAACAACCCTGAGTTCTGACACACCTCCAAATCCACCGGCTCCCCCAAGCCAGTGCTCAACCCCGAATCCGCCAACACCCCCAACTCTGTGCAGTTTAGTGTGCATCCACAAATCTGTGCTCACTGGCAAAACCTCATTCAACCCTGAAATCAGCGTGAACCCCAAAAGCAACCGACACCCGATAATTCCAGTGCAATCACACGTTCTCTGACATACCCCTAAATCTGTGCACATCCTCAAAGCAACATTCGCCGCCAAATCCGCATGCACCCCCAGATTCACCGACAGGTCCCGAAATGTGCGCACATCCGCAAATCCGTGCGCACCCCAAATCCGTGCGCACACCTACACATTACACTCACAGAGCAGGATTCACTTCAACCACTTTACAAAATAGCTGCTTCCGCCTTAAAAATAACAAGAACAAAGTTTAAATTGCAAACACACACCCACATGTATATTCCTCGTATAATCATTGACATCCTCTTAAATCTGCGCACCTCACCAAACTTATCTTTATCCCATCATCAGTCGGTTTCCCAAATCCACCGAGTCCCATATTCGCTGACAAACCCCGATGTCTGCTCACATCCACAAATCCCTGTGCACCCCCATATTCACCAAAACATCCCTAAGTCAGCACAATCCTCAAATCTGTGTACAGATCCGTGCCTACGCCGAACCCGCAGACACCCCCAAATACATCGACATACCCAGATCTGCGCGCACACCATACCTGCTGAATCCCCCACATGCAAGTAACATTATCTCAAAGCAAGAATTATTTCAAGCAGTTCTCGAAATATCTGCCTCCACCCTAAAAAATAGCAAGAACAGAGGTCAAGGTTCAAGTTGCATTTATTATTAAAGTTTGTATCAATGAAACAAACTTCAGATTCGACAACCTCCGAATCCACTGGGATTCCCAAATCTGCGCTAATCTGCAAATCTGTGTGTTCTCCCAAAACTGTGCACACCCGCAAAGCCGCATGAACCACAACTCAGTGTTCGCTCCCAAATCAGTGTGTGTCCCCAAATCCATGCGCACCCCCAAACCTGCCGACACTCCCAAATCCACCTAAACACCCATATCCGTGCTCATCCCCAAAGCTGCCGACACTCCCAAATCCACCTAAACACCCATATCCGTGCACACCCCCAAAGCTGCCGACACTCCCAAATCCACCTAAACACCCATATCCGTGCACGCCCCCAAAGCTGCCGACACTCCCAAATCCACCTACAAACCCAGATCCGTGCACACCCCCAAAGCTGCCGACACTCCCAAATCCGCCTAAACACCCATATCCGTACACACCCCCAAAGCTGTCGACACTCCCAAATCCACCTAAACACCCATATCCGTGCACACCCCCAAAGCTGTCGACACTCCCAAATCCACCTAAGCACCCATATCCGTACACACCCCCAAAGCTGCCGACACTCCCAAATCCACCTAAACACCCATATCCGTGCACACCCCCAAAGCTGTCGACACTCCCAAATCCACCTACAAACCCAGATCCGTGCGCACCCCAAAACTGCCGACACTCCCAAATCCACCTAAACACCCATATCCGTACACACCCCCAAAGCTGCCGACACTCCCAAATCCACCTAAACACCCATATCCGTGCACACACCCAAAGCTGCCGACACTCCCAAATCCACCTAAACACCCATATCCGTGCACACCCCCAAAGCTGCCGACACTCCCAAATCCACCTACAAACCCAGATCCGTGCGCACCCCAAAACTGCCGACACTCCCAAATCCGCCTAAACACCCATATCCGTGCACACCCCCAAACCTGCCGACACTCCCAAATCCACCTACATACCCAGATCCGTGCGCACCCCAAGGCTGTTGACAACTCCACATGCTCATTAGATTATCCCAGAGCAAGAATCATTTCAAAGAAATCTCAAAAAAAACTTCCTCCACCTTAAATCAAATAGCAATAACAAAGTTCAAAGTGCATTTGTTATTAAAGTGCCTATAAGTGAAACAATCTTGAGATTCACATCACACCCCTAAATCCAATGTCACCCCAATCTGTGTGCATCCTCAAATCCGCCGACACACCCAATTCTGTGCGGTGCCTCAAATGGATCTGCACACCCTGTGCACCCTCACATGTCAAAACTGTGGGCACCCCGAAATTCACTGACACTCCGAAATCGGTGTGCACACCCGTATTCGCCAACATGCCCTGAAACGTCCGGACATCCGCAAATCAATGTACAGCCCCATTTCCATGTGAACCCCCAAACCCGCTGACATCGCCACAGACACATTAGATTTTCCGAGAGCAAAACTCATTTCAAACAGTTCGCGAAATAGCTGCCTCCATCTTAAAAAGTTCAAAGTTCTTAATGTGTTCATTATTAATGTATGTGCATTAATAATCATTAACGTGTCTGCATCTCTGAGTGTTTATATGAGTTCCAGTGTGTGACTTTGTGTCAGAGAGTAGCTAGCAGACAGCTATGGCGCTTTTTCATGTCGGCTTGGCTACTGAGAACACTTGGCGAGGACAAAAGAGAGATGTGAGTACACTGGCTCGGGGAACTATGTAGCATTGCATTGTTTGTAAGGGATACAGCAATATCATGGGCTTAACTCTGAGGAGGTTGAACAAGGAATGAAAGAGTGAACCTTTGAGGAGCGTTTGATGGTTCTGTGCGAAAAATGAGGGAGAAATCAGTTTGAAAGCTATCGAATATTGAATGCACACGGGACGGGACACAGTGGAGACCCGGGGAGGCAGGAGTGATTCGGCTGCTGATCTTGCTTTACGGATGTGCTAAGATTTAGGGGTATGGAAGCGAATGGGTGGGTGCACATGGATTTTGAGGTGTCCGTTGCTTTCGGGATGCACTCTAATTTAAGGGTGGAATGCGCGTTTACCGGTGAGCACAGATTTGTGGGCTCACACTGATTTGCACAGATTTGGGTGTGTCGGCGGATTTGGGGGTGCACACTGACTTGTGGGAGCCGTTGGATTTTGAGGAGTATAGAATCTCAAAGTTGTTCCGTTTATACAGACTTCAATAATAAATGCAATATGAACTTTGACTTCTTTTCTTGTTTTAGTTAAAAGGAGACAGCCGATCTGTGAACTATTTGAAATTAATCTTGCTCTGTGCATGTGGGAGTGTCCGCTGATCTGGGCAGGTGACGAGCCTCAAGGCTGTTTCATTTGTACAGAAAATAATAATAAATGAAATTTGAATTTTGCCCTCTGTTCTGGATTATTGGGCAGAATGGCCTACTTCTGCTCCTAAGTCTTTTGGTCTTATGGTCTTATAACAGATTCCTGAGGCACAGCTCTGGTCACCGGCCTCCGTGCGGAATATGACCCGTCTGCAGCCACTCTTTGCCTACTGTGGGCAAGCCAGTTCTGGATCCACAAAGCAATGTACCCTTGGATCCTATGCCTCCTTACTTTCTCAATAAGCCTTGCATGGAGCACCTTATCAAATGCCTAGGGAGATTATATTAGGGGCACGAACGAAGGGGGATAAATTGAATTGGAGTAAGAGACGCGAAAAGTCATGCGGGGTCAGGCAGAGACAATGGGTCTTCACACACAGACACACACACACACACACACACACTCACACACTCACACACACACACACACACACACACACACACACACACACACACACACACACACACACACACACACACACACACAAACACTATCTTACCGCCTCTTCGGTTCTCATCCGTGTTCTTTACAACATACAGGGTGCCCTGATTAAAGCATCCTCCCCAACACGAGAGTGGTGAGTTTGATGGCGATATGTCAGTGTTAGGGGCGGGTCCTGGACGAGCCCCCAAATGATTGAGTCGCTGAAGTCGTTGAGCGTTTCATGGATAGGAAAGTGTTTATTCATCACCACAAACAGACATTATTTTGGAGACCCCCTCGGTGGAGACCCCTAAACATAACCTTCATCAAGAGTTCATTCTCTTGAGGACATTGGTAAGAGTCGGTGATTCGGTGATTCAATACAGTTTCACAAGCTACTATGTCATAAATTACTGCCATATTCTATGTCTGACAAATTGTGCATATGTACAGTGGGAGCACCTTTAGTTGTTAAGACACCTCGGAAGGTTCAGTCACCATTGTTGGGAAAAACTAACTCCCACAAATGGTCTAAATATAAATTCATCAGTTTATTCTGAATCTGTCACAGCGAGGATGACGTAATTGGTTTGTAAATAAATTTAATTTTTTTTCTTTTAAATCTGTTGAAATCTGTCTCCGTGTAGTCGTTAAATGATATTAAAAACCTCAGGCATGTGTAATCCCAACATCTCATTCCGAGCGATCGTCTGTAGCACAGGAGGACAAACCACTGGACAGAGAAAATGTCTGCAATGCTGGATAGGTACTTGAGTGTGCAGCTGTGGAGGCCAAGTCTTTATCTACAGTACAGTTGAGGCAGAGGTTGATAGATTCTTGGTTGTTTGGTGCATGAAGGGATACGGATAGAAGGCAGGAGATTGAGGCTGAGAGGGATTAGATCAGCTGTGATGAAATGGCGGAAAAGATGATTTGCCGAAAGGCCAAATTCTGCCCCTATGTCTTATGGCCTTACGGCAGAAATTAGGTCCGGACAGATTGACATTCAGGTGGTGCAGAGAGGATGACTGAGGTACTGAATGAAGAGAGGGCAGCGGCTTGTGCAGAAAAAAAAGAGAACCGAATCCGACTGAGAATGGAGAGGGGTGGGGGGATAGATCCCTCGGAAAGGGGATGCTGTAAGAAACACAGCACATGGACGTGTTTCCGGTTGTCTATGGGAGAAGAAATTGCGTTAGAGTGGTAAACTGCAGTTGTAGATTCATCCGTTTACCAGGGAAAATGATCAGCGTGTAATGTCATCCAGAATCCAGGTATGGAAAATAGCTGTGAATTTACTTGTACCCTCAACGGTAACCTGGGTGTTCATTTTTTGTGTCAATTTTTCCACGTAATTAAAATGCCCGCTCTGCAGAAGCATTCGATCTAATATCGTGTGTTTTTAAAATTTAAAATGTAGCCAATTGCAATGATCTAGGAACAGGACCGACCAATAATTCACACAGCACAGGTGCTGAATTCTATATCGTTAAACGAGAGAGATTTAAAATAAACAATGTCCGCGTGCAGAAGCAGTTCCACTTCCTCTGGACGGAAACTTACCACCTCGCTGCATTTCACGTTTCGTCCTCTTGTTTCCCGCGTACTTCAAACTATCTACACAGTGACACGAGGGAAGTTCAGGGAGGGGCTGCGGAATTGAGTCAAACGTGTAGTGACGTTTTCTGGTCGACACTGTGGATCGAACACAAATCCAATTGTAAGTCTTCTTGGTAGATCAAATAAATTGCTGAATCATTCATATCTCTGGTAAATACGCCATATATTCAAATACCCAGGTGGGTGAATGTCAGTAGCTGAGATTCGGAATCAAAACCTGCATCAGGCTTAATATCACTGCAATATATCGGACACAGAGTTTGCAGGTTCGAAATGAAACAACTCCAAATAATTAACAGTAGGCGAAGCATTTTTTTTAAGTTTTGAAAAGGCATTTGATTTGGCTCTTAAATTCGATAATCCTTTCTCTCGGTAGGGAATGTTCAGGCCTGCTTGGCTTTAGTTTGGTTTGGTGCCACAAAACCGTCAACGTGCATGAGAAATAACTTAATAAACGATTAGCATCGTTATGTTACCCGTTGGACGTCACCGAATCCACAGTTATGTGGGTGTCATCTGTGAGTCGGCTTCATCAAACAATTTCAACAAATGTACAGATAAATTACCTAATGAACCACTGACACATTAGCCCGTCTCCGTTCCCACCATTGACAATTTGTGCCATTTCTTGCAGTTGTGTTATTTTCATTCATTGTTCACAGAATATTTTCTATTTTTGCAAATTTTACAAGACACAAGACTATCAGAATTTATCTTTTTGAACAATTTCTTTTGTTCGGGATTCACTGAGGAGAAGGATGTTGAACTGTGTAAGGTAAGGGAAACAAGTAGGGTAGTGGCTGTACCGCTTGACAATAAGTACTCCTGTTTAAGTACTGTTGGGGAGGGGGCAGCCTGCCTGGGGGAAGCAACAGTGGCCGTGACTCCAGCACAGAGACCGGCCCAGTAGCTCAGAAGGGTAGGGAAAGGAAGAGGAAGGCAGTAGTGATAGTGGACACTATAGTTAGGTGTCAGATAGGCGATTCTGTGGACGCGGTCAGGATACCCGGATGGTAGTTTGCCTCCCTGGTGCCAGAGTTCCGGGATGTTTCTGATCGCGTCCAAAATATCCTGAAGTGGGAGGGTGAGGAGCCAGAGGTCGTGGTACATATTGATACCAATGACATAAGTAGGAAAAGGGAAGACGCCCTGAAAGAAGAATATAGGGAGTTAGGAAGGCAGTTGAGAAGAAGGACCGCAATGGTAGTAATCTCGGGATTACTACCTATGCCACGCGACAGTGAGAGTAGGAATGGAATGAGGAGGATGATAAATGCGTGGCTGAACGATTGGAGCATGGGGCAGGGATTCAAGCTTCGGGATCATTGGGACCTCTTTTGGGGCAGGTATGACCTGTACAATAAAGACGGGTTACACTTGAATTCTAGGGGGACCAAAATCATGGCGGGGAGATTTGCTAAGGCTACTGGGGAGACTTCAAGCTAGAATGGTTGGGGGTGGGAATCAATTTGAAGAGACAAAAGGAGAGGAGGTTAGTTCACAAATAGAGAAAGCTAGTAGACAGTGTGTAAGGGAGGATAGGCAGTTGACAGAAAAGGGGAGCGCTCAAACCGAAGATGGAGGGGAGAAGTAAAAAAAGACAATAAAGTTGTTTGCACCGTCAGGGTAAAACAGAGAGGAAGAAGTAGAGAGTTTCTTAAATGCATGTATTTTAATGTTAGGAGCAATGTAAGAAATGTGGGTGAGCTTAGAGCATGGATTGATACCTGGAAATATGATATTGTAGCTATTAGTGAAACATCCTTGCAGGAGAGGTGTGATTGTCAACTAAATATTCTTGGATTTCGTTGTTTCAGGTGTGATAGAATCGGGGGACGGGGGCAAGAGGGCGATGTGTTGCATTGCTTGTCCGAGGAAATACTACAGCGGTGCTTTGGCAGGATAGATTAGAGGGCTCGCCTAGGTAGACTATTTAGGTGGAATTGAGGAATGGGGAGAGAGAATTGGTGGAGCAAATTTGTAAGCAAATAACAGATATTTGTAGTAAGCACAAGGCTGTGATTGTGGGAAATTTTAATTTTCCAGACAGAGCCTGGGAAGCCCATGCTGTAAAAAGGCTGGACGGTTTGGAGTTTTTAAAATGTGTGCAGGATAGATTTTTTCCGCAATACATAGCGGTACCAACTAGACAAGGGGCAGTGTTGGATCTCCTGTTAGGGAATGAGATAGGTCAGGTGACGGAGGTATGTGTTGGGGAGCACTTCGGATCCAGTGATCACAATACCATTAGTTTCAATATAATTATGGAGAATGATAGGACTGGACCCAGGGTTGAGATTTTTGATTGGAGAAAGGCTAACTTTGAGGAGATGCGAAAGGATCTAGAAGGATTGGATTGGGACAATTTGTTTTATGGGAAGGATGTAGCAGAGAAATGGAGGTCATTTTAAGGTGACATTTTGAGGGTACAGAATCTGTTGAAAGGAAAGGTTAAAAGATTGAGAGAGCCAAGGTTTTCAAAGGATAATGGAAACTTGGTTAGGAAAAAGAGAGAGGTCTACAATAAATATAGGCAGCATGGAGTAAATGAGGTGCTGGAGGAATATAAAGAATGTAAAACGAATCTTAAGAAAGAAATTAGAAAAGCTAAAAGAAGATATGAGGTTGCTTATGCAAGTAAGGTGAAAATAAATCCAAAGGGCTTCTACATGTATATTAATAGCAAAAGGATAGTGAGGGATAAAATTGGTCCCTTAGAGAATCACAGTGGACAGCTATGTCTGGAGCCAAAGGAGATGGGGGAGATTTTGCACAATTTATTTTCATCGGTATTCACTAGTGAGAAGGATATTGAATTGTGTAAGGTAATGAATGCAAGTAGGGTAGTTATCGAAGCTATGAGGATTAAAGAAGTGTAAGTACTAGAGCTTTTAAAGAATATAAAAATGGATAAATCTCCAGCTCCTGACAGGATATTCCCTAGGACCTTGAGGGAAGTCAGTGCAGAAAGAGCAGGGCCTCTGACAGAAATATTTCAAATGTCATTAGAAATGGGGATGGTGCCGGACGATTGGCGTATTGCTCATGTGGTTCCATTGTTTAAAAAGTGTTCTAAGAGTAATCCCAGAAATTATCGGCCTGTAAGTTTGACATCAGTGGTGGATAAATTCATGGAAAGCATTATTAGAGATGTATAATTATCTGGAAAGACAGGGTCTGATTAGGAACTGTCAACATGGATCTGTGCGTGGAAGGTCATATTTGACAAATATTCAATTTTTTTGAAAAGGTCACTAGGAAAGATGACGAGGGTAAAGCAGTGGATGTTGTCTATATGGACTTCAGTAAGGCCTTTGACAAAGTTCCACACAGAAGGTTAGTTAGGAATGTTCAATCATTAGGTATTAATAGTGAACTAGTGAAATGGATTCAACAGTGGCTGGATGGAAGAGGCCAGAGAGTAATGGTGGATTGCTGTTTGTCAGGTTGGAGTCCGGTGACTAGTGATGTGCCTCAGGGATCTGTATTGGGTCCAATGTTGTATGTCATATACATTAGTGATCTGGATGATGAGGTGGTAAGTATGCAGCTGATACTAAGATAGGTGGCGTTGTGGATAATGAAGTAGGTTTTCAAAGCTTCCAGAGAGATTTAGGCCAGTCAGAAGAATGAGCTGAAAGATGGCAAATGAAGTTTAATGCTGTTAAGTGTGAGGTGCTACATTTTGATAGGACTTATCAAAATAGGACATACATGGTAAATGGTAGGGCATTGAAGAATGTAGTAGGGCAGAGTGATTTAGAAATAATGGTGCACAGTTCCCTGAAGGTGAAATCTCATTTGGATAGGGTGGTGAAGAAAGCTTTTGCTATCCTGGCCTATATAAATCGGAGCAATGAGTATAGGAGTTGGGATGTAATGTTAAAATTGTACAAGGCATTAGTGAGGCCAAATTTGGAGTATTGTGTACTGTTCTGGTCACCGAATTATAGGAAAAATCTCAATAAAATATGAGAGTACAGAGGAGGTTTACTAGAATGTTACCTGGGTTTCAGCACCTAAGTTACAGAGAAATGTTGAATAAGTTAGATCTTTATTCTTTGGAGCGTAGATGGTTGAGTGGGGACATGATTGAGGTATTTAAGAGTATGAGCGGGATAGAGAGAGTTGACGTGGATAGGCTGTTTTCCACTAAGAGCAGGGGAGATTCAAACAAGAGGACATGAGTTGAGAGGGGGCGAAAGTTTAGGGGTAACACGAGGGGTAACCTCTTTACTCAGAGAGTGATAGCTGTGTGGAACGAGCTTCAGTAGAAGTGGTAGAGGCAGGTTCGATATTGTCATTTAAAGTACAATTGTATCGGTATATGGACAGGAAAGTTATGGAGGGTTATGGGCTGAGTGCAGGTCGGTGGGACTAGGCCAGAGCAAGCGTTAGGCTCAGACGAGAAGGGCCGAGATGTGTTGTTTCCGTGTTGTAATTTTTATACGGTTATATGGTTATAGGGTTTCTACCTCATTTTCCTCCCAAAACCATGAAACGCTCCTCAAAGGTTTACCCTTTCATTCCCTGTTGAACCTCCTCAGAGTTAAGCCCATGATATTGCTGTATCCCTTACAAGCAATGCAATGCTATATAGTTCTCCGAACCAGTGTACACACTTCCCTCTGTTGTCCTAGTCACGTTTTCTCAGCAGACAAAACGTCACGACAAAGCGCGTGCTCTGTCTGCCAGCTACTCTCCGACACAAAGACACACACACGAACGCAAGTAGACACTCAGAGATGCATATACATAATGATACATTAATAGTGAACACATTATGAACTTCGAACTTTTTAAGATGGAGGCAGCTATTTGGGAGTGAAAATCTATTTGAGGCACAGCAAAGAATTGGGTGTGTCGGCGGATTTGAGGATGCAGACAGATTGGGGTGCTCTTGAATTTAGGGGTGTGATGAATCGCAAGATTAATTCATTTCCTTTAATAACAAATACACTTTGAGTTGTGTTCTTGCTCTTTGATTTAACGTGGAGGCAGCTATTTTGTGATTGGTTTGAAGTGATTCTTGCTCTGGGGTAATCTAATGTGCAAGTGGGGAGTAAGCGGGCTTGGGGTGCGCACGGATCCGGGTACGTAGGTGGATTTGGGAGAGTCGGTAGGTTTGGGGTGCGCACGGATCCGGGTATGTAGGTGGATTTGGGAGTGTCGGCAGGTCTGGGGTGCGCACGGATCTGGGTATGTGGGTGGATTTCAGTGTGTCTGCGGGATCGGCGTGGGCACGGATTTGGGAGTGCGCACAGATTTGAGGATTTGGCTGACTTTGGGATGTTTTGCTGAACATGGGGATACACAGGGATTTGTGGATGTGAGCAGACGTAGGGGTTTGTCAGCGAATATGGGATTCGGTGGATTTGGGAACCCACTGATGAGGGGACAAACAACAACACACACAAAATGCTGGTAGAACACAGCAGGCGAGGCAGCATCTCTAGGGAGAAGCGCTGTCGACGTTTCTGGCCGAGACCCTTCGTCATTCATTTTGATGAGGGGATAAAGATGGATTTGGATAAAGGCGTGAAGATTTAAGAGGATGTCAATGATTACACGAGGAACATGCATGTGGGCGGGTGGTTGCAATTTAAACTTTGTTCTTGTTATTTTTAAGGTGGACGCAGCTATTTTGTAAAGTAGTTGAAGTGAATCTTGCTCTGTGAGAGTGTAATGTGTAGATGTGCGCACGGATTTGGGGTCCACATCGATTTGCGGATGTGCGCATATTTCGGGACCTGTCGGTGAATCTGGGGGTGCATACAGATTTGGCGGCGAATGTTACTTTGCGGAAGTGCACAGATTTAGGGGAATGTCAGAGAACGTGTGATTCCAGTGGAACTTTCGGGTGCCGGTTTCTTTTGGGGTGCACGCTGATTTGAGGGTTGAATGAGGTTTTGCCAGTGAGCACAGATTTGCGGATGCGCACTGATTTGCACAGAGTTGGGGGTGTTGGCGTATTCGGGGGTGAGCACTGACGGGGGAGCCGGTGGATTTGGAGGTGTGTCAGATCTCAGGGTTGTTCCGTTTCAATGTAATAATAATTAATTAATTCAATATGAACTTTAACCTCTGTTCTTGTTTTTTTTAAAAGGAGACAGCTATTTTGTGAAATGATTCTTGCTCCGGGATAATCTAATGTGCTTGTGGGGTTGTCTGCTGAAATGGAGCTGTGACGAGTCTCAAGGTTATTTTATTTCTACATACATGAATAATAAATGCAATTTGAAATCTGGCCTCTGTTCTTGCTTTGCTGCGGTTTAGCAGCCGTTTGTGAAGCGTTTGAAATGAGAGTTCGAGAACATCTGAATTGCGGAGACAGATGGGAAGGGGCTGTACCAAGGGGGATAAACTGAATTGGAGGTGTACGGGCACGTGTATAGTCAGGCAGGGACAAGCAGAGACACAGACACAGAAACACACTGACGCACACTAACACTCATACACACACACACACACACACACACACACACACACACACACACACACACACACACACACACACACACACACACACAAACACACACACACACACACACACACACACACTCTCTCAAAACTGCACTTCCTTATCCGCCTCTCCAGCTCTCAGCCCTGTTCTTTAACACATACGGAGTGACATTAAAACATACCCAGCCCCCTACACACCAGACTGCTCAATTTTATGGAATGTGATCGGGTTAGGGATGGGTCCTGGATGATCCCCCAAACGATCTGCTTTTGACTAAGTCACTGAAGCAAATGGAGGACTTAGTGGATATGAAATTGTGTTTATTCATCAATACAGACAATTTCTTCGAGGCCCTCTCAGTAGTGTCCCACAAGCACAAACTACAGCAAGAGTTTATACTCTTGAGGAGAATGGCAACAGTAGGTGATTCAATACAATTTCACAGGCACAGTGACATAATTTACTTCAATATTCTGTGTCAGTCAACTGGTTCCGTTGAAGTACATATTTACAGTGGAAGCACATTTAATTGGGAAGGCATCTTGGACGGTTCACATTTAACTCCCACAAATTATCTAAAAATTGTTCATTAATTTAATCACAATCTGTCATCGCAGGGTCTGTAGCTCTGACGTAATTGGTTTGTAAATAATTTAGAAACCTTTCTTTTTAAATCTTTTGAAATTTGTCCCTGTGGAATTGCTAAATGGCTTTAAAAACCCCAGACATGTGCTGCCTTAACACTCCATTCCAAGAGATCGCCTGTCGGTCAAAGAGACAAATCACTGGCCAGAGAAAATGTCTGCAATGTTCTATAGGTATATCAATGTGGAGAAAATATTGTACATGTTCATTGCCGTCATTGAAGTTCCAGGTGTGTGAGCAGAGCATTTCACGTTCGGTATTTCTGTGTGTTAACCGGTGTGAACCCGTTTAAGATAATTTTACAAGCTTACAACTTGATCATTGCACAAATATCTATCAGAGATAACGATCCTGTCAACCACATTCTGAATTTTCATATCTAATAACGTGGAACTAAGTCTATGTTTCTCCTCTAACTCACGGAATCGAATAGAACGCTGTTCTTGCCTTGAATGACACCTTGTCCAGAGATGTCCCAGTGCTGGTGCCAGGGATCTCACCGGGAAGTTGTGACTGGGAGATGTTTGCATTCTGAAGTACACTTTTCCTAAGTTATTGATCAGAGGGAAACCCTTGTCCTGCGCTTCAGGTCTCCCTGTGGAGTCTGTCACAGTCGGATCCCACTGTCTGTTGGTCAATAATTGTCTCTGATCACCTGAACTAGTGTTCACGGATCTGCTGCCGTGTGTTATCGAATTAAACTGCGCTGCAGAATTAATCCATTAACGGAGCAACTCAGCCACAGGTCACTAAGTGGTCCCTTCTTTCCCTCTGAAACCCGTCATAAATCGGGGCAGCGCTTCGTCCTGAAGGAGGGTCTCGACCCGAAACGGAAGATGATTCAATTCCATTGACGCTGCCTGACCTGCTGAGTTCCACCTGTTTTGTGTGTGTTGCTTCTCTTTGTATCCCTTCTCGGCCTCATCAGATGCTGATTTTCCAGAGTCCTGGTCAGTCACAGTTAATTCAATGAAACCGGCCCCATCAGCTACTGGAATGGGGATCAGCACCGATCGTTGTTGTTCATGCAGATCGTTTTTATCGCCAACGATTCCCCACACATCGTCTTATCTCCACACTGAAGAAGACAGGTCAGAGACAGTGTGACCCACTTCTGGTGTTAGATTAGCAGCCTTTTACAGACTCTAGCACTCCCAAGTTTTAGCTAAAGTCCGATCCCGTATTAATTCCCGGAGAATGTTTTCAGTAATGCCCAGTGTCTGTTCTCTCTCTCCAGTGAATGTAGTGGCGATTGTGATCCTGTCCCGGGTAAAGTGCGGCCTCTCTACCTGCACCACTCGCTACCTGGTCGCCATGGCAGCGGCGGATCTACTGACCATTGTCACCGTGGTCATTTTGATTCGATTCAGTGAGTATTACTTCCCGTGGAGTTTTCTGGACATCACCCCTGTGTGCAGTGTTATCGATGTACTGAGTTACACAGCCACACACTGTTCTGTCTGGTTCACCGTCACTTTCACCTTTGATCGGTTTGTCGCCATTTGCTGCCAGAAGCTGAAAACAAAATATTGCACCGGGAAAACTGCGGCTGTGGTTCTGACAACAACCGGTGTACTGTCCTGTCTGAGAAACGTTCCCCGATACTTCACAAGGGAACCCAGAGTAATCATCGACAATGTACCGTGGTTCTGTATGATCATGGACAATTATTTCACTGACCCCGGGTGGGTAGCATATGACTGGCTGGATACGGTTTTAACTCCGTTCCTCCCTTTCGCTGGGATCCTGCTGCTCAACGCTCTGACAGTCAGGCACATTTTAGTGGCCAGTCGGGTCCGTAAGGGGCTGAAGGGCCGGAGCAAGGGGGAGAACCGCAGTGACCCGGAGATGGAGAGCAGGAGGAGGTCTGTGGTTTTACTCTTCACCCTCTCCGGCAGCTTCATCCTCCTGTGGATGACAATGGTTGTAAATTTCATACATTATCAGGTCTCAGGAAAAGGATTCGATTTCAATGATTCCGAATGGATCTTTCAGTCCGTCGGGTTTTTCCTGATGGATTTCAGCTGCTGCACGAACACATTTATTTACACGGTGACTCAGTCGAAATTCAGGGAGCAGGTGATCAGCGCGGTGAAATATCCGGTCATCTCGGTGCTTCAGTTCATTAATAAAGCCGCGACCTGAGTAGTCGCTAAGGCTCACATTCGTCTGCGGATATGTCCATCTATTCCCTTTCACTGTCAGACATTCCCACAAGACGGCGGGGGTCGACTCAGATGCTCGTTTACTAACCCAATGTGTATCACACCAGTCTCCGCTCTCTAGTTTAATGAGTGGCTAAATTAAGGAATTAAATCAGGATTTGGATAAACGGCGGTTGACACTGCAACTTAAAGGCGCTTTTCGCTGTCAGCTGGACTGGACTGTGGTGTAGTCAATTGTGAAATAAAACCTTGTCTATTTCTGTCTTCTAATGAAAGCTAAGTTACCCCCAACAAATTCTATCGATTATACCCAATGAAGCACAATACTGCGAATTTAGTTAAAGTCACTCACATGACTTAAGAAAGCGGTTAAATGAAACCAATCAAGGCTCCCCAAAATTGCAATCAAGCCTGTATGATTTCTTTCCTGATATGCTTCACGCTAAAATGCCCTGTGTTCAATTGTTCCATAATGAAAAATAAACTTACACGATCCGGAAGCATGTTTTGCAACATGACAAAGGAATAATTAAGCATAGTAAGTCATGGCGATATAATTCCTTCCCTTCTTGTTTCACCCATAAACCCAGCACTTTTATGTTCCCAGTCTGGTTCATGTCCTTTCTTGTTTTACCCCTTTCCCCCCTTACACCCAACCCGTTTCTGTATTCTCTGAAGGTGAATCCATTTTCCCATCACTCTTTCCATAAGCTCCTAATTCTCAACATACATAACTTTGAACTTCTGATTTGTTAAGTGAAGGGTCTTTATCCACAGTTGAACTTCTGTAACTTACAGTCAACCCACTCATTCCCCTCAATACCTCTGTCTGCAGGGACCTATATGAAGAAAATATATAAACAAGTACTTGAATATGAATTCATGCCTGGTGAGTTTCCAACAGTAAATCTGACCGACTGCGAGAATAACGTGTTTAAGAGTCATCAAAACGTAAAAGTAATCTGAACAATTTTAACGTTACGTGTGAATAAAATTCTCCACCAACCTTCAGCCTAAAATGATGGCGACCAGTTCTGTTGTATATACTGATAAATGGTTGCAAAGTAATTTCTCTATCATTGTCTATACTTCAGGCACAAACTTCCCCAGTTAAATTATCTTTCGTTCCATCTGGAAAATGTTAAAAACTTGACATGATTAGTAACGACTGGTGGTTCACAGATAATAATTTTCCTTTATATACTGATGAGTCAACAGATTCTCCGGCAGAACAGAATATTTACATTGTATTAAACTGTTCAACCTAAAATCGACTAATGTGATTGGGGAAAAAAACAAAGTAGAGTTACTGAGAACGCGACACTGGGACATTTTGCATAATCCAACAAGCCCATACTCCAAGCGTGATAAGAGCCCAGATATCCAAAACTGAAAACACTCTTCCTGAGTGTTCCCACCCGTCCTCGAGCACACTTTCAACAGCATGATAATGTCTCTGCCCCCTGAAATTAATCGGGTATGTTAATATCAAGTTCAGCTGCCGCAACTGTGAGGGTGATTATCCCATTTCACCCAGTAAAACCGATACATGGGGCGACTTTACTGCATAACAACACAATCTTAAAGTCTATACTTGCATCACATACAACCATTTTAAAGTTGAAGATGAAGCTGATCCATAAGCCACACAGACAGAATCTAGAACAGATCTAATTAAACAATTCTAAATGATTAACAAAGACTTTCGTCTACCACCCAAGATTATCCACATAGACAGCTGAGAATATTTAATGCTCCTTTTTATTTAGCAGTTATTATGACGATGTAATGCTTCCAAGTCAGCTTATTGCCCAGCCATATGCCTGAAAATCTTTGTACTGGCACGTCTTCAGTTTGATCGTATAAGTTCAAATCATCTGCAGATCAATTAATCTTATTTGTAAAACACATAACTTATATTCAGCTACTGAAAGCTTACATCGTCATCTATTTCCCTTTTGTTCAAACAGATTAATAGATAATTGCAACTCCATACACTAAAATTCAAATTTCTACCTCTAATCCGGAAAGCTCCTTCATCTGTACATAGTAATTTACCGACACTATCTCGGAAAATATCATTAATCATATTATTAAATAATAAAGGGTTACGAATACTGTCTTGTACGCTCCCATTCGCTATCTCATAAAAACCAGGATATATCTTTCCCACCCTTACTTGCAGAGACCATCCAAATGACAAAAGAAAAATCAGGAAAATAATGCTGCAATCTCCCGTCTCCTAATTTCCAAAAGTCCTTCCTTCCATAAATATTACATGCCTTTTCAATATCAAAACAACTGTCAGTGCAACAACATATTTTAACTGTGTTTTCCTAATATCGTATCCCAAATATAAAACTGAATCCAATGTCATTCTCTCCTTCCAAAATATACTCTATAAAACAATAAATTGCCTCTCTCTTCAAAACTGTCATTCAACCGTTCCAGTACTACACGTCCATATGTTTACATAAATGAGAGGTTAACCATATTGGTCCATAACTAGAAAACAGACAGACACACAGACAAACTTTATTGATCCCGAGGGAAACTGGGTTTCGTTACATAGATAGATAGATAGATACTTTATTCATCCCCATGGGGAAATTCAACTTTTTTTTTCGCACCAACCAAGAACAGGTAGAACTATAGCAAGAAAAACCATAAATAATTGAATAATAATAAGTAAATTATGCCAAGTGGAAATAAGTCCAGGACCAGCCTATTGGATCAGGGTGTCTGACACTCCGAGGGAGGAGTTGTAAAGTTTGATGAACACAGGCAGGAATGACTTCCTATGACGCTTAGCGTCACATCTCGGAGGAATGAGTCTCTGGCTGAATGTACTCCTGTGCCTAACCAATACACTATGGAGTGGATGGGAGACATTGTCCAAGATGGCGTGCAACTTGGACAGCATCCTCATTTCAGACACCTCCGTCAGAGAGTCCAGTTCAACCCGCACAACATCACTGGCCTTACGAATGAATTTGGTGATTCTGTTGGTGTCTGCCACCCTCAGCCTGCTGCCCCAGCGCTCAACAGCAAACATGACAGCACTGGCCACCACAGACTCGTAAAGGACCTCAGTCTCCTCAGGAAATAGAGACGGCACTGACCGTTCTTATATACGGCCTCGGTGTTCTTTGACCAGTCCAGTTTATTGTCAATTCGTATCCCCAGGTATTGGTAATCCTCCACCATGTCCACACTGACCCCTTGGATGGAAACAGGGGCCAGCGGTGCCTTAGCCCTCCTTAGGTCCATCACCACCAGGATCATAACTAGAAGGATCAATGGTTGGAGGTTACCCAGCCGGTACGAGAGCACCTACGCTCTGTCCGCCAGAGAAAGCAGGTTTTCCCAATGGCCACACAATTTAATTCCTCATCCCATTCCAATTCTGATGTCTATCCACTGTCAAGATGAAGCCACACTCAGGTTGGAGGAACAACACCTTATATACTGGCTGGGTAGCCTCCAACCTGATGACATGAACATTGACCTCGAACTTCCGTTAATGCCCCTCCTCCCCTTCTTACCACATTCCTGATATATTTAGTTATTTTTGTTCTCTCTCTCTGCCCATCACAGCCTGTTCTCCATCTCTCTCCGGTGCTCCCCTCCCCCTTTCTTTCTCCCTAGGCCTCCCGTCCCATGATCCTTTCCCTTCTCCAGCTCTGTATCTCTTTTGCCAATCAACTTTCCGGCTCTCAGCTCCACCCCACCCCCTCTGGTCTTCTCCTATCATTTCGAATTTCCCCCTCCTCCCCACTTTCAAATCTCTTACTATCTTTTCTTTCAGTTAGTCCTGACGAAGGGTCTCGGCCGAAACGTCGACAGTGCTTCTCCCTATAGATTAAGGGAGCGGGTGAAAATAACTCGGTTTGTCAGGAGCTGCAGCTGGATGAACTTCGGATGATTCGTGAGGCAGAGGCAGAAGTAAACAGGAGTTACAGGGAGATAGTCACCCCTAAAAGTCAGGAGGCAGGTAGCTGGGAGACTGTCAGGAGACTTGTCCCTACCAGGGACAAGTTGCAGTGGTTGCGTCTCTGACACCGAGACTGGACCTTCTGCTCAGAAAGGAAGGAGGTAAAGAGGAGAGCAGTAGTGATAGGGGATCCGATAGTTAGGGGGACAGATACGAGGTTCTGTGGAAGAGATCGAGAATCCCGGACGGTCTGTTGCCTCCCTGGTGCCAGGGTCCGCGATATCTCGGACCGAGTTCTCAGTATTCTCAAGAGGGAGGGAGAGCAGCCGGATGTCGTGGTCCATGTAGGGACCAATGGCGTGGATAGGAAGAAGGAGAAGGTCCTGCAAAGAGAATTTAGGGAGGTAGGTGTAAAGTTGAAGAACAGGACCTCCAGCTTTGCAATCTCAGGGTTGTTACACCTGCCACGTGTCAGTGAGGCTAGAAATAGGAAGATAATGCAGCTAAATACGTGGCTAAGGAGTTGGTGCAGGAGGGAGGGGTTCATGTTTCTGGATAATTGGGCCTTGTTCCAGGGAAGGCGGGACCTGTTCCGACGGGACAGGTTGCACCTGAACTGGAGGGGGACTAACATCCTTGCCGGAAGGTTTGCTACTGCTGCTCCGGGGTGGGGCGTTAAACTAGATTTGCAGGAGGCGGGGAACCAGAGTGTTAGAGCGGATAGTGAGGTGGAGGTGGATAAAGGTCATGTCAGAACTGCAAATATAGTGCATGGAGAAATAGTCAGATCTAACATATAAAGAAGCTTTGAGGAAAAAGAAAGAGGAAAAAGGGTGTAAATGCAGTAAGGTAGAAGGGCTAAAGTGCCTGTAATTCAATGCAAGAAGTATCAGGAAAAATGGTGATGAACTGAGAGCTTGGATACACACGTGGAATTATGATGTAGTGGCCATTTCAGATATTTAACTGGCACGAGGGTCAGGAATGAATTCTCAATACTCCTGGGTAGGAGACAGCCTACGAGACTACATCTGCTGACCCGTCTGACAGTGACTGGTCAGGGTAGGAGACAGCCGGAGAGACTACATCTACTGTCCCGTCTGACAGTGACTGCAGGTCAGGGTAGGAGACAGCGGGAGAGACTACATCTGCTGGCCTGTCTGACAGTGACTGCAGGTCGGGTAAGAGACAGCCGGAGAGACTACATCTGCTCACCAGTCTGACAGTGACAGGTCAGGGTAAGAGACAGCCGGAGAGACTACAGCTGCTGACCAGTCTAACAGTGACAGGTCAGGGTACGAGACAGCCGGAGAGACTACATCTGCTGACCCGTCTGACAGTGATTGCAGGTCAGGGTAGGAGACAGACGGAGAGACTACATCTGCTGACCCGTCTGACAGTGACTGCAGGTCAGGGTAGGAGACAGCCGGAGAGACTACATCTGCTGACTCGTCTGAAAGTGACTGCAGGTCAGGGTAGGAGACAGCCGGAGAGACTACGTCTGCTGACCCGTCTGACAGTGACTGCAGGTCAGGGTGGGAGACAGTCGGAGAGACTACATCTGCTGTCCCGTCTGACAGTGACTGCAGGTCGTGGTAGGAGACAGCCGGAGAGACTACATCTGCTGACCCGTCTGACAGTGACTGCAGGTCGGTGTAGGAGACAGCCGGAGAGACTACATCTGCTGACCCGTCTGACAGTGACTGGTCAGGGTAGGAGACAGCCGGAGAGACTACATCTGCTAACCCGTCTGACAGTGACCGGTCAGGGTAGGAGACAGCCGGAGAGACTACATCTGCTGACCCGTCTGACAGTGACTGCAGGTCAGGGTAGGAGACAGCCGGAGAGACTACATCTGCTGTCCCGTCTGACAGTGACTGCAGGTCGTGGTAGGAGACAGCCGGAGAGACTACATCTGCTGACCCGTCTGACAGTGACTGCAGGTCGGTGTAGGAGACAGCCGGAGAGACTACATCTGCTGACCCGTCTGACAGTGACTGGTCAGGGTTGGAGACAGCCGGAGAGACTACATCTGCTGACCCGTCTGACAGTGACTGCAGGTCAGTGTAGGAGACAGCCGGAGAGACTACATCTGCTGACCCGTCTGACAGTGACTGGTCAGGGTTGGAGACAGCCGGAGAGACTACATCTGCTGACCCGTCTGACAGTGACTGCAGGTCAGGGTAGTAGACAGCCGGAGAGACTACATCTGCTGACCCGTCTGACAGTGACTGCAGGTCAGGGTAGGAGACAGCCGGAGAGACTACATCTGCTGACCCGTCTGACAGTGACTGCAGGTCGTGGTAGGAGACAGCCGGAGAGACTATATCTGCGGACCCGTCTGACAGTTACTGCAGGTCGGGGTAGGAGACAGCCGGAGAGACTACATCTGTTGGCCCGTCTGACAGTGACTGGTCAGGGTTGGAGACAGCCGGAGAGACTACATCTGCTGACCCGTCTGACAGTGACTGCAGGTCGGGGTAGGTGACAGCCGGAGAGACTACATCTGCTGACCCGTCTGACAGTGACTGCAGGTCAGGGTAGGAGACAGCCGGAGAGACTACATCTGCTGAACCGTCTGACAGTGACTGCAGGTCAGGGTAGGAGACAGCCGGAGAGACTACATCTGCTGACCCGTCTGACAGTGACCGCAGGTCAGGGTAGGAGACAGCCGGAGAGACTACATCTGCTGACCCGTCTGACAGTGACTGGTCAGGTCAGGGTAGGAGACAGGCGGAGAGACTACATCTGCTGACCCGTCTGACAGTTACTGCAGGTCGAGGAAGGAGACAGCCGGAGAGACTACATCTGCTGACCGGTCTGACAGTGACTGGTCAGGGTAGGGGACAGCCGGAGAGACTACATCTGCTGACCCGTCTGACAGTGACTGGTCAGGTCAGGGTAGGAGACAGCCGGAGAGACTACATCTGCTGACCCGTCTGACAGTGACTGGTCAGGGTAGGAGACAGCCGGAGAGACTACATCTGCTGAACCGTCTGACAGTGACTGGTCAGGGTAGGAGACAGCCGGAGAGACTACGTCTACGGACCCGTCTGACAGTGACTGGTCGGGGTAGGTGACAGCCGGAGAGACTACATCTGCTGACCCGTCTGACAGTGACTGCAGGTCAGGGTAGTAGACAGCCGGAGAGACTACATCTGCTGACCCGTCTGACAGTGACTGCAGGTCAGGGTAGGAGACAGCCGGAGAGACTACATCTGCTGACCCGTCTGACAGTGACTGCAGGTCGTGGTAGGAGACAGCCGGAGAGACTATATCTGCGGACCCGTCTGACAGTTACTGCAGGTCGGGGTAGGAGACAGCCGGAGAGACTACATCTGTTGGCCCGTCTGACAGTGACTGGTCAGGGTTGGAGACAGCCGGAGAGACTACATCTGCTGACCCGTCTGACAGTGACTGCAGGTCGGGGTAGGTGACAGCCGGAGAGACTACATCTGCTGACCCGTCTGACAGTGACTGCAGGTCAGGGTAGGAGACAGCCGGAGAGACTACATCTGCTGACCCGTCTGACAGTGACTGGTCAGGTCAGGGTAGGAGACAGGCGGAGAGACTACATCTGCTGACCCGTCTGACAGTTACTGCAGGTCGAGGAAGGAGACAGCCGGAGAGACTACATCTGCTGACCCGTCTGACAGTGACTGGTCAGGGTAGGAGACAGCCGGAGAGACTACATCTGCTGGCCCTTCTGACAGTGACTGCAGGTCAGGGTAGGAGACAGCCGGAGAGACTACATCTGCTGGCCCCTCTGACAGTGACTGCAGGTCAGGGCAGGGGACAGCCGGAGAGACTACATCTGCTGACCCGTCTGACAGTGACTGCAGGTCAGGGTAGGAGACAGCCGGAGAGACTACATCTGCTGTCCCGTCTGACAGTGACTGCAGGTCGGGGTAGGAGACAGTCGGAGAGACTACATCTGCTGTCCCGTCTGACAGTGACTGCAGGTCAGGGTAGGAGACAGCCGGAGAGACTACATCTGCTGACCCGTCTGACAGTGACTGCAGGTCGGGGTAGGAGACAGCCGGAGAGACTACATCTGCTGACCGGTCTGACAGTGACTGCAGGTTAGGGTAGGAGACAACCGGAGAGACTACATCTGCTGACCCGTCTGACTGTGACTGGTCAGTGTAGGAGACAGCCGGAAAGACTACATCTGCTGATCCTGTCGGTATCAGCCCCAGGACACTGAAGGGCTGTGTGAGCCAGCTCTCTGGTATTTTGTCTCACCTTTACAATCTGAGACTGAGTCGGGAAAAGATACCGGTGCTGTGGAAGACTTCCTGCTTGGTTCCTTTGCTCAATAAGGCGACTCCATCTAAACTTAATGACGACAGATTAGTTGCCCTCACATCTCATGTGATGAAGGCGATGGAGAGGTTGGTCCTGACTTACCCTGGACGCTCTAGAGTTTGCCTATCAACCTCATGAGGGTGTATATACATAATCGACCTGTTGCAGCGTGCTCACTCCCATTGTCATTGTGAGAATCGCTTTTTTTTTATTTCGCTAGTGCCTTCAATACAATCCAGTCCCGTCTTTAGTGCAACAACCTGCAAAGGATGAGCGTAGACAAACTCACTGACTCCTGGATTACTGCCTTCCTGACAGACAGACCCCAGTTTGCACGGCCGGTGGTTCTCTGCCGGAAGTGGTGATGAGTGGTACTGGAGACCCACAAAGAACTGTCCTGCCCACGTTTCTGATCACACGATTATCTCAGCTCCCCTCACATTCTTACTCCCTCCCTTCCTTTCCGGTCCTGAAGAAGGGTCTCGGTCTGAAACGCCGACTGTTCTCTCCTCTCCATAGCTGCTACCGGCCCCTCTGATTTTCCTCCAGCATTTCCCGTCTGTTGCTTTGGATTTCCGCATTTGCAGATTTTCTCCTGTTTGTTCACATGCGCATGCGCGGAGGTCGGAGGATATCCCGAATATCGCGCATGCGCTCAGTTGACGAGGGGCTCACAAGGATCGGTCGCAGGTAGGAGGGTCTCCGGGAGGAAATTAATCTCCGGCGTCTGAAACGTGATTGAAGGGTTATTACTGTGATATCCTGCCGCACTAGTCCTGCATCCCAGGACAGCCCCGGTCGGTTCCCTCTTTCTCAGCCCCACGATCCGTACCCGGGTCCCGGGGAGTTTTCAGCTCATGAGCGCGCCATTTCTGCGGCGCATGCGCATCGCTGGATCTTTCGGTGGCTGATAGGTTTCCCGTTCGTGTAGCCTTCTGGGTAAAGAAGCAGCCATGGATGATACTGCCAGCGTTGTCCTGGTACAATTGAAGGAACTGCGAGCGAATGTATCTCCCAAACACTGCCGAGGTCCAGCTATATAAATGCAAGGATTAGTAACTCGGAACAAAAATATATTTCCGAGTTAAGCTTGGAAGAAAAGTCTACCTTCCAATTAGTAAAAATGACATTTAGTGCTGTATGGCAAAAACAAAATCCTTCTGTCAGATTTAGTTCTGTCTGGGTAAAGAAGGATGTTTTAAAAAAACATCTCTTTATTGTTTTTACGGAGTAAAAAGAAAAAAAAACAATATATATATATATCATAAGTTGAAAATATGACAAAGTTGAAGAGACAAAAAAAGAAAAACAAAATATATATATATTAAAAAAGATGTGACCAACCCACCATGAAAAAGAAGCAGTCAATTCAGTTCATTACTTTCATCATCTTGAACATTATTCTCCACGAACTTGTAGAAAATGTTCCATATTTCTCAAAATTTGTCGTTTGTTTTTTGTAATGTAGCTTATCTTTTCCAGACCAAGATAAGAAGTCATTCCTTTCAACCATTGTGAGAGTCCACTGGTTGATGGTTTCTTCCATGAATAGGCTATGCATCGTTTAGCTTCCAAAAAACAAATGTTAAGCGGAGACCTCACATTTTTGGAGGTTACAAAGTCATTTGGATAAATATTCAGAATACATAATTTAGGATTGAGGGGCACCTTTTTCCCAATAATCTGAGTAATCAAATCCAGCACCTTCTTCCAGAAACAAATTATCTGGGGGCACTCCCACATACAATGAAACAAAGACCCTTTTGATGGTTACATTTCATGCAAGTGTCTGGAATGTTGGGGTTAAAATGATGCAATCTGACTGGAGTAATGTACTGTCTGGTTATCCATTCATATTGTAATAATTTAGAGTTCAGACTTCCAATATAACTCGGAGTCCTGCCATGTGCAGAAGTTCGCTGATGACACGGCCATAGTGGGGTGTGACAGGAATGGACAGGAGGAGGAGTATAGGAAACTGATACAGGACTTTGTGATATGGTGCAACTCAAACTACCTGCGTCTCAATATCATCAAGACCAAGGAGATGGTGGTGGACTTTAGGAGATCTAGGCCTCATATGGAGCCAGTGATCATTAATGGAGAATGTGTAGAGCAGGTTAAGACCTACAAGTATCTGGGAGTACAGTTAGACGAGAAGCTAGACTGGACTGCCAACACAGATGCCTTGTGCAGGAAGGCACAGAGTCGACTGTACTTCCTAAGAAGGTTGGCGTCATTCAATGTCTGTAGTGAGATGCTGAAGATGTTCTATAGGTCAGTTGTGGAGAGCGCCCTCTTCTTTGTGGTGGCGTGTTGGGGAGGAAGCATTAAGAAGAGGGACGCCTCACGTCTTAATAAGCTGGTAAGGAAGGTGGGCTCTGTCGTGGGCAAAGTACGGGAGAGTTTAACATCGGTAGCTGAGCGAAGGGTGCTGAGTAGGCTACGGTCAATTATGGAAAACTCTGAACATCCTCTACATAGCACCATCCAGAGACAGAGAAGCAGTTTCAGCGACAGGTTACTATCGATGCAATGCTCCTCAGACAGGATGAAGAGGTCAATACTCCCCAATGCCATTAGGCTTTACAATTCTACCGCCAGGACTTAAGAACTTTTTTAAAAGCTATTATTAATGCTTTTTGAGATAGTGATTTAGATGTATATCATATTTTTTTTACTGAGTTAAGTATTGTATGTAATTAGTTTTGCTACAACAAGTGTATGGGACATTGGAAAAAAGTTGAATTTCCCCATGGGGATGAATAAAGTATCTATCTATCTATCTATCTATCTATCTATCTAACAAGCTTCTGACCATTCTTTTTGAGATAGATTCTCATTCAAATCAATTCTCCATGCTTGCAGTATGTTGTTCGATTACTCTTTGCATCTGCATGCAAATAAATTGTATAGTACAGAAACATGTCCCCTAGCTTCAGATAAGTTCAGAGTGATGTCTTCTCGGGTAGATAAAGGAGGGAGTTTCAAACTGTGGCCTTGCCTGGACATAATAAAACTTAGCAACTGAAGGTGCTTAAAAAAGTGTTTTGTTGGAATTCCATATGTGGCCTTGAGTTCTTCAAATGACATGAATGTATCGCCCTTATAAAGATCAGACACCTTTACTATGCCTCGGGTGGACCAAGTTTTAAAACCAGGGTCTGCTCTGCCGGGCCTAAAGCCGTCATTACCAAAGATGGGGCTAAAATGGGATAACTGTGATGTCTCTCCCAAATATGCAACAGCATCGTGCCAGATCATCATTGTATATTTTAAAAAAGGATTTTTAGTTTGTTTAATCAGTTTTTTCTTATCTGCTGAATAGAAATAAAGATCTAGGGGGATATTGATCGACTGGGATTCCACTGAGACCCAAGTAGGGGAGTGATCCTTAACAAAGTAGAACATTCCTGGTCTAATTTGGGCCGCCCAAAAATACCATATAAGATTTGGTAGCTGTAGGCCACCTCTATCATACGGCAAATAAAATAGGGTGAGTCTGAGTCTTGGACGTTTATTATTCCAGATAAAGTCAGAAAAAAGAAAGATGATGGAGGAGAAAGTGCGATAGATTGAAAAAGGTACAGGAACTTCGGGAAAATTGACATTTTTAGAATGTTTACGCGTCCAATTAGAGATATAGGCAATTTCGACCAT
This sequence comes from Hemitrygon akajei, assembly GCF_048418815.1. NCBI lineage: Eukaryota > Metazoa > Chordata > Chondrichthyes > Myliobatiformes > Dasyatidae > Hemitrygon > Hemitrygon akajei. The sequence continues at coordinate 1,986,367 of NW_027331956.1, forward strand.
CTATTTATAAGTTAAATGACTGAGTCTGTGAGAGGATTATAATTAGTTGGGATAATTTCATCAATAGTAGGATTGATTTTAACACCCAAATAAGTAAAACCCTGTACTGACACCATGAATGGAGTTTGAAATGAGGGATTGAGTCTCTCATCTTTATCCATGAATAATATTACAGATTTATTGTTGTTTATTGTATAGCCTGCAAAAGTACCAGAAGTACCTATCAGGTCAATTAAGGCAGGTAGTGTTTGTTTCAAGTTAGAACAAAACAAAATTATATCATCCGCATACTGGGCTATGTATTGTTCTATAACTCCTATAGTTATTCCTCCTATTGTAGCCATTCCACTCTGTCAAAAGCTTCCTCGGCATCCAGTGACAGAATAGCACTATCAGAGCTTCCAGTCTTTTTGTAGACTATATTAAGCACTCTTCGGATGTTGTGGAAGCACTGTCTTCCCTTAACAAAACCATTTTGGTCAGGGTGGACCATCTTTGGCAAGAGTGGCTCCAGCCTCCTAGCTAATACCTTACAAATAATTTTGAGATCATTATTCAGAAGTGAAATTGGTCTATAAGATCCACATAGGGACGGTGATTTTCCAGGTTTTAGTAGTAGTGTAATTACTGCCATATTAAGAGAGTGGGGAAGGGATCCAGTATCAAATGACTCCTGATACATATCAAGCAGAGGTGGTATTAATTTAGTTTTGAAGATTTTATATATTTCAATTGGAATGGCATCAGGCCCAGGACTTTTCCCTACCTTCATATTAGTTATGACTTCAGACAATTCTTTATCCTCTAAGTTCTACTCCAGCGAGGTCAAGGACGTTTCATCCAGGGGTGTAAATTCTAGCAAATCCGGAAATTCCTTCTGTATTTGTGGAGTTGAATCTGGATATTCTGATGTATACAAATTTTGGTAAAAACTCAAAAAGATATTATTTGTTTCTTTTGGGTCAGCAGTTGTCACCCTCTCATCTGATTGTAGGGAGTTTATTGTCCTTTCTGTTTGTATCTGTTTGATATGCCAGGCCAAGAGTTTACTAGCCTTTTCACCCTGCTCATAATAGGATTGCTTCAATCTCAGCAAACTTTTTGTTGCCTTATCAATGGACAATACATTATATCTAGCAATACATTGTATCTTGTGTGTTGATCTGCAAATAGCTGCTGAGAGGGATTTTGAAAAATTTCAGATTCAGTCTCTTTTATTCTTTTCTCGAGCTGTTCTATTTCAAATCTAAAATATTTCTCCTCAAAGCTGGTGAAGCTAATCATCTGACCTCTAAGAAAAGCTTTAAAGGCTTCCCATCTTATAGCCGCAGATGTCTGGTCCGTATTAATTCCAAAATAGTAGTCTATCTGTTCCCCAATAAACTTTATAAATTATGGATCCCTAAGCCATATATTTTGAAGCCGCCACCTTGGGGAGTAATGTGGAGCGTTAGGCTGGTTCCAAGTAAATGAAACTGGAGCATGATCCAAAATTAATATGCTGTCATACCAGCAGCTTGAATTTGTAGATATCAAGGCAGCTGAAACTAAGTAATAATCAATTCTGGAAAAGGTCTGGCAAGTGCTAGAATAGCAAGAAAAAGCTAGTTTATCTGGGTACTTCCTTCTCCACACATCAACTAAATTAAAGTCTTTAACACATTGCAATAAATCTTTTCTTGTTTGATTGTGAGAGGTATCTTTCCCCTTAGATCTGTCTAGTTCAGGTTGAAGTGCACAATTAAAATCACCACCTATAATAAGGTAGCCCGGCAGAACAGCTAATAATAAAAACAGATGTCTGAAAAAAGCTGGATTGTCATCATTTGTCCCATACACATTGACCAACTTAAGCCTGGTTGAGAAAATTTCACATTGAATAATAAGGTACCTGCCAGATTGATCTTCAATAACATTAACAAGCTGAAAAGGCACCAACTTATGTATAAGGGTAATTAACCCCCTTGAGTGCGAGTTAAAAGACGCTGAGAAAACCTGTCCCGGCCATCTCTTCCTTACTCCACCTATATCTTCAGGTGTTAAATCGGACTCCTGCAGAAAAACTATTTTGGCTTTTAACTGTCTTATCCTACTCATTACTTGCTTTAACTTGACAACTTTATTTAATCCTCTTACATTCCAAGAGGTAAACTGAAGTCCTCAGGACATAGACTATTAGTTATAATGTTGAGCTGAATTGATTTAGAATGACTGCTAACTGGGATAACAACGTGACAAAAAAGAAAATAATAGATTAAAAACCGTGAAAAGTAAATTTTAAAAAATGTGAACATAACTGGGTGTATTTCCCAAACTGAAATACACCCACCCACCCCATAATGAAAGCTTCCTGACGGCTCCGAGGGAGGGCCTAATCATGGAGCTTAACTGGTCCTCCCATGTTATCATGTTGAGGAACGGCATAGCCAGCAACCAGGTCAGAGCCCCCATGTTATCAGTAATGGAAAATCTTGCAACTATATTATACGAAGAGACTTTATCAGATTTAACCTAATCGTAGTTACATTGCCACTGCAGAAGGTGAGAACCGATGCAAATTCATTAGCCTAAATAATGCATCGATAAACACACCGCTAACATTCGTTAGCTTTCATTTATGTCCCTTAGGCACTATGAACATGCCTATTTAAGCAAAAAGTTAAAGAGAAACCTGCTGTATTGTCTTATCTGTCCGCAGCCTCCAAATTATAGTTCAACTCCTGCACAAATGTCTCTGCTGCCGGTGCATTGTCAAAGGTGTTGCGTTTTCGTTTATGAGTTTCCAGCAGTGGAGCAGGATAAATCAAACCATATCGTAAGTCCGAGATCGAGAACGAGGCCAACTCTTTCTTCACCGAATCGAATACACGCCTTCGGTTAAGTAATTCGGCAGAGACGTCGGGGAAAAAACCTGATTCTTTGATTATCGAAAAGTACAGATTATTTCAGTCTGGCCGCTTTCATAACCCTAATTTTATTGGCGTAGTTTAAAAACTTCATTATCACTACCCTGGGTCGCTTGACCGACTTTGCTTTAGTTTCGTTTGCCCTGCCTATTCTGTGTTCTCTCTCAATTAGCAAGGCCCAGGGAGGTTTTCAGCACCCAGGACCTCGGAAATCCATTTTTCCAAAAAATAGACCATATCCCACCCTTCCGCCCTCTCTGGAAGTCCCACCAAGCGAAGGTTCGAACGGCGGCTACGGTTTTCCAAATCGTCCAGTTTGAGCACTAACGCCTCCTAAGCTGCTTTCAAAGTAGTATTGAGTACGTAAAGAGGCGATATCGTCCTGATTGGTGTCAATTCTCTCTCCGGGTTCTGAAATGGAAGCTTTCAAATCCGCTTGTATTCCTTGTATTGCGCTCGGTAGCCCTTCAAATCTCGACACAAAGTCATTACTTGAATGGCGTTTAGGATTTGGCTTTGACCTGTTAAAGCCTCCTCCTCGCCGGTATTGTCGGTGGTCTGCACCGCATAGCTACAACAGGGGCCCAATTTCGGAGACTTCTGCGAATGCTTTATTGCCTTCGGTGGCATTTTGGCTTTCCTTCGATTTCCAATCAGATATTTCAAAGTTGTTTAGTTGCGTCATTTCAAAACTTTTCGTAGGGGCTCCGACACATGTCTGCTCAGCACGGCGCCATAACCAGAAGCTAAGTTTCACCACATTCACTGATTCTAAATCGATCCCGGTCCCACGCTGGGTCGAATCCTGCGACCTCTTCTGTCCAGCGTCTTCCCTCTCCATCTCCCCCCGAACAAAGCCCCAGTCCCTCACTGGAAGGGAAAACCTCCCGAACGTTCTACCATCCCAACTGAACAGCAGACATTCCTCGTCATCCGTTAAATTCAACAATAACCCAGACAGGCGGAAAGCAGAACAGACTGCTCTTACCGAACTGCTAAATGAAATACCTACAGCACTACAGTAAGGATATAAACCAGGCCATTCCCCTGGTTTCCTTAGGTCTGTTCTTTATTATGGCTGTGCGGCTTATGGATTAGCTTCATTCTCAACTGAAAAATACTTGGATGTGATACAAGCACAGGCTTTAAGATTACATGGTGGTGCAGTAAGGTCGTCTCCTGTTTCGGATTAACTGTCTGAAATCCCCTTAGAATTGCGGATTTTTTTCAGTCATGCGAACATACTGGATTACTCTGAGGGGGCAGAGAAATGATCCTGTTAAAGTTTTGTTAGATGACTGTTGGGAACATCATACAATAAGTGTTAGTAGGTTTAGGTGGCTGGGATCTATCAGGCTGGGAAGATGGGATTGTTGGATAATCCAATATGGCGCACTGTCACGTTCTCTAAAACCTCACTTTGTTCTGCCTGTGAGCAGTTGATTTTAGGTCTCACAATTTAATAAAGTCCAAGGACTCTGTTGTGCCTGAGAATATGTTGGTTCATCAATATATCAAATAAAATTATTTTGATATGTTAACCTTTGTTGCAGAGGAATCAAAAGGCAATTTATCTGGGAATGATGGTGTGGCCGTTTTTTGTGTCCAGATTAAAGGTAACGATAAAGAAACAACTTACCAACCATTTATCAGTATTAGCAGCAGAATGTGTGGCCATCATTTTAGGCTTAGACTGAGTGGAGGAAATTTGCCCATGCAAAGTTACAAAGTTGTAATTTGTTCAGAGGCATTTTTCGGTTCTGATGAATTTTAAAATGGGTCGGTCAGTTTGGAACTAGCTGGACAGTAGCAGTCGGTCAGAGTTACTGTTGGAAACTCATCAAACATCATTTCATACGCAATGTATTGGTTTGTACGTTTTCTTCTGATGGGTTCCTGCACATGGACGTACTGAGGGGAATGAGCGGGTTCACTGTTTAGTTAGAAAAGCTGTTAAAGTTCAACTGTGGATAAAGACCTTCCACTTTGCAAATCCGAACCTGTTTCAGTGTTTGCAGGGTTAAGAATTAGGGGCTTATGTTAAATCTGGTGAGATACCGGGCACAAGGGGACACAGCTTTAGAATGCCTAACAGTTTTGGGTTCATGGGAGGAGTGGATAAAAACAAGATGGAAGGAATTATATGGATACGACCTGAATTGGCCACTATAATGAATTTTTCCTAATGTCGTGTTGGAAAACTTCATAGTCCAGTTCAGTTAGTGGCGGGAACGGGCATTAAGTTAGAGTGTCAATCGCCATGTATCCAAAGCCCGCCCTATTTATTCACGTTAGACAATCATTCAAAGGGAAGGCGGTAGCTGGTGTGTTTGACATTGGGTTTGCCAACCAACATCAGACCAGAACTGTAGCTGTCTGGTGGGAAAGTCCGTTTGTGCGGTTGGTGGGCAGGAATGGGCATAGATGGACATATTTACAGACCAATGGGTGGCTGGCATTCCAGAGACGTTCGTTGACAGACATCTGGCGAGTCCAGGGCGGTGCTTTGTCCCTCCCCACAAACACACTATCCTAATGTCCCAGACCTGTCTGTCGATGGGGCAGTCAACCCCGGAATAATAACTGAGAGATCAGGCGGTGAATGTGAGGAGCTGGCGTCCCGATTGGAGACACTGCGACCGCCTGCGGCTTGTGATCAGGACGCGACTTTATTAACGAACTGAAACACCGAGGTGATCGGATATTTCACCACCCGAATGATCTGCTCCCTGAATTTCGACTGAGTCACCGCGTAAATAAACGTGTTCGTGCAGCAGCTGAAATTACTCAGCAAAACCCCGACGTAGTGGAAGATCAATACAGATTCATTGAATGCGAATCCTTTCCCTGAGACCTGATAATAAATGAAATTTACAACCATTGTCATCCACAGGAGGATGAAGCTGCCAGAGAGGGTGAAGAGTAAAACCACAGACCTCCTCCTGCTCTCCATCTCTGGGTCACTGCGGTTCTCCCCCTTGCTCTGCCCCTTCAGCCCCTTACGGACCCGACTGGCAACTAAAATGTGCCTGACTGTCAGAGCGTTGAGCAGCAGAATCACAGCGAAAGGGAGGAACGGAGTTAAAACCGTATCGATCCAGTCATATGCTAACCACCCGGGATCAGTGAAGACATTGTCCCTGAGATCACAGAACCACGGTACATTGTCGATGATCACTCTGGGTTCGCAGATGAAGTACCTAGGAATGTTTTTCAGACAGGACAGTACGCCGGTTGTTGTTAGAACCACAGCCGCAGTTTTCCCGGTGCAATATTTTGTTTTCAGCTTCTGGCAGCAAATGGTGACAAACCGATCAAAGGTGAAAGTGACGGTGAACCAGACAGAACAGTGTGTGGCTGTGAAGCTCAGTACATCGGTAACGCTGTACACAGGGGTGATGCTCAGAAAACTCCACGGGAAGTAATACCCTTTGATTTGAATGAAAATTACCTCGGTGACAACGGCCAGTAGATCGGCCGCTGCCATGGCCACCAGGTAGCGAGTGGTGCAGGTAGAGAGGCCGCACTTTCCCCGGGACAGGATCACGATCGCCAGTAAATTCACTGGAGAAATACAGACGGGGAGAGAGAGAAAGAGGGAGGGAGGGAGGGAGGAAGGGAGGGAGGGAGAGGGAGAGGGAGAGAGAGAGGGAGAGAGGGGGAGAGAGAGAGAGAGAGAGAGAAGAATGGGCATTACTGACACCATTTCTCAATGGATCAGGTTTGAGCTAAAGGTCTGCAGCGCTACATTCTATGAACGACTGCTAATCAAATGGGTCACACTTTCTCTGACCTGCCTTGTTCAGTGTGGAGATAAGACAATGTGTGGGCAGTCGCCTGCGATAAAACCGATCTGCATGAACAACAAAGATCCGTGCTGATCCCGATTCCAGTCACTAACGTGGCCGGTTTCACTGATTTAACTGTGACTGATCAGGACTCTGGAAACTCAGCATCTAATGGGGCCGGGAAGGGATAAAGGGGGGAGCAACACACACGAAATACTGGGTTTCAGCGGGTCAGGCAACATCCGTGGAATTGAACAAACTTCGGTTTTGGGCCGAGACTTTTCTACAGGAGGAAGTGGTGCCCCAATTTACGACGCGTCTCAGAGGCAAAGCAGGAACGATTTAGTAACCTGAGGCTGATCGGCTCCGTTAATGGATTAATTCTACAGCACAGCTCAATTCGATAACTCTCGTCAGCAGATCCGTGGACACTGGTTCAGGTGATCAGACCCAATTATTGACCGACAGACAGTGAGATCCGATTGTGACAAACTCCACCGGGAGACGTGAAACACAGGACCAGGGTTTCACTCTGATCAATAACTCAGAAACGTTGAATATACGATGTAAACCCTTCCCAGTCACAGTTTGCGGGGGAGCTGCCTGTCCCCACACTGGGACAACTCCGGACAAGGTGTCATTGAAGGCAAGAACAACGTTCGAGTCGATCCCGCGAGTTTGATGAGAGACAGGAGTTTAGCTTCGCTTGCATTAAATATGAAAAATCAGAGTTTTGAACTGACAGGATCAATATCTCTGACGGATATTTGTGCAATGATCATCAAGTTAGAAGCTTGTCAAATGATCATAAACAGATTCACGTGGTTCACACACAGAAATACGAAACATGAATTGCTCTGCTCACTCACCAGGAACTCCAATGACGGCAATGAACACGTAGAATATTTTCTCCACACCTCTGTACCTATCGAACAATGCAGGCATTTTCTTTGTCCAGTGAACTGTACCCCCTGTACTAAGGCGATCTCTCAGAATGAAATGTTGAGGCAGCACATGCCTGGGGGTTTTAAAACCATTTAGCGACTCCACAGGGACACAAATCAACAGATTTTAAAATAACTTAAAATTACTTACAAACCAATTATGTCAGGCGGGTGCAATCCCCGTGGTGACAGATTATGATTAAATAATTAACTAGTGCAATGTTTGGACTGTTTGTGTGAATTAGTTTGTCCCAACAAAGGTGACTGAACCTTCAGTAGTTTCTTATCAATTCAATGTGCTCCCACTGTAAATATGTACTTCAATGGAGCCAATTGAGAGACACAGAATATTGAAGTAAATTGTGTCATTGTAGCTTGTAAAATTGTATTGAATCACCTACTCTTACCATTCTCCTCGAGAGTATAAACACTTGAAATAGTTTCTGCTTGGGGGACTCTAACGAGGGGGTCGCCAAGAAAAGATCTGCTTGTGATGGTGAATAAACATTTTCATATCCACAAAACCCTCCAACATCTTCACTGACTTAGTGACAGTCAGAACATTTCGGTGCTCGTCCAGGGCCCACCCTTAACCCTAATACGTAGCCATAAAGTCTAGTAGGGGGTTAAGTATGTTTCAATCATATCACCACGTATGTGTTAAAGAACACGACGGAGCACTGGAGAGGCGGATAAGAAAGTGCAGTTCTGTGTAGCGTGTTTCTGTGTCTCTGTGTGGATCTACCTGCCTGACCCTGCCTGACGTATCCATCGTGGTCAATTTATCCCCTCGGTTCAGACCGTCCCATCTGTCTCCGTAAACTGCAGATGCTCTTGAACTATCATTACAAACACATCACAAAATGACTGCCTGAACCATAACCATCAAGAACAGAGGTCAAAATTCAAATTACATCCATTATTAATCTATGTACAAATGAAACAATTGAGATTCGTCAGAGCTCCGAATCAGCAGACACACCTGTACATTGGATCAGAGCAAAATCATTTCAAATAGTTCACAAAATGACTGCCTCTGCCTTAGAAAATATCAAGAACAAACTTCAACGTTCAACATGCATTTGTTGTTAAATTATCTCAAAATAAAACAAGTCTGATTGTCGTCACACCTCCAAATCCTCGGAACCATGAAATGCATACCCCAATGTATGCTTCAAAACCAGCGAACCCCCAAAATCCGTATGCACCCTGAAATCCACTGATATTCCCAAATCTCTGCACACACTGAAATTCACACCGACACAAAAATATGCGTGCAACCCAATTCCGTGGTGCATCTAAGCTCATGTGTGCCCTCAATCCGCATGTATCCCTAATATTATCTGGCAAACACCCGTTCCTGTCCACATTTCCAAATCCCTGTGCACCCTCCATATTCTACAAAGCACTTCTAATTGACCGCATATTCACAAATCCGTCATCACTCCCGAATCCGTTGCGCACCCTAACCCGCTGATTCTCCCACATGCATATTAGGTTATCCCAGCGAAGGAATCATTTCAAGTAGTTCACAAAATGGCTGCTTCCATTTCTAAAAACAAGCACAAAGGTCAAAGTTCATGTTGCGTTTCTCTATAAACGAAACAGCCTTGAGATTCGACACATCTCTAAATCCAACAGCTCCTCAAAGTCAGTGTTCACCCCGAATCCGCCATCACACCCAACTCTACATGAACCTGCAAATCAGTGTACACCCATAAATCTCTGCTCACCGGCAAACCCTCATTCAACCCTCAAATCAGTGTGCACCCCCAAAACAAGTGACACCCCAAAATCCCTGTGTACTCACACATTCGCTGACAAACTCCGAAATATTCTCATATCCCCAAATCCTAGCTCATCCCAAATCCGTGGTACACCTACACATGAGTCTTGCCCAGAGCAGGAAGCATTTCAAACACTTCTCAAAATAGCTGCCTCCACCTTAAAAATAGCAAGAACAAAGTTCAAAACCACATCCACATGTGTATTCACCCGCATATTCGTTGACGTCCCCTTAAATCAGCGCAAATCCCAAATCTGTATCCACCGAATCAGTGTGCACCCCAATTCCATGTGCATCCTAAACCCGCCAACACCCCGACATACGCATCAGATTATACCAGAGCCAGCATAATTTCAAACAGGTCCGCCTTAATAATTTAGCAAGAAAAAAATTCAGCGTTCAAGCTGCACTTATTGTCAAAATCATCTATAAATGAAACAACTTTTTATTCACCACACCGCCACATCTTGAGTACCGTGAAATACGCGCGCACCCCAAATCTATGAACACCTCCAAGTCTACCAAATCCCAAAATCCGTGTGGAACCCCAAATCCTCTGACATTTCCAAATCTTCGCACGTCTGCAAACCCATCTTCATGTCAGTAGATGCCCCTAAATCCACTGACACCCCCCTATTCGCTGACAACCCCCTATTTCTGCACACATCCACAAATAACTCTGCACCCCCATAATCGCTAAAACACCCCTAAGTCAGCGCAATCTTCTAATCAGTCTGCACCCCCAATTCCGTGCTCACCCCAACCTGCCAACACTCTAAAATCTAACGACATAAACAACTCTGTTCACACTCCATCCCAACGACACCCCCACATGCACATTAGATTATCCCAGAACAAGACTCACTTCAAACAATTCACAGAATAGAAGCTTAAATTAAATAGAAAAATCACAGTTCAAAGTGCATTCGTTATTAAATTATTGATAAATGAAACAACCTTGAGAATCATCACACCACCATATCGACGGACTCCCCAAAACATTGTACACCCCCAAATCCGCCGACACACCCAGATCCGTGTGCAAACCCAAATCCATGTGCACCCTGAAACGCGCAGGCGACATGTCACCCCCAAATTCATCAACGCTCCGAAATCCGTGCGGACCCCAAATGCACCGACACATCCTGAAATATGCGCACATCCGCGAATCAGTGTGCCCCATTTCCATGTGCACCCCTAAACCCGACGATATCCCCACAGGCACATTAGATTTTCCAGGAGCAAGATTAATTTCAAACAATTTGCAAAATAGCTGCCTGCATCTTGAGAGAGTTCAAAGTTTCAAATGCATTCCTTATTAAAATATCTATATGCGTCTGCACCTCTGTGTGTTTGTATGTGTCCACATGTGTGTCTGTCCATCTCTTTGTGTGTGTGAGTGTTTGTGTCGGAGGCCAGCGAGCAGACAGCTCTTAGTCTTTGTCGTGATGGTGTAACTACTGAGAACAGATGGCGAGTGTGGAGGAAACCCTTCAGGACACCAGAGTGATGTGTGGACACTGGCTCAGGGAACTGGATAACATTCTATTGCTTGTCAGTGATACAGACATATCATGGGCTTAATTCTGAAGAGGGGAGAGCTCGGACAGTCTTTACGCAATGCATTGGGGAGGCTGAAAAGGGAAGGAGAGACTGAACCTATGAGGAGCGCTTGATGGCTCCAGGCCGGAACTCGATGAGTTTAGAAAAGGGAGGGAGAAATCGGATTGAAACCCGCCGAATATTGAATGCAGACCGAACAGAGTGGAGACCTGGGGGCGGAGAGGGGGAGAGAGGGAGAGGGAGAGGGAGGGAGAGGGAGAGGGAGAGGGAGAGGGAGAGGAGAGGGAGAGGGAGAGGGAGAGGAGAGAGAGAGAGAGAGAGAGAGAGAGAGAGAGAGAGAGAGAGAGAGAGAGAGAGAGAGAGAGAGAGAGAGAGAGAAGAGAGAGAGATGGGGGAGAGTGGGAGAGAGAGAGAAAGAGAACGAGAACCTACCTGTACCTATGTGGACGTCTGTGTCTCTTTGCACTTTGAAAACTTTAATATCCCGGGCCCCAATCGCCTCACTTTGACCTGGATGTCTAGCACCTATTCACTTCTATCCCTAGCAGGAAAGCCTTAAAACACATCGCTTGCTTCCCGACAACAGACACAACCAGTTCCCCTTCATGGACACTTTATTTGGAGTCAGAGGGCACTATAACAAACAAACAAACCCTTTTTTCCCATTTGGTCCGTACCGAATTGTTATTCTGCCAAGTCCCATAACCGCAGCTGGAACATGGCCCTCAATATCCCTCCCTTCCGTGTACCGATCCAAACTTCTCTGCAGTGAAATCCATAACTTCCACTAACAGCTCTTCCCACACCCTCACCACCCTCTGAGTGAAGGAAATCCCACTCAGGTTCCTCATAAATATTTCACCTTTCACCCTTAAACTGCGACCTCCAGTTCCCATCTGACCCAACTTCAGAGGAAAAATCCTGCCTGCATTTACCCTGTCAACAACATTCATAATTTTGTATAAATCTGCAAAATCCCCCTTCATTTTCCAACACTAAAGGCAATAAAGTCCTCAGCTTTTCCTAAAGCTCGAGTCCTCAAGTCCCAGCAAACGTATTGTAAATTTCTCTGCACTCTTTCAATTTTGTTGATAATTTTCCTTCAGGCCAGTAACAAAAACTACACACAATACTCCAGATTAGGCCTGACCAACGTCTTATACAACTTCAACGTAACATCCCATCTCCTGTACTCAATACTTTGATTTCTGAAGTCCAATATGCCAAAAGCTCTCATTTCGACGCTATCTACCTGTGATGCCACTTTCAAGTAATTATGAATCTGTGTTCCCAGATCCCTCTGGTCCACCGACTCCTCAGGACCCGACTGCTCACCGTGTCTTCATGCACCCCAAATTAGTGCACACACCGAATCCAGTCCTCTGAATATGAAGCAATGTTTGATGAGTTTCCAGCAGTAAATCTGAGCTGCTGTGAGAATGACAGACTCTTCAAAAGACTATTCAAACCAAAAGGGAATCTGAACAAATTACACCTTCCATGGACAAATTTCCTCCACCCACTGTAAGCACGAAATGATGGCAAGTGATTCTGATGTTTAGTCCTGATAAATGGTTGCTAAGTCGTTTCTTTATTGTTACCAATAATTCACACATTACACAGCAACAACAACATTCCGAGTTAAATTATATTTTGATTCTTCTGGGAAAACGGTTAAACTATCTCAATAAATTTTCTTAATATATACTGAACCAACAAATTCTCAGGCAGAACAGAGTCATTAGACTTCATTAAATCGTGTGTCCTATAATCAAATAAAGGCATTGGAAGAAACAAAGTGGGGTTACCGAGAATGTGACTGTGGGACAATTTGCATAACCCAACTGTTACCTACCCGTGGGTATCTTGTACTCGTCACGTGACAGTGGTGTTGCAGATATACTGGACTTAAGGTAGTGGTCTTGTGATGGTGGAGTGACGTCATTTCCTGCCAGTAGAGGTCGCGTTACAGTTTTTCAACAGGGTATAAAAGTAGGGGCAGTTCGTTGATGGATTTTCCATTTCTGACTCCATGCTACTGCGTGGTCCAATATTATGACGCAGTTCTGTTGAAAGGTGGAGTTTTATTTAGTGCCTAAAGTTTAAAAAGTCATTGCCGGCAGTTTCGTTATAATACTGCCAGTTAAAAATCAGTGGAGAGTGAAGATCGGAGTTCGGGAGCAAAAAGATGGAGGAAAGTCGATTGAGACGGTGAACCAGGTTCGACCTTAACACCAACAAACACATATTTCAAGCATGATAAGAACCCAGGCACCCCAAACTAAAAACACTCTTGTTGTGAGGTTCCCAACAGTCCTCCAACACACCTTTAACAGCATGATCATCTCTTCCCCCTTAAATTAATCCAGTATGTTAACATTAAATTCAAACTTCACAATTTCAACCAGTAAAGCCGAAACAGGGGACGACCTGACTGCACCACAACACAATCTCAAAGCCTGTGCTTGTATCACACCCAAACATAATAAAGTTGAAGCTGAAGCTGATCGATAAACCACAACCATAATCAAGAACAGATCCAATTAAACAAACAAAATTGGTCAACAAATATTTTCATGTAACACCCCAGAATACCCACAGAGATAGCTGAGAATATTTAATGTTTCTTTATATTTATCAATTATTTTCTGATCCGGTGCTTCCATGTCAGCTTATTATCCGTCCACATGCCTGGAAATCTCACCACTGACACCTTTTCAGGAGTTTGACCATATCAGTTCCTATCATTTCCAATCAATTGCAGGTTCATTACTCCTGTCTGTAAAACACATAACTTGTCCCATCTATTTGCCGACTGTTTGACCTCACTAATAGCGAATGCATCCTATATACAGTAACATTGAAATTTCTACCTCGAACCCATAAACTTCCATCATTTGCATATAGTGATTTACAAACTCCAAAACCTATCTCAGAGAAAAATATTATTAATTATAATATGAAATAATAAATACTGCCTTGTGGGATCCCAATCTCTATCTCATAACAACCGGAATATAACTTGCCCACCCATACCCGACACAAGACGTCCAATTAAAACCCTCAGAAAAAGTTAGATAATCGCCCCTCCATCCTCACTTCCACAATTTCATTAAAATTCTTTCCTTCCATAAATACCATCTACCTTTTGAATAGTAAAAATACTGCTGTTACAACATCTATATATAACTGTGCTTTCCTAATACCATCATCTAAATATAAAAATGAATTCAATGTCATACTTGCACACCCATACCTTTACAAGACGTCCAAATAAAGACAATCAGGATAAATTGTACAATAGCCCCCTCAATTGCATTTCCAAAAATTAATCAGAAGTCCAGCCTGCAATAAATATCATTTGCCTTTTCAATATCACAAAATATTCCACAAGTTTACATAAATAAGACGTTAATGGTATTGGCCTATAACAAGGAGGATCAGACGGGGAGCTCCAGGTTTTAGAATGGGCACTACTACAACCATTTTCCATCAGGAAAGTTGGTGGCCAAACCTCTAAATACGATTCAAAAAGTTAATATTTTCACAAAAGAAAATTGCATACATACTGTGGAATCAAGTATTTCTACTGCAAGTTCGTCATTTATTTTATTCCCATTCAAAACTCTATACCCTGTCCCTTTCCTTATAAAACTGGCAACACCACCCCTCTACCAACTAACCTGTCAAGCCTAACGACAATATAATCCTGCACAGGAATAAAAACTTAAAATGTGCTGGTTTCCTGAACAGATATAACATCCGAAGAAACTGAAAAACAGAAATGAACTTCTTAAAGTCTTGACCGATATAAATCAGAGTTCTCGCATTTCATTGCAATATTTTAATCCTATTGTGTATGCTCCCAAGTAGACTGGGATAAAGAGGCCCCACCCAACAAAACTTCATTTAAAGCTTCCCACAAAACACCAGTTACACCAAGATACCTTTCTGCAGCTTTCACAATAAATTTAATTTCCTCAGCAGGATGAGATGTCTGAGCAGGACAATTCATTACATTGGTTATAAACATCACAAACTTCGTTTTATCCAGCAGTGAAGTATCTTTGGTGAGAGAACTGTGATGCCGGCATATATCCACTGACGTCACAGTCTGTTCCCTAAGAGGGATCACTTTATCCAGTTTACCTGCTGTGCTTGCTGTACTTGTCCTTGAACAGGCCCTTCTGCTCACTGTGTTGTTCTGAACCAATTGAACTGGTCACTTCATGCCTTACTAAACCAATCCCTTCTGCCTACACAAGGAACACATCCCTCTATTCTCCTCACATTCACGTGGTATCTAATAGCCTCTATCACATCTGCCTCCCCGACCACCCCTGACATTCACTCCAGACACCCACCACTATGGGAATGAAAAACAAAACTTGAAACGCAAATCTTCTGAAAACATTCTGAGTCAGGTTTTTGACATCATTGTCTTTTCTAATTGTTTTTGTTTAACTGCAGCTATGCAGAGAAAAGATACAAAATTACACTAAATTACAAAATACTTCAATAGTGCAAAAAGGACCAAGGAGGATGTGTTCCCCCTTTCTACTGAAGTGCATGCCCACTGGCATTGGACATTTCCTCCTTAGAGAAAAAATCCCGGCTGTCCACTCTGTCTGTGCCTCTCACATTCCTGTAAACGTCTGTCACACCTCCCTCAGCCTCTGCCACTCCGGAGAAAATTCCCCGAGATTGTCCGGTCTCACTTTATCCAAGCAGCATCCTGTTAAGCGTCTTCCACTCACCATCCGAAACCTCCGCCTTATTCCTGTCTTCGAATGTAATTCTCCAGATGTGGTTAAACTAGAGATTTATACAACTGCAACATAACTGCCTGACAATGGAACCACTATCTGGGAGATATGAGCTCGGATTCCAACATCCCCCTGTAGATCATCACAGTCCAATCTCGCCCCATGAATATAACAGCAAAGAGATAATGCTGAGGCTTTATAAGACACTAGTCAGGCCACACTTGGAGTATTGTCAACAGTGTTGGACCCCACATCTCAGACAGGATGTGTTGTCATTGGAGAGAGTCCAGAGGAGGTTCACTAGGATGATTTGGGAATGAAGGGGTTACAATATGCGGAGCAATTGGCAGCTTTGACCCTGTGCACACTGGAACTCAGATAAATGCGGGGACATCTCATTGAAACCTACCGAATGTTGAAAGGACTGGATAAGGTGGATGTGGAGAAGGTATTTCCTGTGGTGGGGCACAGCCACAAAGTTGAGGGGCCACCTTTTCAAACAGAGGTAAGCAGCTTATTTTTTTATTAGCCAAGGTGTATTGGATCTGTGGAATGCTCTGCCACAGACTGCGGTGGAGGCCGAGTGTGTGGGTATATTCAATGCGGAAGTTGTTAGTTTCCTGATCAGTCAGGGTATCAAAGGATATGGCCGGAGGTCAGATATCTGGAATTGAGTGCGATCTTGGATCAGCCATGATGGAAAGGTGACTGACTCAATGGGCTGAATGGCCTAATTCTGTTCCTATGCCTTATGGACTTATGAACAGAAGCCCCCTCAATCATGATGAATTTCCTCTGCACTCTCCCAGCACAAAACATCCTTTGTACAGAATGCTAAGCGGAACTGAATGTAACTTTTCAAGAACGTTGTCAAGTCAGGCAGCATCTGTTCAGGGGAATAGAGTCGATGGTTGGGACAGAACCCCTCCCTTACGGCACTAACACAGGCCCTTCGGCCCAACCTTTCCATGCTGTCCTCCAGTCCATTTAAACTAATTCCACTGCCTGTCTTTGACACAGAACACAGAAATCTACAGCACATTACAGGCTCTTCAGCCCACAATGTTGTACCGACCATGTAACCTACTCTAGAGACTGCCTAGGATTTCCTGATCCTCTATCCTTCTATGTTTCTAAGCTCCATGAACCTATCTAAGAGTCGCTTAAAATATCCTATTGTATCCACCTCCACCACCGTTGCCAGCAGCCCATTCCATGCACCCACCACTCTCTGTGTAAGAAACTTACCCCTGACATTCCCTCTGTACCGACTTCCAAGCAGCTTAAAACTACATCCCCTCGTGTTAGTCACTTCAAGCCTGGGAAAAAGCCTCTGGTTATCCATATGGTCAAATCCTCTCATCATCTTATACACCGCTATCAGTTCACCTCTCATCCTCCGTCGCTCCAAGAGGGAAAGGCCAAGTTCACTCAATCTATTCTCATAAGGCATGCTCTCCATTCCAAGAGCAACATCCTTGTAAAACTACTCTACACTCTCTATAGTATCCACATCCTTCCTGCAGTGAGGCCACTAGAACTGAACACATGACTCCCAATGAATTTAAGAAGTTTATTAATAATGCAGGTCAGGTATCCCCAGGAAAGAGTTATATTTGAAATTGTAAATGTACATATTTCTCTTTTGTGAAAATATTAAATGTTTGAATTGTGCATCTACTTTCCTCATGGAAAATGGAAATAGTAGTGCCTATTCTAAATCCTGGCAGATCCCCATTTGATCCTTCTAGTTAAGGGCCTATATCGTGAATGTCTCATTTATGTAACCTTATGGAATGTATGGTAATCAAGCGCTTGAGTTATATTTTGGAAAGAGTGGCGATAAAGTGTTTTATTAGAGTGGATTTTGGAAGGGTGAAATGACATTAGATTCAGTTTTAGTTTTGGAAGATGATATTCGGAAAGCACAATTAAATAAATAGCAGTATTTCTTGATACTGAAAAGGGAAATGATATGGAAGAAAGGACTTTTGATTAAATTAGGAGTGAGGGGGACATTGTATAATTTTTCTGAGTTTTTTTTTGGATGGACTGTCCAAGTACCGGTCGGCATGTTATGTTTGTGTTTCTATGAGATAAAGAATGGGATCCCACAAGGCAGTATTTGTAGCCTTTCGTTATTTAATATTATGATTAATGATATTTTCTCTGAGATGGGAAAATGGGATACCCTGGGTAAATCACAATATACAGATGACGTAGCTTTATAGATTAGAGGTATTAATTACAATTTACAATTAATAGGTCAAACAGTGGTCAGATTGATGAGGATTTTAAGTTTTCAGTCGTTAAAATACATAAGATCGTTTACAAACAGCATTAATAAACTTGAAACTGATTTTAAATTATATGATTAATATCTTGAGGAAGTGTCAGTGGGAAGATTTCTCAGTACGTGGATGGATAATAAGCTGACATGGAAGCACCTATCAGTAAAATAATTGATAAATGTAAAGGAGCTTTAAATATCCTCAGACATCTATGTGGGTATTCTTGGGTGCAACATGAGAATCTTTGTTGACCAATTATATTTGTTTAATTTGATCTGTTCTTGATTATGTCTGTGTGGCTTATGGATTAGCTTCATCTTCAAATTAAAAATATTTGTATGTGATACAATTACAGACTTTAAGATTGTTTTCTAGTGCAGTATTGTTGTCTCCTGTTTTGGATAAACTGAGTGCAATGGGACAATTGCCCTCAAAGTAACTGAGGTTCAAGTTGATGTCAAATTACTGGATTAATTTGCGGGGGCAAGAAAATGATCATCCTGTTAAAGGTGTGCTGGAGGACGGTTGGGGACATCACAAGAAGAGTGTTTTTTTTGTTTTGGGTGGCTGGGTTCTTACCACGCTGGGAATATGGGTGTACTTGATGATACAATATGTCCCACTGTAGCTTTCTCTGTAACCCCACCTTGTTTTTTCCAATGACTTCAGTTGATTTTAGGTTAAACGATCGGATTCGGTTCTGCCTGAGAGTCTGTTGGTTCATCAGTATATTAATGAAAGTTATTATCCTACAGTAACAATTTTTACAGATGAATCAGAAGATAATTTAACTGGGGATGTTGGTGTGGCTGTTTTTGTGTGCCTGAATTGCAGGTAATGATAAAGAAATGACCTATAGTCATTTATCAGCATAGGAAGTAGAATTATTTGCCAACAGTATAGGCTTACAGTGGGTGAAGGAAATTGGTCCTTATAATTTGCTCAGAATACATTTCGGTTTTGATGAGTCTTAAACAGGTCATTCTGGCAGTAGGTCAGATTGACTGTTGGAAACTTGTCAAACGGTATTTCATATATAAAGTTTGATTTATTTGTCTGCACATTATGGGACCTGCACATCACACTGTTGAGGGAAATGATGGGGTTGACTGTTTAGCACCAAAAGCTGTTAAATGTTAAGCTGTGGATATAGACCTTCCACTTAGCAAATTAGAAGCTAAAGGGTTGGTAGTGTTAAGAATTAGGGGCTTATGGCAAGACGTAGGATAATGGATGTAAGGACAGACACCTTTACAGAATACATAAACCTGTTGGGTTTATAGAAGAAGGGCTTAAAACAAGGGAAGGAATGATATTCACATGACTTAGAAATGTCCACACTATGCTTAATTATGCCTTGTAACTAATCGGAAAACTTCATTCTGTGTTGTGTGCATTTTGTCATTATGAAACTGTCGAAACACATACTATTTCAATGTGAAGCGTCAAGGCTGAAGAAAAATCAAATGCAGTCTTCAGTACAATCTTTGCGAGGGTAGATAGTTTTTAGATAAAAACTATTATATTATGGGACTGACTTTAAATCAATTCACAGTTTGAGCTGGAAAAGGCATGTAATAATTGTGTTAAACCTAAGGAAATGACATATAGGGTAGCAAAGGTGAGTGGGATGTTGGATTATTGGGATGCTCTTAAAATCCAACAAAAGGCAACGAAAAAAGCCATAAGAATGGTCAAGATGAAATATGAGGGCAAACTGGCCAATAATATAAATCAGGATACTAAAAGTTTAGTTTTCAGTTACATGAAGAGTGAAAGGGAGATGAGAGTTGATACTGGACCACTGGAAAATGATGCTGGTGAAGTAGTAATGGGGGACAAAGAAATGGCAGATGAACTTAATGAACAATCTTCACTGTCTTTTCCGGTCAGCACCGCCCCCACTTGTCCCATTTAACCGGTATCATTGCGGGTGGACTTTAGGACCCGGGGGAGCTCAGGACCCGCCGCCCGCAGCTGCTGCTGAATCCCCGGTGTTTCTGTTCGGTTGACGGATGCGGTGAGCGAGTTAAAATTAATCGATCGATAATTCTCATCTCGTGTTTATTTCACTCCATAGAACCATAGAACACTACAGCACAGAAAACAGGCCATTTGGCGCTTCTAGTCTGTGCGGAAACTTTATTCCGCTCGTCCCATTGACCTGAACCCAGTCCGTGTCCCATCCTTGTACCTATCCAATTTAATCTTAGAACTTAAGAGTGATCCCGCATTTACCACGTCAGATGGCAGCTCGTTCCACACTCCCACCACTCTCTGAGTGAAGAAGTTCCTCCTAATGTTCCCCCGAAAGCTTACCCTTTCACCCTAAAACCATGTCCTCTCGTATTTATCGTTCCTAATCTAAATGGAAAGAACCTACTCGCATTTTCTGTCTATACCCCACATAATTTTGTAAACCTCTATCAAATCTCCCCTCATTCTTCTACGCTTCAAGGAATAAAGTCCTAACCTGTTCAATCTTTCCCTGTAACTCAACTCCTGAAGACCTGGTAACATCCTAGTAAATCTCTGCACTCTTTCAATCTCTCCAACCTCTCCATGGATACCTCATGTCTGAACTTTCTGAACTAACCTCCCATGTGGGACCTTGTCAAAGGCCTTACTAAAGTTCATGTAGACAACATCCACAGCCTTTCCTTCATCTACTTTCTTGGTCACCTCCTCGAAAAACTCTACAACATTCATTAAACACGATCTACCATGCACAAAGCCATACTGACTATCCTTAATCAGCCCTTGGCTGTCCAAATATTTGTAAATCCGATCTCTCTGAACGTCTTACAATAATTTACATACTACTGATGTCAGGCTCACTGGCCTGTAATTACCTGGTTTACTACTGGAGCCTTTTTTAAACAACGGAATAACATGAGCTACCCTCCAATCCTCCGGCACTGCACCCGTGGCTGAGGACATTTTAAATATTTCTGTCAGGGCTCCTGCAATTTCTACTCTAGTCTCTCTCAAGGTCCGAGGAAATATCAAGTCAGGCCCGGGGGATTTATCTACCTTTATGCGCTGTAAGGCAGCAAGCACCTCCTCCTCTTTAATCTACAAATGTTCCATGACACTACTGCTTGTTTCCCTTCCTTCCATATACACTATGCCAGTTTCCTGAGTAAATACTGATGCAAAAAAACTGTTTAAGATCTCCCCCATCTCGTAAGGCTCCACACATAGACGACCACTCTGATCTTCTAGGGGACCAATTTTGTCCCTTACTATCCTTTTACGCTTAATATACTTGTAGAAACCCTTCGGGTTTACCTTCACATTATCTGCCAAAGCCACCTCATGTCTTTTTTTTTCTTCCTGATTTCCTTCTTTAGAATTTTCTTACATTTTCTATACACTTCAAGTAACTCATTTGCTCTTTGTTGCCTCTACCTGCTATACACTTCTCTCTTTTTCTTAACCAGATCGCCAATATCCGTTGAAAACCAAGGTTCCCTATGCCTGTTAACTTTGTCTTTAATCCTGGCAGGAAAATGCGAACTCTGCACCCTCAAAATTTCACATTTGGAGGCCTTCCACTTACTGAACACATCCTTGTCAGGAAAAAAAAACAACTTATCCCAATCCACTCTTCCTAGATCTTTTGTCATTTCCACAAAATTAGCCCTTCTGCTATTTAGAACCTCAACTCGAGGACCAGGCCTATCCTTATCCATAATTAACTTCAAACTGATGACATTATGGTCACTGGACCCAAAATGTTCGCCTACACATACTTCTGTCACCTGACTGTCTGGTTCCCTAATAGGAGATCAAGTATTGCATCCTCTCTCGTAGGTACCTCTATATATTGATTTAGAAAACATTCCTGAAAC
The DNA here is from genome assembly GCF_048418815.1 of Hemitrygon akajei. Classification (NCBI taxonomy): domain Eukaryota; kingdom Metazoa; phylum Chordata; class Chondrichthyes; order Myliobatiformes; family Dasyatidae; genus Hemitrygon; species Hemitrygon akajei. The sequence continues at coordinate 2,008,265 of NW_027331956.1, forward strand.
CATTTGACAAACTCCAAGCCATCGAGCCCTATTACAGTTTGGGTGTCCCAGTCAAGTTAAAATCCTACTTCCTGTTTCTTACATCGGTCTACTATCTTTATACAGATTTGCTCCTCCAATTCTCTCTGACTATTGGGCGGTCTATAATACACCCCTATTGGTGTGGTCACACCTTTCTCGTTCCTCAGCTCCACTGATATGGCCTCTGTAGACAAGCCCTCCGGGCTGTCCTGTCTACACACAGCTGTGATATTTTCCCTGACTAGTAATGTCACTCCTCCCCCTTTAATCCCTCCCCCTCTATCACGTCTGAAACAACGAATATTTCTATCATGTATAAACCTTAGGTGAGAGGTTATCTTTTTGTATTAATGTATTAAAAATAAATTATAAATTCTACCAATGGATCCTCTTACTAAAGGATTCATATTCAAAATAGTATCCAACAAATCAGATTCTTGCATATATGGAAAGTTAGATAAACATTTTTGTAAAAATGTCTAACCTGAAGATATTGCAGTAAGTGTGTATGAGAGAATATTTGCTAATTAACTCTACAAAGTCATCAATCGACCATCACAAAATAAAAATAAATAAATCTGCAAAAAAACAGATCCCCTTAATCACTAAAGATTAAACAAGTTTGGGAGAGAGAACTTAATATGATCTTTATTAATGAAGATTGTCAGTTCTTCTTTGATATGTGCCAATGAGTGTTTAATTCAATTTAAAATTGTTCACTGTTACTACTTAACAAAGGAGAGACTATCCAAAATATTTCCTAACATAAACAATTATTGCGATAGGTGTAAAACTGAAGTAGCCACTTTTTCACATATGTTCTGGTCATGTTCTTCATTATTTTCTTTTGGAAATCTTTGTTTTCTACAATTTCAAAAGTTCTGAAAATTAATTTACAACCTCATGTATAAACCTTTTATTTCTGTCTACACACGCAGTCCTCCTCCACCTCACTGTCTGCTCTAACACTCTGGTTCCCCTCCCTCTGCAAATCTAGGTTAAGTTCCCTGGAGCAGCACTAGCAAATCTACCCGCAAGAATGTTAGTTCCCTGCAGTTCAGGGGCAAACCGTCCCGTCGGGACAGGCCCCACCTTCCCGGGAACAAAGCCCAATTGTCCAGAAACATGAAGCCCTCCCTCATGCACCATCTCCTTAGCCACGTATTTAGCTGCACTCTCCGCACATTTATATTTACAGGGACTTTACTCCTGACGCCGGTCCCGGGACCCGACCCGTTTACAGACCCGGAGTGGAACCGGAGCAGATTCTCAGCCACTGGTTTCGATTCCCAGTCCGGAAGAAAGGATAAAGTTTCCCCATGAATTTATTCCCAGTGAAGGTGTGGAGATGGGACTTGGTCTTCGCGTTGTAAAATGAAACTGTCCCGGACTCGTAACTGAGATAAACTCCCACCCTCCCGGGGATGGGACCGGCAGGGAGACGGGACTCGGGGGAGGGGGGACCACGGTCCACGTCACAATCCCGATGTAACACGTCATAATACCGCCCGATGATACAGAATCCAGTCTCCGGACTCAGTCTGAACCGTCCCTTCCTCTCCACAGACTCTGCGGCAACTCCCAGCCACCAGAGCTGAATCCCCGTCACCTCCACCTCCCAGTAATGTCTCCCCGATGTGAATCCCTCCGATCCCAGCACACAAGCCCGGTTTGTGAATCTCTTCCCGGTGTCAGGGAGATCCCTTCGGGTCCCGGACCGTCTCACACTCTTCCGATCCCCAGACACCTCGAGATATTGACTCGCCGTTTCCACATCCAGGGTGACAGAGACTGGGGGGAGAAGCAGAGAATTAGAGAGTCCCCGGGGATCAGGGGGAGACTCGGGCAGCGCGGCCCCGGGGATCGGGGGGGCGGGGGAGACTCGGGCGGCGCGGCCCCGGGGATCGGGGGGGTTTCCGCTGGACAGAGAGCAGAGAGACCCCTGGCCCTTGACTCCTCAGACAGGGGAAACATCCTCCCACACTCCTGCCTGTCGACCCCTGAAAGAATTTTGTATTTCCATGAGATCTCCTCTCATTCTTCGAAACTGGGAACAGAGAACATAGAACAGTACAGCACAGGAACAGGCCCGTCATACAATGTTCACATTCATTTGTGAGTGTGAAGTGGGGGAGTGTGATGGTTTGAGACAGTAAAGGAGGTGATAATGGGAACCAGTAGGGGAGAGATGAATGGCAGATTGAACCAGGAGGGGGAGGGGTGGAAAGCCCCTGGGTGAACTGTGTGTGTAGACGTAATGAGAAGCTAGAGGGGGCAAAGATGGCAGGTGAGGATGACTTTGTCCCCTTTCCCACAACCCCATCTGCCGCAGCCCCTCATTAGGACAGGGGATGAATTTGCAGGAACCGTTAAGCAACACAGGTCTTGATGAAGTGTTTCTGTCTGAACCGTCGACTGTTTACTCTTTTCCATAGAAACTTCCCAGCCTGCTGTTCCCCCAACAATTTGTGTGTGTTACTCTGCTTTAAATATACTCAATTATTTGGCCTCCACAGCTGCCTGTGGCAGATTCACTATCCTGTGGATAAAGGAATTCCTCCTCATCTCTGTCCTAAATGGACATCCCTATAGTCGGAGGCTGTGCTTACCGTTCTCGACCCACCCACATCCTCCCAACATCAACTCTCTCCAGACATGAGTCAGAGAGATCTGGCGAGACCCTTCATCAGGACCTGTATAGCTTGGATTACCAGCATCTGCAGATTTTCTCCTATTTGATTTTTAAATCAGAAGTTAATAAGTAAACTTCTTCATCAGTCAGAGTCTCAAAAGTTACGGGGAGGAGGCAGGAGAATAGGGTTGAGAGGGATAATAAATCAGCCATTCTTCTAAACTCCGGTGAGTACAGGCCCGGAACCAACAAACACTCCTCATATGTTAACTCTTCCATTCCCGGAATCATTCTTGTGAATCTTCTGGACCCTCTCCAATGCCGGTATGTTTTCCGATAGAAGGGACCCAAAACTGCTCACAATACTCCAAGTGTGGTCTGACCAATGCCTTATAAAACCTCAGCATTACATCCTTGCTCTTGTACTCTAATCCTCTCGAAGTGAAAGCAAACATTGAGTTTGCCAATCTTACCACTGACACAAACTGCAAGTTAACCTTCAGGGAATCCTGCACAAGGACACCCATGTCCGTTTGCACCTCTGATTTTTGAATTTTCGCCCTGTTTACAGAATTGTCTATGCCTTTATTCCTTCGACCAAAGTCATACCTGCCTAAGTTTGTACCTGTCAAACTCTACCTGTGCTACAAGATCCTTATTACGTATACTGGTGCATTCAAATAAGACCATAAGACAAAGCAGCAGAAGCCAGCCATTCGGCCCTTCGAATCTGCTCCGCCATTTGATCATGAGCTGATCCATTCTCCCATTTAGTCCCACTCCCCCACCTTCTCACCATGACCTTCGATGCCCTGTCTACTCACATACCTATCAATCTCTGTCTTAAATACACCCAATGACTTGGCTTCCACTGCCGCAAGAAATTCACAGATTCACCACCCTCTGGCTAAAAAAAATTTTTTCGCATCTCCCTTCTGAATGGGTGTCCTTCAATCCTTAAGTCATGCTCTCTTGTACTAGACTCCCCCACCATGGGAAACAACTTTGCCACATCCACTCTGACCATGCTTTTAAACATTCGACATGTTTCTGTGAGGTTCCCACTCATTCTTCTAACCTCCAAGGAGTACAATCCAAGAGCGGTCAAATGTTCCTCATATGTTAACCCTCGCATTCCCGGAATCATTCTAGTGAATCTTCTCTGAACCGTCTCCAATGTCCGAACATCCTTTCTTAAATAGGGAGCCCAAAACTGCACACAGTATTCAAAATGAAGTCTTACCATTGCCTTATAGAGCCTCAACATCACATCCCTGCTCCTATACTCTATTCCTCTAGAAATGAATGCCAACATTGCATTCGCCTTCTTCACCACCGACTCAACCTGGAGGTTAACCTTAAGGGTATCCTGCACGAGCACTCCCAATTCCCGTTGCATTTCAGAATGTTGAATTCTCTCTCCATTTAAATAATAGTCTGCCCATTTATTTCTTCTGCCAAAGTGCATGACCATACACTTTTCAAAATTGTATTTCATTTGCCGCTTCTTTGACCATTCTCCCAATCTATCCAAGTCTCTCTGCAGACTCTCTGTTTCCTCAGCACTACCGGCCCCTCCACCTATCTTTGTATCATCAGCAAACTTAACCACAAAGCTATCTATTCCATAATCCAAATCGTTGATATACAACGTAAAAAGAAGCGGCCCCAACACGGACCCCTGTGGAACACCACTGGTAACTGGCAGACAACCAGAATGGGATTCTTTATTCCCACTCTCTGTTTCCTGCCAATCAGCCAACGCTCTATCCACATATGTAACTTTCCCGTAATTCCATGGGCTCTTATCTTGTTAAGCAGCCTCATATGCGGCACCTTGTCAAAGGCCTTCTGAAAATCCAAATACACAACATCCACTGCATCTCCCTTGTCTAGCCTACTTGTAATTACCTCAAAAAATTTCAATGGGTTTGTCAGGCAGGATTTTCCTTTAAGGAAACCATGCTGAGTTTGTCCTATCTTGTCATATGCCTCCAGGTACTCGGTAACCTCATCCTTGACAATTGACTCCAGAAACTTCCCAACCACCGATGTCAAGCTAACAGGTCTATAATTCACGTTTTGCTTCCTTGCCCCCTTCTTAAATACCAGAGTGGCATTTGCAATCTTCCACTCCTCCGGAACCATGCCAGGGTCTATTGAGTTTTGAACAATCATTGCTAATGCCTCCGCGATCTCCACAGCTACTTCCTTCAAAACACAAGGGTGCATTACAGCTGGTCCTGGAGATTTATCTACCCTTAGACTATTCAGCTTCCTGAGTACTTTCTCTGTCGTAATTGTGACTGCGCACACTTCTCTTCCCTGACACCCCTGAGTGTCCGGTATACTGCTGATATCTTCCTCAGTGAGGACTAATGCAAATACTCGTTCAGTTCCTCAGCCATCTCCTTATCTCCCATTACAATTTCTCCAGCATCATTTTCTATCGGTCCAATATCCACTCTCACCTGTTTTTTTACTCTTTATATACTTGAAAAAGCTTTTAGTATCTTATTTGATATTATTTGCCAGCTTCTTTTTATAGTTCATCTTTTCCCTCTTAATGGCCCTCTTAGTTTCCTTTTGTAAGCTTTTAAAAACTTCCCAATCCTCTGTCTTCCCACTATTTTTTGCTTCCTTGAATGCCCTCTTGCTTTTACTTTGGCTTTGACTTCTCTTGTCAGCCACGGTCGCAACCTTTTTCCATTCGAAAATTTCTTCTTTTTTGGAATATATCTGTCTTGCACCTTCCTCACTTCTCGCATAAACTCCAGCCACTGCTGCTCCTCTACAGTCCTCCCGCTAGTGTACCTTTCCAGTCAAATTTGGCCAGTTACTCTCGCACGCCACTGTAATTTCCTTTACTCCACTGCAATACTGACACATCGGATCTCGGCTTCTCTTTCTCAAATTTCACAGCGAACTCAATCATGTTACGATCACTGCCTCCTAACGGTTCCGTCACCTCAATCTCTCTAATCACCTCTGGTTCATTACACAATATCCAATCCAGTACCTCTGATCCCCTAGTGGGCTGAACAACAAGCTGTTCTGAAAAGCCATCTCGTAGACATTCTACAAATTCTCTCTCTTGAGATCCAGTGTCGAACTGAATTACCCAATCCACTCGCATGTTAAAATCCCCCACAATTATCATAACACTGCCCTTCTGGCAAGCCTTTTCTATTTCCTGTTGTAATTTGTAGTCCACCTCACTGCAGCTGTTAGGAGGCCAGTATATAACTGCCATCAGGGTCCTTTTACCCCTGCGATTTCTTAGCTCAGCCCAGAAAGATTCTTCCGATCCTACGTCACCTCTTTCTAATGATTTAATATAATTTCTTACCTATAAAGCCATGCCACCCCCTCTGCCTACCTGCCTATCCTTCCGATACACCGTGTATCCTTGGACGTTCAGCTCTCAGAGACATGCATCCTTTAGCCACGTCTCAGTGATGGCCACAAAATTATAGCTGCCAATCTTTAGATGTACAACAAGATCATCCACCTTATTCCTTATGCTGTGTGTATTTAAGTATAACACCTTAAGTCCAGTATTTGGTACTTTTTGTTTTGATTGCACTGCAACTCATCCCATTGGCTGCAAATTTGCCCCATCACCTGCCTGTCCTTCCTGACATCTTTACTGCTCACTATCTTAGATTTATTTGTTTTCCTCCTCCGCCGCTCTATCATTCCGGTTGACCATCCCCCTGCCAAATTAGTTTAAACCCTCCCTAACAGCTCTATTAAACATTCCCACTACGATATTGATCCCCTTCGGGTTCAGGTGTAACCCGTCCTTTTTGAACAGGTAATACTTCCCCCAGAAGAGATCCCAATGATCCAAGAATCTGAAGCCCTGCCCCCTGCACCAGTCTCTCAGCCACGCATTCATCTGCCTGATCCTACTATTCTTGCCCTCGCTAGCATGTGGCACAGGTATCAATCCTGAGATTACTATCCTGGAGGTCCTGCTTCTCAGCTTCATTCCCAATTCCCGGAAATCTCTCTTCAGGACCTCCTCCCTTTTCCTCTCTATGTCATTGGTACCAACATGTACCAAGACAGCTGGCTGCTCGCCCTCTCCCTTCAGGATATCATGGACCCGAACCGAGACACCCCGTATCCTGGCACCTGGGAGGCAGCACACCATGCGGGTATCTCTACCAGGCTCACAGAATCTCCTGTCTGTTCCCCTGACTATGGAATCCCCTCTGACTACCGCATTCCTCTTCTCCCTCCTGCACAACAGCGCCAGGCTCAGTGCCAGAGACCCGGTCCCCGTGGCCGTCCCCTGTCAGGTCATCCCCCTCAACAGCATCCGAAACGATATACTTGTTGCTGAGGGGGGCAGCCACAGGGGTGCTCTCCACTATCCGGGCATTTCCCTTCCCTCTCCTGACAGTCACCCAGTTTTCTGACCCCTGTAGCCTAGGGATGACTACCTCCCTGTAGCTCCTGTCTATCACCTCTTCATTTTCTCTAATAAGCCGTAGGTCATCAAGCTGCAGCTCCAGATCCCTAACACGGTCTCCGAGGAGCTGAATCTCGGTTCACCTGGTGCAGATGTGGCTATCAGGGAAGCTGGAGGTCTCCCAGGATTCCCACATCTGACACCCTGAACAAAGCACTAACCCTGCAGACATGCTACCTAATTCTACAGGAATGAAACAAAGAAAAATAGGTCTACTCACCCACTTACTTCGCCAAGCACACAAACTTTTTAAACCGTTAGCTAATGTGCCCTGCTGTTCCCCTGTCCGTCCAGGCCGATTTGCAAAGGGGAGGAAAAGAGTCGGTGCCTCGCTCTCGCCTCTTCCCGTTTCCGCCTAAGCCCGTTGAGCCAAAGCCCTACACTCTGGGGCCACCCACTCCGCTGCCCGCTGTATAGGGTGGTCATCTTTTTCAACTCTCCGCGCTGTCCTGCGCGCAGTCTCGCCATTCTTGTACGCAAAGTTTTATTTTAAAAACTGTCTTCCTTCAGAATTTAGCTCCCACGCCGCCCTTCTTGTCCCAATCTAAAAAAACACCTTCAGTCCTGTATTCATCAGCCTATTCCACACTGTCCACATGAAATTCAGCAAGGCCTTTGATGTCGAGGATAGACCACACTTGGAGCATTGTCTGCATTTCCGGTTCCCGAATATGGGGAGGATGTCATTACACTGGACAGGAGGCTTCAGGAGGATGTTACCAGGACTGGGGGCTTGGGTTAAAAGCAGAGAGTGGATAAGCTTGGGCTATTCAGCTGTAGTGTAGGATGTTCAGGTATGACCCCTCATCGAGGTAAATAATTCATAAGGAGCTTAAATAATGTTTCTTTTTCCAAGAAATGAGAGTACAGATCCAGAGGCCTCAGATTGAAAGTGAGACGGGAAATTTTTCTGAGTGGTCTATCGGGTTACATTCTCATAGAGAGGGAGGTTGGTAAATGGAATTTGCCCTCAGACGCTGTAGAAACAGGTAAAAATAAAATATTTTAAAATAAATTTGGGCAGGTACACAGATGGGTAATGGTTACAGGGATGGGGGGCGGGGGCAAACACACACAAATGGGCCATGCTCAAGAAGACATCTTAATCTTGCAGATTGATGAAGTGGGCCGTGAGTTCAACATCCATCAAACCCTCCCAGATCATCCTCCTGAGGAATCTCACCCCGGAGTCTGTCTGTGAAGTGTTGATGTGACGTCACTTCAGAGGGCAGCTCAGTGCCACAGAACAGACAGACTGAGTAAGGACGGCAGATTTCAATCCTAAATGGGAATTTGTGCCTATTTCTGTGGACGTGTGTCGCACTCTGATAGTATGTATGTATGTGTGTGTCTGTGTGTGTGTGTGTGTGTGTGTGTGTGTGTGTGTGTGTGTGTGTGTGTGTGTGTGTGTGTGTGTGTGTGTGTGTGTGTGTGTGTGTGTGTGTTGATTGTGGTAAATATCCGTGTGGTGTGTATACGCATTGAAGGAGAGTGTGCACATTGAAGAATTTGTATGTACAGTGTGTCATCACACGTCTGGTGTGTGTTGACAATGTGTCACACGTGTTTGAGTTGTTTATTTGAATAAATGACTGTCTCTGAAGAGATTGGTTTCCAGGTTACTGAGGGAAATAACAACGTACATAGCTGAGGCTCTGACTACAATCTGCCAGTCCCTCCTGTGTATATGTGTGAGGGAGCTTTGCCAGGCCGGTTATGCTGTGTGTGCTTCTCCCGAGATGAAATCTTGACCCATGTCAATGCTTGTTGGTGTGTCCGAGCTCATTCTCACAATGCTTCAATGTAGTGGTCTGATCACCATAAGACATAGGAGCAGAATTAGGCCATTTGCCTATCGAGTCTGCTCCGTCATTCAATCATGGCTGATCCTTTTTTCCCTCCTCAGCCCCACTCCCTGGCCTTCTCCCCGTAACCTTTGATGCTGTGTCCAATCTAGAACCTAGCAAGCTCTGCCTTAAATACACACAACGTTCCACAAATTCACCAGCCGTTGGCTCATATTTCTTCGCATCTGTTTAAAATAGACCCCCCTCTATCTTGAGGCTGTGCCCTCTTGTCCTAAACTCCACCACCATGGGAAACATCCTTTCCACATCTACTCTGTCTAGGACTTTCAACTTTCGAAAGGTTTCAATGAGATCCCCCCTCATCTTTCTAAATTCCAGCGAGTACAGACACAGAGCTATCAAACGTTCCTCATATGATAACCCTATCATTCCTGGAATCATCCTTATGAAATGAACCTTCTGCAATGCCAGCACACCTTTTCTTAGAATAGGAGCCCAAAATTGTACACAATACTCAAGGTGAGGCTTCACCAGTGCCTTATAAAGCCTCAGCATCATATCCCTGCTCTTGGATTGAATGCTATCTAAACCCCTTGAATTGAATTCTAATGTTGGATTTGCCTTCCTCACCACTGACTCTACCTGCAAGTTAACCTTTAGTGTGTTCTGTAGAATGACTGCTAAGTACATTTTCATCTCAGCTTTTTGGGTTTACTCCCCATTTGAAAAAAAAAATCTGCACATTATTTCTACGACCACAGTGCATGGCCATGCATTTCCAACTTTGTATATCACTTGCCACTTCCCTTCCCATTCTCCTCATTCAAGTCCTTGTCCAGCCTAACTGTTTCCTCAACACTACCTCCACCAATCTTCGTATCATCTGCAAACTTGGAAACAAAGCCATCTATTCTAGGACAAGAGGGCATGACTTCAGGATTGAAGGACGTCCTTTTAGAACTGAGATGAGGAGAAATTACTTTAGTCAGTGTGTGGAAAATCTGTGGAATTTGTTGCCACAAGCGGCTGTTAAGGCCAAGTCATATTTAAGGCAAAGATAGATAGGTTCTTGATTAGCCAGGTCATCAAAGGGTATAGGGTGAAAGCAGGGGAGTGGGGATGACCAGAAGAATTGGATCTGCTCATGACTGAATGGTGGAGCAGACTCGATGGGCCGAATGGCCTATTTCTGCTCCTATATCTTATGGTCTATTACATCAGCTAAATCGTGCGGAACACGAGTCACTGGCAGCCAACCAGAAAAGGATCCCTTTACTCTCATTCGCTGTTTCCTACCAATCAGCCAATGTTCTAATCATGCCTGTAACTTTTCTGTAATAACATGGCCTCTTAACCTGATTACCACCTTCATGTGTGGCACCTTGTCAAAGGCCTTCCGAGATTCCAAATATACAACATCCACGGCATCTCCTTTATCTATCCTGCTTGTAATCTCCTCAAAGAATCCCAACAGATTTGTCAGGCAGGATATTCCCTTGACGAGCCATGCTGACTTGTCCTATCTTGTCCAGTGTCACCAAGTATTCCATAACCTTATACTTAACAATTGACTCCAATTTCTTCCCAACCACAGAGGTGAGGCTAACTGTCTATAATTTCCTTTCTGCAGCCTTCCTCCTTCCTTAAAGAGTTAAGTGACATTTGCCATTTTCCAGTCCTCTGGCACCATGCCAGGGTCCAATGATTTTTGAAAGATCATTTGAAATGCCTCCAAAATGTCTACCACAACCTCTTTCAGAACACTAGGGTGCAGTTCATCTGGTCTGGGTGACTTATGTACCTTTAAGTCTTTCAGCTTTTTGAGCACCTTCTCCCTTGTAACAGCAACTGCACTCACTTCTCTTCCCTCACACCCTTCAACATCTGGCACAGTGCCAGTGTCTTCCGCAGTGAAGACTGATGCAAAATATTTGGTTTATCTGCCATCTCTTTATCCCGCGTTATTATATATCCGGCCTCATTTTCTAGCGGTCCTATATCCACTCTCATCTCTGTTTTATTTTTTTACAATACTTGAAAAACAATTTGATATTGTTTGCTAACTTGTTTTACAAAGACAGGTGTGTAAAAAGGGCCTGAAGGATCTTTGTAGACCAGAGTCACCCCAACCACAAACTGTACCAGTTGCTACCATCCGGGATACGGTACCGCAGCATAAAAGCCAGGAGCAACAGGCTCCGGGACAGCTTCTTCAACCAGGCCATCAGACTGATTAACTTGTGTGGAAACAACAATATTTCTATGTTATATGAACTAGCCTGTTGTACATATTATTCATTATAAATTACTATAAATTGCACATTGCACTTTTAGGTGGAGACATAACTTAACGATTTTTACTCCTCATGTAAGGATGTAAGTAATAAAGTCAATTCAATTCAAATCAATTTATTGTTTATTTTTCCCCTCCCAATCATTCTTTTAGTTCCTCTCTGTAGATATTTAAAAGCTTCCCAATCCTCTGTCTTCCTACTAATTTTTGTTTTGTTGTATGCCCTCTCTTTTGCCTTTACATTAACTTGTCTTCCCTTGTCAGCCACGGTTTATATTTTGCCATTTGAGTATTTATTTATTTTTGGAATACATCTATCCTTCACCTTCCTCATTTCCCCAGAAACTGACACCATTTCTGCTCTGCTCTCATCCCTGCCAGCATCTCCTTCCAATTTTCTTTGGCCAACTCCTCTCTCAGACCACTGGAATTTATTTTACTCCTCTGAAATACTACAACGTCAAGACTTTACTTTCTCCTTATCAAATTTCAGGTTGAACTCAGTCACGTTGTGAGCACTGCTTCCTAAGGTTTCTTTTAACTACTCACCTCTGGTTCAATACATAACACCCAATCCAGTAGAGCTATTCCCCGAGTAGGCTCAACGACAAACTGCTCTAGAAAGTCATCACATTGCATTCAACAAACTCACTGTCTTGAGATCCTTTACCAAACTGATTTTCCCAATTGCCCTGCATGTTGAAATCTCCCATGATGATCATAACATTGTCCTTTACATCAGCCTTTTCTATTTCCAGTTGTAATCTGTGGGCCTCAACCCATTGACTGTTGGGAGGCCTGTATATGACAGCTGTCAGTGTCATTTTTACTTTTGCAGTTCCTTACCTCAACCCACAAGATTCAACATCTTCCAATCCTATGTCACATCTTGCTGCTGATTTACCAGCAGAGCCACGTCACCCCCTCACCCGACCTTGCTTCCTCCGATACTTTGTGTAACCTTGAACATTCAGCTCCCAACTACAACCGTCCTTCAGCCACGATTCCGTGATGGCCACAACATCACACCTGACAATCGGTAATAGTGCAACAAGATCATCCACCTTATTTCTCATACTCCATGCATTCAGATATAACACTTTGTGTACTGTATCTGCTACCCTTTTTAATTCTGCATCTCTAATGCACTGATACTCACCCTGCTGGCTGCAATTTTCTCCTCTCATCTGTCCACTCTATCTGGCAGTCTGACTGCACGCTATCTTTGCATTTTTACCATCAGTCCTGTCCATTCACTCCACTTCCAACCCCCACCCCACCAAATTAGTATAAACCCTCCCAAACAACTCTATCAAACCTCTCTGTGAGAATATTGTTCTCCCTCGGGTCCAGGTGCGTTCCATCCCTTTTGAGCAGGTCATTCCTCCACCAGAACAGATCCCAATATTGCAAGAACCTGAAGCCCTGGCCCCAGCACCATCTTCTCAGCCATGTTTATCTGTCAAATTATCCTGTTTCTACCCTCAGCAGCACGTGGCACAGGCAGCAATCCAGAAATTACAACCCTGGAGGTACTGCTTCTGAACTTTCTACCAAGCTAGCCAGATTCTTTTCAGGACCTCTTTGTTTTTACTTCCTATGTAATTGGTCCCAAAATGCAACAAGATGGCTGACTCTTCACCCTCCCTCTCCAAAATGCTGCAGACACGATCTGAGACGTCCCTGACCTTGGTACCTAGGAGGCAACATACCATTCGGGTGTCCAATTCACGTTAATACATTCTCCTGTCTGTCTCCTGACAATTGAGTCCCCGATCACGACCACTCCCCTCTTCTGCCTCTAACAACAGTGAGAGATGCTGATCCGGAAGTGGGAAGATCTATGTCAGTCAGAGTCTACACTCACAGGGCACGAAGGACTTGTGTATTTTCCTGACAATCCCAGTCACCACACTGATACCCGCTTTTATCCCTTACAATATCATCAAGTCAGTATTAAATTACCCGCTCTTGAGGAAGAATTCAAACTCATGTCCTGGTGTGTTAGTGCAGTGTGCCTGGGATCAGGACACAGTGGTTCATCTGCCAGTCCCGTGTATTGGTTGTATTGTGACCCTGTGCTGGTGTGTTCAGGGGTCTGACATCTCCAGCTGACCATGTCACAGTGATGCCTCCCAGTGGGTGGGGTTGATGTGAAATAAACTTCAGTTCCCCTTCAGTCCATTATCACAGCCAATCTTTGCTTCAGCTTATAAATTAATTGTGTTTCATGAACAAGGAAAAATGAATCTTTGTAAGTTTTACCTCGGTTAATGGCATCAAGTATTTCTCTCAGCACTGTGTTCAACAAATAGAAGCGATCGAATTTTTCAACTGGTAGGGCCTCATCTGTCACTGACAATTCCTGGACATTGTCACTGATTCTGTAAATATTAAACTGCTGGTGATAAACTGGAATTTTGAAGTATTTTACAAATCCATACAGGGTTTCAGTAAAGAGCATGTCCTACCTCCTGTTTCGATGAGCTTCCTCCTGAAATAAATAAAAGCACAAATCCGATTAGACTTGGACTAAATGTCCACATCCTGAATTTCATCCAATCATCACAAGGTGTTGAAAATTCCCACTCCCACAGTCACAAACACACACCAGCAATACAGAACCACGGGGAAAATTACAGGAAAAGTTTCTGAAAGTTAGACCATTACTGAGAGGATGAAACTTACGGGAAAGACAGGACAGGCTGTGCATTATATCTGGATAAGACGTCAGAATGATAAAATGGAACAATTTAAGATCAGTGATGGATTTGATTGCGCGAAGGTGGAAAAAGTACCTCATTTATGGCGAACACGAGAGGACATAGGTGCTTGGAAGTAGTACGGAGGAGATGTCGGGTAAGTGTTTTGGAATGGGTGGAATGAGCTGCCGGCAACGAAGGTGGAGCTGGATGCGATAGGGTCTCTCAAGAGAATCCCACACAGGTACATGGAGCTTGGAAAAATAGAGAGCTATGGCTAACTCGAGGTAATTTCTAAAGTCAGTAGATGTTCGACACAGCATTGTGGGCCAAAGAGATTGTATTGTGCTGTAGGTTTTCTTTGTTTCTATGTTTCTATTTATGGGGAGACTTTCAGTCAAAGATAAAATGCCAGGTGGTTTTTAATAAATCCCACAAGAAATTTAGTGAAGAGGATGTGGAACTCAGTGCCACAGGAGTGGTTGAAATGGAACAGCAGAGATTGAATGTAATGGGGAGGCTGGATAAACACGTGAGGGACCAGGGAGTTCGGGGCACTGTTGCTGGGTGCGGTGAGTAGGTGGCAGGAGGATTGTGCAGAGGGTAAATTGATAGAAGATGCACTGAATGGCCTGCTCATGACGGAGAATGGGACACAATCCCATGTAAAACTTATCCGAAAAAGTAGAGTCAGTGAAAGTTTCTGTAATATGATGGAAACCGGATATTCATCGCTTAAATATTGTATGTTGCTGATAAAGGATCGAATACCTATCTCCGATATTTAGAATGTCATTAGCAGAGCGATTGGAGGTTCCTCATGCAAGGAGAACACTCTGTGAGGACACCAGCAGCGGCAATTGATTTGGTAGAATTGGCCGCTGTGCTGTGTTTATTTCAAATATACCACTGTTCATTTAGTTCAATTTCACAGAAATAAATTGAAATGTAATCCCTCACCTTGAGAAACATCACATTGTCTTTTTGATCCATCTGTTCCTTTAACTTAGTGATTTCCTCCTGAATAATCCTTATATTCTCTTGAATCTTAAGAAGATTTTTCTCCATTGGGTTGAGAATCCTCTTCTCCTCTTCCCTGAGATCCCTGAGTAAGCTCTGCTCTTTCTCAGTGATAATCTGGCGCAGTTCAGCAAACTGGGATGTGATGTGGGTCTGAACACTGTGTGACTGTTTCTGTCGAATGAAAGGTGAAGATTAGTTTACTGCATTGCTGTGTTGTATTTCCTTATGGCATAAGTGACCGTTCGGTCCATTGGGGTCCATACTACTTCTGAGACATTCCCGTCAACACCTTTCCCCCACATTTTCCTGAAACTTATTCTCCCTCAGTGACCCATTAACTCCCAGCAGATTCACATCACTCTCCTCCACCTTCACAGGGTTAATTGTAATTAACCATTCATCCAGCATGTCCTTGGAATGTGTCTGAAACTGTCATGGCCACAGGGAGAGCATGCAAACTCCACACAGACAGCAGCAGAGGTCAGGATCGAACCCAGGTCACTGGAGCTGCGATACTCTGCCATTCTGCATTAAATGGAGCAAAACTCGACAGTAATATCAGAAATTCCGCTCAGGAAGCCTCACCCGAACTCCAGAAATCTTCTCTTTCTGTTGCTGCTCCTTTTCCTGGAAGCCTGATTTCTTTTTTGTGAGCGAGTCTAAGGAAGATTTTATCTGATCCTGGAAGTCAGAGAGTGAAGGAAATAGAAACAAAGATGCATCAAAAGAAACAGGTGATCAAACCCGATTATCACACAAAATGCCGGAGGAACTCAGTGAGTCAGGCAGCATCTATTCAGGGGAAATAAACAGTCGGTGTTTCGGGATGAGACCCTTCATTAGGACTGGGAAGGAATGGGACAGAAGCCAGAATGAAAAGGTTGGGGATGAGAACCAGCTGACAGGTGACGGGTGAGACAACGTGAGGGGGAACGTGGGGGAGGGTGATGAAGTGAGAGGCTGAGAGGGGACAGGTGGAAGAGGTAAAGAGCTGGAAAAGAAGGATACGAGAGGACAATCGACCATGGAAGAAACGGGAGGAACTGGGCTGTTTGCGGCCCTGAATGGTGACGAGGGAGGAGGTTAGGAGTCAGGTGTAGCACTTGTCCCGCTTGCAGGTGTCGGTGCCAGGAGGGAGATCAGTGGGGAGGAGCGAGTGGATCAGGGCGATACAGTACGTAGAGCGCGATCCGTATAGAGAGTGGAGAGTTGCGGGGTGCGGAGGTGGGCTGTGGGACAAGAGAGATGCTAGAATCCCGTTGGAGAAGGCGAAAGTTGCAGAGAGTGATGTGTTAGTTATAGAGGCTCGTGTGATTGTATGTAGGAGAAAGGAAATGTGTTAAGTATTAAATTAATGTTAGTTTTACCGTGTAGATTTTAACAGCTTCTTTAATCGGCTTGAAGCGGTGCTCTCTGTGTTCCTGCGCGTCTCTACAGATCAGACAGATCAGTGTCTTGTCCGTTTCACAAAACAGCTTCAGTCCTTCCTCATGTTCCTCGCAGTGAAGTTTTCTTGCCTTCCCTTTCGGATTCAGGTTTAGATTTCGAGCCTTTTCAGCCAGATTTGCTAAGGCCCGATTCACCCTGAGGGTGCAGTCAGCAAACACCGCTCTACATTCCGGGCAGGAGTTTCTCTGCTCCCTTTCCCAACACCGTGTGATACAAGAGCGACAGAAGTTGTGTCCACACTCCAGAATAACCGGATCGGTGAAGAAATCCAGGCAGATGGGACAAATTACCTCCTCGGTCCAACTCTCGGCCTGTCCTTTCGAAGCCATGTTAACTCCCAGCACTTCCTGATTCAGAATGCTTTCACTTTCGGGGAGCTGCTGATCCCCTGCAGTACCGCGATTGTCCACTACGCGCGCTGCAGACTCGGGGAATGAACATTACGTTGCCGTCTGTGCGAAGGAATTGTGGTATCTATATCAGGGTGGGATCAGAAACAGATTAAGCAGGTCTGAACAGAATGAAAACTCAGCCATGGACTGCCTAAGCCCGGCAACGAAAGGAGGAGTGTTGGGGATGGGGCTAGCAAACCCATCGTGCAAAAACCCAGTGTGACAGAAACGTGAACTGAATCTCCACAGGCCTCATCCCTGGGATCGGAAGGACCATCCCTGGAAGACGATTGAAGTCGTGTGGTGAAAGCAGAGGCCACAGGGCTGATCAACCCTCGGAGAGCTGCTGGTGGCCGCCTGTGTCCCGATCGGCGTGATGGGCCAATCAACCCCCAGAGAGCTGCTGGTGGCCGCCTGTGTCCCGATCGGAGTGATGGGCCGATCAACCCTCAGAGAGCTGCCGGTGGCCGCCTGTGTCCCGATCGGCGTGATGGGCCGATCAACCCGCAGAGAGCTGCTGGTGGCCGCCTGTGTCCCGATCGGCGTGATGGGCCGATCAACCCCCGGAGAGCTGCCGGTGGCCGCCTGTGTCCCGATCGGCGTGATGGGCCGATCAACCCCCGGAGAGCTGCTGGTGGCCGCCTGTGTCCCGATCGGCGTGATGGGCCGATCAACCCCCGGAGAGCTGCCGGTGGCCGCCTGTGTCCCGATCGGCGTGATGGGCCGATCAACCCTCGGAGAGCTGCTGGTGGCCGCCTGTGTCCCGATCGGCGTGATGGGCCGATCAACCCTCGGAGAGCTGCCGGTGGCCGCCTGTGTCCCGATCGGCGTGATGGGCCGATCAACCCCCGGAGAGCTGCCGGTGGCCGCCTGTGTCCCGATCGGCGTGATGGGCCGATCAACCCCCGGAGAGCTGCCGGTGGCCGCCTGTGTCCCGATCGGCGTGATGGGCCGATCAACCCTCGGAGAGCTGCCGGTGGCCACCTGTGTCCCGATCGGCGTGATGGGCCGATCAACCCCCGGAGAGCTGCTGGTGGCCGCCTGTGTCCCGATCGGCGTGATGGGCCGATCAACCCTCGGAGAGCTGCCGGTGGCCGCCTGTGTCCCGATCGGCGTGATGGGCCGATCAACCCTCGGAGAGCTGCCGGTGGCCGCCTGTGTCCCGATCGGCGTGATGGGCCGATCAACCCTCGGAGAGCTGCTGGTGGCCGCCTGTGTCCCGATCGGCGTGATGGGCCGATCAACCCTCAGAGAGCTGCCGGTGGCCGCCTGTGTCCCGATCGGCGTGATGGGCCGATCAACCCCCGGAGAGCTGCCGGTGGGCGCCTGTGTCCCGATCGGCGTGATGGGACGATCAACCCCCAGAGAGCTGCTGGTGGCCGCCTGTGTCCCGATCGGAGTGATGGGCCGATCAACCCCCGGAGAGCTGCCGGTGGCCGCCTGTGTCCCGATCGGAGTGATGGGCCGATCAACCCTCGGAGAGCTGCCGGTGGCCGCCTGTGTCCCGATCGACGTGATGGGCCGATCAACCCCTAGAGAGCTGCTGGTGGCCGCCTGTGTCCCGATCGGAGTGATGGGCCGATCAATCCCCAGAGAGCTGCTGGTGGCCGCCTGTGTCCCGATCGGAGTGATGGGCCGATCAATCCCCAGAGAGCTGCTGGTGGCCGCCTGTGTCCCGATCGGCGTGATGGGCCGATCAACCCCCAGAGAGCTGCTGGTGGCCGCCTGTGTCCCGATCGGCGTGATGGGCCGATCAACCCCCAGAGAGCTGCTGGTGGCCGCCTGTGTCCCGATCGGCGTGATGGGCTGATCAACCCCCAGAGAGCTGCCGGTGGCCGCCTGTGTCCCGATCGGCGTGATGGGCCGATCAACCCTCGGAGAGCTGCCGGTGGCCGCCTGTGTCCCGATCGGAGTGATGGGCCGATCAATCCCCAGAGAGCTGCTGGTGGCCGCCTGTGTCCCGATCGGCATGATGGGCCGATCAACCCCCAGAGAGCTGCTGGTGGCCGTCTGTGTCCCGATCGGCATGATGGGCCGATCAACCCTCGGAGAGCTGCCGGTGGCCGTCTGTGTCCCGATCGGCATGATGGGCTAAAGAAGGAGCATAACAGAAAAGAAGCCGGAGAGAAAAGCCTGGTTCAGTCTGAGGCCGGACTGAAAGGGACAAGTTCTGAAAAGAGACTGCACCTGCTGGAATCTCAAGTAAGAAACATGATGACAGAGGAACTGAGTGGGTCGGGCAGCAACTGCGGAGAGAAATGTACAATCAACTTTCCGGGTCGAGATCCTACATCTGGACTGTCTCAACCCGAAATGTCAATTTTCCATTTCCCTCCACAGACGCTGCCTGACGAGCTGTGTAACACCAGCAGCTCGTTTTTACTTTTCTCCAGGTATAAAGAGAGTCAGGCTGGGGGGTGACACGATTGTTCAGTAAATATTTAAAACGATTATTAAATTAGTTCATACCATGCGAGTGGGGATGTGGAGGATATTGTGCAGTGAGGAGACAGATGCAGTGGTGCACTGAGATGCTCCCACAACGAATGATCACACTGGGCCTGTCTCAGAATGAGAGAAATAAGAGACAGACACAGTCTCGCAGGGCTGGGCCAGGAATGATGATTCCTCCGGCTGGAGTGTGTAGCAAAGCGCCACAGACTCAAAACCCGAGGTCATATTTGGGGGCTCGGCAGGAAAATAGTGATTCTGAGTGAATAACAGAATCAGTGAGGGGCCGAATGGCCACGTCAGCACCTGCTGCTTATTTTCTAAATCACGAGTTTCCCTTTGCGCCTTGTTCTCCCTTGGCCTTCAGCCTATCGGATTGCACAGGGGAGCGTTGAGAGCTCCGGAGATCCATCAGCAGCCGCTGTGGTTATTTCATGTTCCTGTTATTTATCCTGTTTCTCCATATTTGCATTTGCACAGTTTGTTACCTTCAGCACTCTGGCTGATCTGTCATGACGCTGTTATAGTTACTACTCTACAGAATTCTTTTTAGTATGTGCGCAGGAAAATGAATCTCGGTGCTGTATGCGGTGATTTATTTGTACTCCGATAATAAAATTTACTTTGAACTTTGAGCCTCGGGGAACTTGCTTTGATTCTGAGAACGAACTGTGACTGACACCTCCGGCTCCCGGCAGCAGCCTGACCTCAGACAGACTCACAGCCAATCAGAGAACAGCGCTGGAACAAACAAGCTCTCATTGGCGGAGCGTGTCAGTGGGCGGGACGCCGAGCGCTCAGAATGGAACCGGAAGCGACTGGACCCGGTGAGAAGTCGGAGATCGGGAGCGGCACTTCGGGTAAAGTCTGCAACACCGGCCCGGGTCTTAATTCCTTCAGGTGGCAGAGGTGAGGAGACTGGGTGAGATTCCGTGAGATGTTTCAGCAACACGGAGGGTGCCTGGTCTTTCCCCGCCGTGGATCGGAGCCGGTTGTCCGAAGCTGCCTCCCAGACCCGTCCCCTGTTGCTGGGAGACGGGAGATGCCCCGCAGTGGCTGCCGAAGGATCTCCGGAACTCTCACCGCGTCTCTGTGCAATCTGACAGGCTAAAGCCCAAAGGGAAATATTGCACAGGTAAACTTGTGCTTTAGGAAATAAACATGATCGGTGTGGCCATTCGACCCCTTGTGCCTTCTCTGCCCTTCATTCAGCGCCACTTTCCCGCACTGTTTCCGTCACCGCTGTGGCCCTAAATTTGCCTTTTGAACTTAGAAACCTTGTGGAGAAAATTGCAAAAATTCACTGCACTCTGGGTGATGAAATTCCTGTGAGACTGTCTCAGTCAGACCACCTCTTATTTCTCTAATTTTGAGACAGTCCCAGCCTGTGTAATATCTCCGAGGACACAGCCACCCCCACCCAATCAGTCAATGTGGGAAACCTTCTCTTCATTCCCTGCATCCCGAAGGCGGACTCAGGGAGGGAGATCAGACCTGTGCACAGTGTTCCTTGTCCGCTCTCACCAGGACCCCATGTACAGTATCGTCAGCATCAACGACAGAATGAATGGCTTCCCGCTTGCAGAACAGGGGGAGCATCTCACTGTGGTGTGAACTTGCTGATGTATCTTCAGGCTGGATGACTGAGTAGTTCCCCTCCCTCACACAGAGCAGGTGAATGGCCTCTCCCCACTGTGAACTCACTGGCCAGTCTGTGGGTAGGCTGTGAGTGAATCCCTTCCCACACTGAGAGAAGGAGAATGATATCCCACTGCGATCAATTCTCTGTCAATTCAGAAAGGTGAATAAGATGATGAGGGATAGAGGCTTTTTCCCAGGACTGAAAATAGAACATAGAATAGTACAGCACATTACAGGCCCCTCAGCCCACAATGTTGTGCTGACCCTCAAACCCTGCCTCCTATATAACGCCCCACCTTAAATTCCTCCATATACCTGTCTAGTAGCCTCTTAAATTTCACTAGTGTATCTGCCTCTGACTCGGGCAGTGCATTCCACGCACCAACCACGCTCTGAGCGAAAAACCTTCCTCTAATATCCCCCTTGAACTTCCCTCCCCTTACCTTAAATCCATGTCCTCTTGTACTGAGCAGCGGTGCCCTGGGGAAGAGGCGCTGGCTGTCCACTCTATCTATTCCTCTTAATATCTTGTACACCTCTATCATGTCTCCTTTCATCCTCCTTCTCTCCAAAGAGTAAAGCCCTAGCTCCCTTAATCTCTGATCATAATCCATACTCTCTAAACCAGGCAGCATCCTGGTAAATCTCCTCTGTACCCTTTCCAATGCTTCCACATCCTTCCTATACTGAGGCAACCAGAACTGGACACAGTACTCCAAGTGTGGCCTAACCAGAGTTTAAGAGAGCTGCCTCACTACATCGCGTCTGTTAAACTCTATCCCTCGACTTATGAAAGCTAACACCCCATAAGCTTTCTTAACTACCCTATCTACCTGTGAGGCAAATTTCAGGGATCTGTGGACATGTACCCCCAGATCTCTCTGCTCCTCCACACTACCAAGTATCCTGCCATTTACTTTGTACTCTGCCTTGGAATTTGTCCTTCCAAAGTGTACCACCTCACATTTCTCCAGGTTGAACTCCTTCTGCCACTTCTCAGCCCACTTCTGCATCCTATCAATGTCTCTCTGCAATCTTTGACAATCCTCTACACTGTCTACAACACCACCAACCTTTGTGTCGTCTGCAAACTTGCCAACCCACCCTTCTACCCCTACATCCAGGTCGTTAACAAAAATCACGAAAAGTAGAGGTCCCAGCACAGATCCTTGTGGGACACCACTAGTCACAACCCTCCAATCTGAATGTACTCCCTCCACCATGACCCTCTGCCTTCTACAGGCAAGCCAATTCTCAATCCACCTGGCCAAACTTCCCTGGATCCCATGCCTTCTGACTTTCTGAATAAGCCTACCGTGTGGAACCTTATCAAATGCATTACTAAAATCCATGTAGATCACATCCACTGCACTACCCTCATCTATATGCCTGGTCACCTCCTCAAAGAACTCTTATCAGGCTTGTTAGACACGATCTGCCATTCACAAAGCCATGCTGACTGTCCCTGATCAGACCATGATTCTCTAAATGCCCACAGAGCCTATCTCTAAGAATCTTTTCCAACAGCTTTCCCACAACAGACGTAAGGCTCACTGGTCTGTAATTACCTGGACTATCCCTACTACCTTTTTTGAACAAGGGGACAACATTTGCCTCCCTCCAATCCACCGGTACCATTCCCGTGGACAACGAGGACATAAAAATCATAGCAATCTCTTCCCTCGCCTCGTGGAGCAGCCTGGGGAATGTTCAGTCAGGCCCCAGGGACTTATCCGTCCTAATTTATTTTAACAACTCCAACACCTCCTCTCCCTTAATATCAACATGCTCCAGAACATCAACCTCACTCATATTGTCCTCACCGTCATCAAGTTCCCTCTCAGTGGTGAATACCGAAGAGAAGTATTCATTGAGGTTCTCGCTCACTTCCACAGCCTCCAGGCACATCTTCCCACTTTTATCTCTAATCGGTCCTACCTTCACTCCTGTCATTCTTTTGTTCTTCCCATAATTGAAGAAGAATGCCTTGGGGTTTTCCTTTACCCTACTCGCCAAGGCTTTCTCATGCCCCCTTCTTGCTCTTCTCAGCCCCTACTTAAGCTCCTTTCTTGCTACCCTATATTCCTCAATAGACTCATCTGATCCTTGCTTCCTAAACCTCATGTATACTGTCTTCTTCCACCTGACTAGATTTTTCACTTCACTTGTCACCCATGGTTCCTTCACCCTACCATTCTTTATCTTCCTCACCGGGACAAATTTATCCTTAACATCCTGCAAGAGATCCTTATACATCGACCACATGTCCATAGTACATTTCCCTGAAAAAACATCATCC
This sequence comes from Hemitrygon akajei, assembly GCF_048418815.1. Classification (NCBI taxonomy): domain Eukaryota; kingdom Metazoa; phylum Chordata; class Chondrichthyes; order Myliobatiformes; family Dasyatidae; genus Hemitrygon; species Hemitrygon akajei. Next base: position 2,031,456 of record NW_027331956.1, read on the forward strand.
CAGTTCACAACCGCAAGTTCTAGCCTTATAGCCTCATATTTTGCCCTTCCCAATTAAAAATTTTCCTGTCCTCTCTGATTCTATCTTTTTCCATGATAATGCTAAAGATCAGGGAGCGGTGATCACTGTCTCCCAGATGCTCACCCACTGACAGATCTGTGACCTGACCCGGTTCGTTACCTAATACTAGATCTAGTATGGCATTCCCCCTAGTCGGCCTGTCAACATACTGTGACAGGAATCCATCCTGGACACACTTAACAAACTCTGCCCCATCTAAACCCTCGGAACTAATCAAGTACCAATCAATATTAGGGAAATTAAAGTCACCAATGATAACAACCCTGTTATTTTTGCACCTTTCCAAAATCTGCCTCCTATTCTGTTCCTCGGTATCTCGGCTGCTACCAGGGGGCCTATAGAATACACCCAGTAGAGTAACTGCTCCCTTCCTGTTCCTGATTTCTACCCATACTGACTCAAAAGAGGATCCTGCTACATTACCCACCCTTTCTGCAGCTGTAATAGTATCCCCGACCAGTAATGGCTCACAGGAGGGAGCATAGTTTTAAGGTGCTTGGAAGTCGGTACGAGGGGGATGTCAGAGGTAAGTTTTTCACACAGAGTGGTGAGTGTGTGGAACACACTGCGAAGGTGGGAGAGGTGGATACAATAGGGTATTTCAAGAGACTCTCGGATAGATACATGGAGCTAGGATGAGTAGAGGGTGATGTGGTAGGAAATTTCTAGGCAGCTTCTCAGTTAGATTGCATGATCTGCACAACATTCTGGGACGAAGGGCGTGTAACGTAATGTAGATTTCTTTGTTTCTGTATGAACTCCTGACCTTCTAACAAGGCAAGGATTAGGCATCCAGAGTGACCATCAAATTATCTGACTGTATTCCTGTCTGTATGAGAATGGGCTGTTTCTGCCTTCGATCAAACTGTGACTTGGCTCAGTTTGTTCTTTGTATTATTTCAAGTCTGATCATGTTCCACAACACTGCAAAGAGCACTTGTTACTACATGTCTGATCCTGCAGATTTTCTGATTCCTTGGATTCCCTCCCCCCAGCTGATGGACAGTGATGAACACATTGATGGCAATGGCAATGACATGAAAGTAGTTATTCTCATTGGAGTGTGGCACTTTTGTGATGTGAAAGCCATAACTCAGCTGGCATCGAGGACAAAGCTGTTTTATATCCTTCTTTACAGAGAGAGAACTAAATCTGACGGAAGGATTTTTTTTTGCCATACAGCACTAATTGACATTTTTACTGATTGGAAAGTAGACCTTTCATCCAAGATTAACTCGGAAATGTATTTTTGTTCCGAGTTACTAATCCTTGCATTAATATAGCTGGACCTCGGCAGTGTTTGGGAGATAAATTCGCTCACATTTCCTCCGACTGCAACGGGACAACGCTGGCAGAGTCACGCATGGCTGCCTCTTTACCCAGAAGGCCCCGCGAACGAGAAACCTGTCTTATCAGCCACCGAAAGATCCAGCGATGCGCATGCGCTGCAGAAATGGCGCGCTCATGAGCTGAAAACTCCCCGGGACCCGGGTACGGATCGTGGGGCTGAGAAAGAGGGAACCGACCGGGACCGTCCTGGGGTGCAGGACCAGTGCGGCAGGAGCTCGCAGTAATAGCCCTTCAATCGCGTTTCAGACGCCGAAGATTGATTCCCGCCCGGAGACCCTCCTACCTGCGGCTGGTCCTTGTGAGCCCCCTCGTCAACTGAGCGCATGCGCGATATTCGGGACGTCCTCCGACCTCCGCGCATGCGCATGTGAACAAACAGGAGAAAATCTGTATCTGCGGAATTCCAAAGCAACAGGCGGGAAATGCTGGAGGAAAATCAGAGGGGCCGGCAGCAACTATGGACAGGAGAGAACAGTCGGCGTTTCAGACCGAGACCCTTCTTCAGGACTGGAAAGGAAGGGAGGTAGTAAGAATGTGAGGGGAGGGGGAGTAACAGTGTGAACAGAAACGTGGACAGGACAGTTCTTTGTGGGTCTCCAGTACCACTCATCACCACTTCCGGCAGAGAACCACCGGCAGTGCAAACTGGGGTCTGTCTGTCAGGAAGGCCGTAACCCAGGAGTGAGTGAGTTTGTCTACGCCCATCCTTTGCAGGTTGTTGCACTGAAGACGTGACTCGATTGTATTGAAGGCACTAGCGAAATAAAAAAAAAGAGATTCTCACAACGCCAATGGGAGTGAGCTCGCTGCAACAGGTAGATTATGTATCCACACCCTCATGAGGTTGGTAGGCAAACTCCAGAGCGTCCAGGGTAAGTCAGGACCAGCCTCTCCATCACCTTCATCACATGAGATGTGAGGGCAATTAGTCTGTCGTCATTAAGTTTAGATGGAGTCGCCTTATTGAGCAAAGGAACCAAGCAGGAAGTCTCCCACAGCACCGGTATCTTTTCCCGACTCTGTCTCAGATCGTAAAGGTGAGACAAAATACCAGAAAGCAGGCTCACACAGGCTGTTCACCTGATCCTTGTTTGCAAAAGGACTCATCCAGACATCCGATTTGCAGAAACGCCAGTGCGTTCACACTGGGGAGAAGTCGTTCTCCTGCTCCTAGTGTGGGAAAAGATTCATTCAGTTAGCTGAGCAACTGAAACACCAGACATTTCACGCAACGAAAGCAGCTGTACACCTGTTCAGAGTGTGGGGAGAGTTTCATTCAGTTAACCCACCCTGAGAGGCTCTAGCGAGTTCACAATAAGTCGAGGCCACACTTCTGTCCTGAGTGAACTCAGAGATTTACTCAGTCATCCCACCTGCTTAAACTCCAGCAACTTCACTCCAGGGAGGGAGACATGAGGGAGCTGTGGAATTCATTGCCATGGACCGCTCAGAGGCCGGATCACAGTGTTTACATAATCAGAGACTGACCAGTACTGGATTCCTAAAGACGTCGAAGGTCATGGGGAGAAGACAGGGAATGCGGTTGAGAAGGAAAATAAAAGACACTGGGACAGGGACAGAAATAGGAAACTTTAGAGTGAGACGTGTCAAGCTCAGACAGATGGGTCAGACTCCGATGGGGGATCTTGTCCGGCACGGAGCAGTGGGGCTGAACACCGGTTCGTTTTCCACTCTCGGACCGTCACTGAGACCATTTCACATCAGTACATGTTTTACAAACAGTACGTTTCAATGTTCAAGATCAACGTAAATGTATTAAAGAAGTGTGTTAACCAGGAGCAGAAGAAAGATTAATTTTCTCGTTGGCAAGGCAACTCAATGCTCACCCCCATCCAGGGGTAGGGAATGGGACCAATTCCAGAGGAGGATGGTTTTGTGACTCTGGGGCTTTGTAATGGAACCCTAACTCCATCCTCCTCATTCCCCTTTTCCTTCCTGACTCCTCTCCCTCACACTGCAATGCATGTGTTTGTGTGCTCATTCACCCTCCATCAACGATGTCCTCTCTCCACCAACACACTCACACTCTGTGCACACTGCAATCCCTGTGGGCTCAACCGATCCAAATATTTAATGCCCTCCCTCTGGCACCAACTCCTTCGCCACGTGTTAAACAGTTTATCCTTCCTATTCCTGGCACAGATGGCAGTCCTGAGATCACAGCCCAGTATGAGCTGTCTCTTTACTTTGCACCTCACTTTCTGAACTTCCTTTGCAGAACCTTTTTACTCTACCCTGTTCCCATCTGAGCCGCAGAGCCATACCAAGCGCCAGAGACCCAACAGCTGTGACTTTCCTTTGTGAGGTCATTCCCCCAGCCCACCGGTGTGTAAAGTGATATACCTGTTGTTCAGGGGATGGCCACAGGGATGCGCTGTTGTGACTTTCCTTTGCGAGGTCATTCCCCCATCCCACCGGTGTGTAAAGTGATATACCTGTTGTTCAGGGGGATGGCCACAAGGGTGCGCTGCACTCTCCTTCCTGACCGTCACTCAGTTTCCGGTGCCGTGACCTTGGGTGCAACTACTTCTCTCTATTTGACCTACCTATCACCACTCCAGCATCAATCCCTTCCCTCCCCTCAGTAGTCAAGGGTGCATTTCATTCGGTCCCGGCGAACTATCTAACTTTCAAAAGCTCCAGAACATCCTCTTTCTTAATGACTATACACTCAAGCCTTTCAGTCCAATCAGGTCCTATTCACTGGTGAATACTGAAGCAAAGTATTCATTAAATACATCCGCTACCTCCTTCCGCTCCATGCACATGTTTCCACAATTGTACCCTATTGGTCCTATTCTCACACGGCTCATCATCATTATTGTAGAAAGCCTTGTGGTTTTCCTTAATCCCGCTCGCCAAGGCCTTCTCATGGCTCCTGCTCGCTCTTGTCATTTTCTAGAGCTACAATAGTACCAATTTTCTTGAAACTTTTGTTAGCTTTTCTTCATAACGGGATTTTCTACATCCTTTGTACAGCATAGTTCTTTTACCCTGCCACCCTTTCCTCGCCTCAATGGAACAGACCTATGCAGAATGCCATACAAATATTCCCGGAACATTTGCCATATTTCTGCAGTGCATTTACCTGAGAACATCTGCTCCCAATTTATGTTTCCACGTTCCTGCCCAATGGCATCGTATTTCCCCTTACCCCAGTGAAATGTTTTCCCGAATTGTCTGCTCCTATCCCTCTCCAGACGCCATGGTGGAGGAGATAGAGTTGTAGTCGCTACCTCCAAAATCCTCTCCCACCGAGAGGTCTGACGCCTGACCAGGTTCATTTCCCAATACCGGAGATCTTGCCACAGACGCGGCTTCAAGAGTCTGAGCATAGAATCCAAATCAAGTGCAGGTCTGTTCATCCGATGTGTGTATGAGCTACTGACGTCTTCAATCCGGAGCGATTTACCTGATGTTCCAACCGATTAACTGCTAATTACAACCTAAATGCAGCAAAATAGATTTTCTTACCGTTAATCTATAAAGCTGCATCATCTACATACTGTGATTTACCCACCCCAGTACATATCTCAGACAGAATATCATTAATCATAATATTAAAGGAGTGCAATACTGCCATGTAGGGTTCGAATATGAGTTTCCCACCCTCACCTGCATCGACTGCCGAAATAAATAAGTCTGAAAAACATACAATCTCGCCTTCACTCCTAATTTCCGTAATTTAATCAAAAGTCCTTCATTCCAGAACATATCATCTGCCTTTTCAATATCAAAACATACTGTTATTACAACATCTTTATTTAACAGTACTTTCCTATTCTCATCCTCCAAACATAAAACTGAATCGGATGTTTTCTACACTTCCGAAATGCACACTGATACAACGCTGTATCACCTCTCTTCCAGAATATAATCCAAACGCTCTATCACCAGCAGTTCCATGAGTTTACATCAATGATTTATGAACGATTTTGCCTCTGACCAGAAGAATCAGACGGGGAGCTCCCAGGTTTCAGAGTCGGCACTACAACTGCCAGATTCCATCAGAAAGGAAGATGCCCTAACTTCCAAATACAATTAAAACATACATTGAAATATTATCACAAGAGTGTTGTCAGGGCATGTGACTGATCATACAGCAACACACATCATTCTTTCCTGCCGACATCTGACCTGCATTAAGAAAAGATTTCTTAAAATTACAGATGGAAAATTCGACATCAGTGATACTACCATTGCTGCAGTTGACTTCCAACGCATTAGGGGTTCATTTAGAACGTCCACATCTGCCGACACCTCAAAATCCATGCCCACCCTCAAATCCGTGCACACCCTCAAATCTGTATGCACCCGTAAATCAGCCTTCACCACCAAATCGGAGGGAAACCCGCAAATCCAATGCTGCTCCCTAATCCGCGTGCACCCCCACATCTGCGTACAGACAAACACAGCTTTTGTAGCAGAACAATCAGCCCATTGATTGCTGGCAACATGTCTCTGTGCAGGGACCCAAAGGAAACCGATCTGTTAATCCAGCACATCGCATATGCAATTATGTTGGCTGAGCTTCCAACAGTAAACCCTACCGACTGCCGGAATGACCATCTTAAAGACTCATCAACACCGAAAAGGAATCTGATCAAATTACAACTTTGCAAGGACAAGTTTCACCCACCCACTTTAAGCCTAAAATGACGGCAACATATTCTGATGTACAAACTGGAAAATGGCTAGTACGTCGTTTCTTTATCGTTCTCTGCAATTCAGGCACAAAAATAGCCACACCAACGTTCCCAGTAAAATTATTTTTAGAAACACCTGCAAAAATGTTCTATCCTATCATAATAATTTTCTTTAAAATACTGATCACCCAAAAGACTCCCAGTCATAACAGAATCCTTGGAATTTATTAAGTCAACTAAAGTCATTGAAAAAAAATAACAGGGTGGCGTTACCGGGAACGCTACAGTGGAACTTATTGCATCATCCAGCAAACACATATCCCGAGCGAGAGAAGAACATATCCACCCAATACTAAACCCTCTCTCCCTGTGATGTTTACACACATTTAACAGGATGGTCATGTGTTTGCCCCTCAAATCAATCCAGTATGTTCACATCAACTTGAACCACCGCATCCGTAAGCGTCATTGTCCCATTTCAGCCAGTAAATTCGAAACCTTATGGCACCACAACACAATTTGAGAGGTTGTGCGTGTAACACATCCAAACAAGTTAAAAATGACTGCACATCTGTCTGAAATCTCCCATCATTTTCCTAAACTCCAGGGAATAACTTCCTAACCTATTCAACCTTTCCCTACAACTCAGTTGCTCAATTCCCAGCAACATTCCGGTAAATTCTCTATGCACTCTTTCAATCAGATTCATATTTTCCCTGTAGGTTTGTAAGAAAAGCTACACGAATGCGGCCTCGCCAGCATCTTATAAAGTTTCAACATACCATACCGTCTTCTGTACGCAATACTTTCATTTCTGAATGCCGATGTGCCAAAAGCTCTCTGTACGAACCTATCTACCTGTGAAGCCACGTTCAAGTCATTATGAATCTGTATTCCTAGATCTCTCTCTTCTACCGCATTCCCCGATGCTCGACTGATCACCTGATTTGTCCACGCAAAGTGTAACATCTCACACAGGTCTGCATTAAAATTCATCCGAAATGTTTCAGCCCATTTTTCCATCTGGTCCAAATCCCCCGGCAAACTTTGATAGCCTTTCTGATTGTCTACAATACAACACAATCTGGATGACATCCACAGATTTGATCCGGTTCTTCACATTAACATTCAGATTGCTGATATGGATGACAAACAACAACATCCCTGCGCCACTCCACTAGTCACAGGCTTCCAGTCAGAGAGGCAACCGACTGTTTCCACACTCTGCCTCCTCCAATTCACTACCTCATTCCGAATGTCCAGCGACTCAACCTTCTGAACCAAGTCCGAAGCGGGACCTCGGTAATGGCCTTGCTAAATTACCTGTAGACCACATCCACTGACTTTCTTCCATCAGATTTCTTAGTAAGCACCTCTGAAGACTCTGTAAGATTGATTAGACATGGATGCATCACGCACAAAGCTATATTGACTGTCCCTAATCAGGCACTCGCTCTCTAAGTACGTATATATCCGGTTCCTTAGAATAACTTCCAATAGCTTTCCAACTAAATATTAGTTGAGAGTTTCGCTCAGGGCTAACAACCCGGGCTGGCCAAACAGAACAGTCACAGAAACGGCAATGAAGAACACTCCAACATCCGTGTGCGCTGGTATTCCTCTGTCTCCACCAGGGACTTGCATAGCTCACTGGTGAACCGAGTGGAAGCGACTGACACGATAATGGAAGTTGTGACCACCGCCAGGACCCACACTGAAACTGGTTTCAGCCAACAACCAAGAGAGTTGGAGAAGCTTCATTACTGTTCTAAACCTCTCATCCTCCGACACCCCCCAAACAGGCCGACACCTATATATCCATGCGCACCCCATATCTACCCACAATCCGAATCAAAAAGCATCCGCAAGAGCGCACACATCCTTATCAGGTGCTACCCAAATCCAGATCATATTATCCCAGAACAAGAATCAATTCAAAGTGATCTCAAAATGGAGGGCTGGAAGTACAGTCTTCCAAAATGGCCTCCTCCATCGTCCAGCACATGGCAAAGTTCAAAATTTAAAGTATATTAATTATTAACGTATGCATAAATTGTGCAATTTTGATACTCTTCAGCGCCCAGGTTCTTCTGACATTCCCGAATCTGTGCGAATCTCCAAATACGCGCTACCCTTCACATTATCCATGAACGTATCCCCACTCACTTGCAATGCATGTCCCCTGGGAAATGGATACATTTGGTCCACTCTATTTATGCCTGTCATAATCGTATAAACCTCCATCGAATCTCTCCTCAGCGTCCATCGCTCCAGAAGAATCAAATCAAGTTTATCCGGACTCGCGGGATAAAACATGTGATCTGAACCAGGCAGCATCCTGGAAAATCTCTTCAGCACCCTCCCCAAAACCTCAAAATTCTTCTTATAGTGGGGTGATCAAAATGTATCCAATACTCCAGATGTAGCATAACCAGAGTTTTGTAGATAGATAGATAGATAGATAGATACTTTATTCATCCCCATGGGGAAATTCAACTTTTTTTCCAATGTCCCATACACTCGTTGTAGCAAAACTAATTACATACAATACTTAACTCAGTAAAAAAAAATATGATATGCATCTAAATCACCATCTCAAAAAGCATTAATAATAGCTTTTAAAAAGTTCTTAAGTCCTGGCGGTAGAATTGTAAAGCCTAATGGCATTGGGGAGTATTGACCTCTTCATCCTGTCTGAGGAGCATTGCATCGATAGTAACCTGTCACTCCTGATTTTTGAACTCAATTTCTCGTCTATTAAAAGCATGAATTCCATAAGCCTTCGTAACCACCACATCGACCTGTGTAGCCACTTTCAACGAGATATTGCTTTGGATCGAAGTTCTCTCTGCATAGCAACACTGTTGAGGATCTTGCCTTTACTATGTACCATCTCCTTGCATTTATCGTTATTAACCCCCACCTGCCATTTCTCAGCCATTATCTGCAACTGATCTATATTGCGCTGCATTCTTTGCCAGTTTTCTACACGATCCAAAGCTGCACAGATCTTGGAATTATCGGCAAATGTACCAACCCACCCATTTCCATCTTCATCCAGGTCATTTCTTTTCATCACAGACAGCAGTGCTCCCAGCACAGACCCCTGTGGAATACCGCTAATTGCAGGATTCCGGCTTCAATAAGTCCCTTCAATCACTACACTCTGTCTTCTGTGTGTGTGCAAGCCTATAATTTTATTCAGAGACTCGTGGATGCCTGGTGTGGTGGTAGAAGGAAATACATGAGAGGTTCTGAAGAGACGTGTGGGATAGGCACATGGATGTCAGGAAGCTGAGGGATATGAACATGGTGTAGGTAGGAGGGATTAGTATTCGGGTGCTTTTGATTTGCTTTGGATCTGGCTCGGCACAACACTGTGGGCCGAATGGCCGGTTCCTGTGTTGTACTCTTCTATGTTCCATGTGTCGAGTAAAGCATAAACCATTTGTCTGTTCCCACCTCCTCACCACAATGTAATAGTTATGTTGTTGTTATGCGGGAAGAGGGTAAATAATCGCCCTTGTGCTTCTTGATTTCGTCTCTCGGTATTCAGTGTCACTCAACCCTGCCACATTGCTCTGGCCCACGGTTAACCACTGCCTTATTGGGATCTTCCTCGCCCCCACACAAATTTTTAGGTTTATTGCTATGAATATGCTAAGGTGATAGATTTACTACTTGTGATTGAAGTGGGGGATGATATTGGATTGTAGAGAATGAGTGTCGAGTTGTGGGTTAGGGTTTCTGCGGGTGTGTAGGAGGGGAGTAGGTGTTAGTTTCTGGGTAGGGCTGGGAGTTGGAGATGCAGCCCTCCACATGTGGAGAGCACGAGGTGGATGAGACCTGGTGTTAATTGAACTTGTTTGTGGGGCTCGGGCCAGGGTTAGTCGGGCTGCAGTCCGGGATATTTGGGTTGTTGGTCCTTAGACCTGAGGATTCGGGTGAGCGGTAAGACTGGGGATGTAGATGCGTGGCTGGGGGAGACGGGCTTGTGGAATTTACGGTGGGGCAGAATGTGGGACTCTGTCGGATCGGGTTGTAAAACAATTTTAATCTGGCCCACGCCTTTCATTAACCCAGTTCAACAACAGTCGGCTTAATTAAGCGGGTGTGCACTGGAACGCGTCATCAGTAATGTAAACTGGGGTCGATGGGTAATTCAGGACTTTAATCACTCGACACTCTCACAAGGGCGACCCAGCAGGGTTGATCAGGCCAGGCTTGTTATACTCCCATGGGCAAAGATTATGGAAACCATTCAATCCCGAGTTTAAGGTGTTTCTGACCTCTTTATTTGATTTTATTTTAACAAATTGGGTCACAAAATACTTTGAGGCTGAGTTATAAGGTTTCGTCTCACAGTAAGATGTAACCTCCCTACTTGAAATTTACTGCAATCGTTATTTTGCTTCTGGGTGTGGTGGGTCGCCCGGTTTAAATCAACTGGGTTCACTGGAGATTCAGAGTCACTCCACCCTGTCACTGAGAGTTTAGAGCGTCTTGTTTTGTCTGGTTCCAGCTTAACTAACTGGATCCCTCTCATCTTCTTGGTATCTCGGCTTTTTGATTGACTGAGCAAATGAAGAGCATGTCACGGTTAGGTTAGGTTATGATTATGGGGGCAGTGGGAAAATCATCCCTCGTGCTTCAATCCAATTCGTGATCCAATTCTTCCAGTTGTTCACACTCCCCTGCTTCTCCCCATAACCTTTAATTCTCTGGCTAATCAAACACCTATCTATCTCTGCCTTCGATGTATCGAATGACTTGCTCGTGGCAAAAAATTCGGCAGATTTACCACCCTCTGACTAAAGTAATTTCTCCGCTTGTCTGGTCTAAATGGACGTCCTACAATCCTGAAGTCGTGCCCTCCTTTCGTAGACTCCATTATCATGGGAAATAACTTAGCCATATCTAATCTGTTCATGCTTTTTAACATTTGGAATCTTTCTATGGGATCACTCCTCATTCTAGTGAACTCCAGCGAAAACGGGCCTAGAGCTGCCAGACGTTCCTCATACGTTAACCCGTTCATTCCTGTAATCCTTCTCGTGAATATTCTCTAAACCCTCTCCAATGTCATTATATCAACTGCACGCAATACTGTAAGTGTGATCTGAGGAGTGCTTGTGGAGCATGAACATTGCATCCCTGTTCCTATATTCCAATATAAACACCTGCACCAGGTGTATCAAGCTGCAACTCCTTAGAGACCGCGTTAGGGAACTGGAGCTGCAGCTCGATGACCTTCGTCTGGTCAGGGAGAGTGAGGAGGTGATAGAGAGGAGCTATAGGAAGGTAGTCACCCCCGGACCACAGGAGACAGAGAAGTGGGTAACAGTTAACAGAGAGGAGGGCAAGAAGCCGGTAACAGAGAGTACCCCAGTGGCTGTCAACCTCAACATTAAGTATTCCTGCTTGAGCACTGTTGGTGGGGGGGGAGGGTGTGATGGCGTACCTGGGGGAAGCAATTCTGGCACAGAGTCTGGCCCAGTGGCTCAGACGGGGAGCGAAATGAAGAGGATGGCGGCAGCGATAGGGAAGTCATTAGTTAGGGGTTCTGACAGGCGATTCTGTGGACAAAGGAAAGAAACGCGGATGGTAGTTTGCCTCTCAGGTGCCAGGGTCTGGGATATTTCTGATCGCGTTCACGATATCTTGAAATGCGAAGGAGAACAGCCAGAGGTCGTGGTAGATATTGGTTCCAAAGACATAGCTAAGAAAAGGGGAGGAGGTCCTGAAAAAAGGACTACAGGGAGTTGGGCAAGACGTTGAGAAACAGGACCTCAAAGTTAGAAATCTCGCGATCACTGTCTGTGCCACGTGACAGTAAGTACAGTCATAGAATGAGATGGAGGGTAAATGCGTGGCTGAGGGATTGGAGCAGGAGGTAGGGATTCAGCTTTCTCGATCATTGGGACCTCTTCTGAGGCAGTGTGACCTGTACAAAAAGGACGCTTTGCACTTGAATCCAATGCCCCGGCGGGAAAGTTTGCTTAGGCTAACTAAGGAGAAAAGGGAGGCAGGCTCACAAATAGAGAAAGTTTGGAGGCAGGATTAGAGGCAGGTGATAGAGAAGGGACGCGCTCAGTCCGGTGGTTTGGGATGAGTCCATTTTCATGCGAGGAGTATCATGAATACAGCGGATGAGCTTAGAGCGTGGATCAGCACTTGGAGCTATGATGTTGTGGCCATTACAGAGAATTGGATGGTGCAGGGGCAGTAATGGCTACTTCAAGTGCCAGGCTTTAGACGTTTCAGAAAGGATAGGGTGGGAGGCAAAAGACATGGGGGCGTGGCACTGTTGATCAGGGATAGTGTCACGGCTGCAGAAAAGGAGGAAGGCGTGGATGGGTTGTCTACAGATTGTCTGTGTGTGGAGGTTAGGAATAGGAACGTGTCAATAACTCAACTGGGTGTTTTTTTTATGGACCGCAGAATAGTAACAGGAGTATCGAGGAGCAGATAGGAAGACAGATTCTTGAAAGGAGCAATAATAACAGGGTTGTTGTAGTGGGAGATTTTAATTTCCCAAATATTGATTGGCATCTCAATAGAGTGAGGAGTTTAGATAGGGTGGAGTTTGTTAGGTGTATTCAGGAATGTTTCTTAACAAAACATGTACTTAGATAAGTCTACAAGAGGAGAGGCTGCACTTGATCTGGTATTGGGAACCTTGTCAGGTGTCAGGTCTCTCAGTGGGAAAGTATTTTGGAGATAGTGAACGCAATTCTATCTCTTTTACCATAGAATTGGAGAGAGATAGGATCAGACAAGTTAGGGGAATGTTTAATTGGAGTAAGGGGAACTATGAGGCTATCAGAGAGTAACTTGGATGCATAAATTGGAAACAGATGTTCTCAGGACAACCTACCAAAGAAATGTGGGAAATGTTCAGTGGATATTTGCGTGGGGTTCTGCGTAGATATGTTCCAATCAGACTAGGAAAGGATGGTAGGGTACAGAACTGTGGTGCACAAAAGCTGCTGTAAATCCCATCAAGAAGTAAAGGTTCAAAAACTAGGTAATGATATGAATCTGGAAGATTATAGGCCAGCAGGAAGGAGTTTAAGAATGAAATTAGGAGAGCCAGAAGGAGCCATGAGAAAGGCTTGGCGGACAGGATTAAGGGAAACTTCAAGGCATTCTTCAAGTATGTGAAGAGGAAGAGGATAAGACGTGAGAGAATAGGACCAATTAAGTGTAATAATAGAAAGAAACAAGTGTGTATGGAACCGGAGGAATTAGCGGAAGTATTTAATGAATACTTTGCTTCAGTATTCACTATGGAAAAGGATCTCGGTGATTGTGGGGTGACCTGCAGGGACAGAAAAGCTTGAGAATGCAGATATTAAGAAAGAGGATGTGCTGGAGCAATTGGAACGCATCAAGTTGGATAAGTTACCGGGTCCGGACGGGATGGACCCCAGGTTAACGTGGGAAGCGTGGGATGAGTTTGCTGAGCCTCTGGCAATGGGCTTTTCATCATCAATGAGGACGTGAAAGTTTTCTCGGGGATTAGAGGGTTGCGGATGTTGATTCCTTATTCAAGAAAGGGAATAGGGATAGCCCTCGAAATTATAGGTCAGTGAGTCTCACTCCGGTGTTTGCTACCTTGATGAAGAACATTCTGAGAGGCAGGATTTATGAACATTTGGAGACGTGTAATACGGTTAGCAATAGTCAGCAAGGCTTTGTCAAAGACAGGACGTGTCTTACGAACCTGACTGAATTTTTTTGAGGATGTGACTAAATACATTGATGAAGGTAGAGCCGCAGATGTGGTGATTATGGATTTCAGCAAGGCTTTTGATCAGGTACCCCATGCAAGGCTTATTGAGAAAGTAAGGAGGCATGGGACCCAAGGGGACATTGCTGTGTGGATCCAGAACTGGCTTGCCGACAGAAAGCAAAGAGTGGTTGTAGGCGGATGATATTTTGCATGGAGGCCGGTGACCAGTGGTGTGCCTCAGGGATCCGTATGGGACACCTACTCTTTGTGATCTTTATAAATGACCTGGATGACGAAGTGGAGGATGGTTTAGTAAATTTGCTGATGACAGAAATGTTGGGTGTGTTGTGAACAGTGTGGAGGGCTGTCAGAGGTTACGACGGGATATTGATAGGATAAAAAACTGAGCTGATAACTGGCAGATGGAGTTCAAACCAGATAAGTGTGAGGTGGTTCATTTTGGTAGGACAAATATGACGGCAGAATAATAGTATTCATGGTAAGACACTTGGTACAGAGGGATCAGAGGGATCTTGGGTCCGAGTCCATACGGCACTCAGAGAAGCTACGCAGCTTGACTGTGTGGTTAAGAAGGCGGATGGTGTTTTGGCCTTCATCAATTGTGGAATTGAATTTAGGAGCCGAGAGGTAATGTTGCAGCTATATAGGACCCTGGTCAGACCCCACTTGGGACTACTGTGTTCCGTTCTGGTCGCCTCACTACAGGAAGGACGTGGAAACCATTGAAATGGTGCAGAGGAAATTTACAAGAATGTTGCCTGGATTGGGGATCATGGATTATGAAAACAGGTTGAGTGAACTCGGCCTTTTCTCCTTGGAGCGACGGAAGATGAGAGGTGACTTGAGAGAGGTGTACAAGATGATGAGAGGCATTGATCCTGTGGATAGTCGGAGGCATTTTGCCATAGCTGAAATGGCTAGCTCGAGAGGGCACAGTTTTAAGATGCTTCTAAGTAGGTATAGAGGAGATTTCGGGTCCCGCCGAGGTACAGGAGCCTGTCTGTTGTGGCGGACGATCTGCGGCAGGTCTCGCCGATGTAGAGGAGACCCGAAGCAGATTGGGGGACCTCTTCATCGAGCACCTCCGCTCCGTCCGCCACAACAGACAGGATCTCCCGGTTGTTACCCACTTCAACTCTGCTTCCCATTCCCATTCGGATATGTCCATACACGGCCTCCTCTACTGCCACCATGAGGCCAAACTCAGGTTGGACGAGCAACACCTCATATACCGTCTGGGTAGATTCCAGCCCCTTGGTATGAACATCGAATTCTCCAACTTCTGGTAATTCCCTCCCTCTCCATTCCACCATCACACTTTGACTCTGCCTCCTCTTCTAGTAGACTATCACCTCTTTCATTTTCTGCCTTCTACAACCAATTGTGTTTTCCCTTTACATTCCTTCTTAACTTCTCCTGCCTAACCCCTCCCCCTCCTCCACCCCATGATCTTCCTTCTACTTTTTCACCTGGAACCTTCCATCCTCCCCCACCTTCTTTATAGGGCCCCTGCTCCCTCCTTCTTCAGACCTGACGAAGGGTCTTGGCCCGAAACGTTGACTGCTCGTTTCCACGGATGCTGCCCGACCCGCTGAGTTCATCCAGCTTGTTCGTATGAGAAGATCTGGAGCCCGGACCGGATACATTGAAGCTGCATCTGGTTTCTCTCAATGCGCGACTTTATTAATGAATTGAACCACCGAGGTGTTACTCTGTCTGAAGTATACACACACACACACACACAAACACACACACACACACAATCTTTCACGATCTCCCAGTCTCTCTTTACCCCGCCCCCACGCAAGCACTCCACTCGGCCAATCTCTGACGTCTCCCCCTTGCAAGCACTTTCCAATCTCCCTCCATTTTCTGGCGGTCCACAGCACTCCTGCTTGCAATGTGCCTGTCAACAGGACGACAGCCAGGGAATAACAACTTAGTGTAGACGGTGGATGAGAAGATCTGGAGCCCGGACTGGATACATTGAAGCTGCATCTGGGTTACGCTCAGGCCGCGACTTTATTAATGAATTGAACCACCGAGGTGATCGGGTATTTCACCGCGCTGATCACCTGCT
Organism: Hemitrygon akajei; assembly: GCF_048418815.1. Classification (NCBI taxonomy): domain Eukaryota; kingdom Metazoa; phylum Chordata; class Chondrichthyes; order Myliobatiformes; family Dasyatidae; genus Hemitrygon; species Hemitrygon akajei. The sequence goes on from NW_027331956.1 coordinate 2,047,390, forward strand.
CCCTGAATTTCGACTGAGTCACCGCGTAAATAAATGTGTTCGTGCACAAGCTGAAATTCCTCAGTAAAACGCCGACCTCATGAAATATCCATTCGGAATCAGTGAAATTGAAACCAAGAGCTTTCACCTGATAATAAATGAAATTTACAACCAGTGTCATCCACAGGAGGATGAAGCTGCCGGAGAGGGTGAAGAGTAAAACCACAGACCTCCTCCTGCTCTCCATCTCCGGGTCACTGCGGTTCTCCCCCTTGCTCTGACCCTTCAGCCCCTTACGCACCCGACTGGCCACTAAAATGTGCCTGACTGTCAGAGCGTTGAGCAGTAGTATCGCAAGAAAAGGGAGGAACGGAGTTAAAACAGTCTCTAGCCAAGACCGTGCTACCCAGCCGGGACTAGTGATAATATGGCCCTTACGTTCACAGAACCACGGTACATTATCTATGAACAATTTGGGTTCCCAGATGAAGTAACGGGGAATGTTTTTCAGACAGAACAGTACACCGGTTGCTGTTAGAACCACAGCCGCAGTTTTCCCGTTGCAATATTTTGTTTTCAGCTTCTGGCAGCAAATGGCGACAAATCGGTCAAAGGTGAAAGTGACGGTGAACCAGACAGAACAGTCTGTGGCTGTGAACCTCAGCACCTCGGTAACACTGCACACAGGGGTGATGCTCAGAAAACTGGACATAAAGTAATATTTTTTCATTCGATACAGAATGATCTCGAAGACAATGGTCAGTAGATCGGCCGCTGCCATGGCCACCAGGTAGCGAGTGGTGCAGGTAGCGAGGCCGCACTTTCCCCGGGACAGGATCACAATAGCCACTACATTCACTGGAGAGAGTGAGAGAGAGAGAGACAGGGAGGGAGAAGAGGGAAGAGAACAGACACTCGGCATTACTGAACACAATCACCGTGTTTCGGCTAAAGTTCAGAAGTGGAAGAATGTGTAAACAGCTGCTAATCTAACATTGGACACGCCTCACACTATCTCTGAACTCTTTTATTCACTGTGCAAATAACGCGATCTGTGACTAACCTTCAGTGAAAAACCAGCTGCATGAACGACAGCGATCGATGCTAATCCTGATTCCATCTCTGATGGGGCCGGTTTCTCTGACTGAGCCGTGACTGAGCAGGCCGCGAGGAACTCGGCATCTGGTGCGGCTGAGGAGGGAGCAACGCACACAAAGCACTGGATGGTCACGGCAGCTCAAGAGCTTTTATGGAATTGAACAAACACTGACCGTGTCGGGCCCTTCTTCAGGACGAAACGATGCCCCAATTTACGACGGGTCTCAGAAGGAATGTGAGGTTAACTTAGTAAACAGAGGCTGAGTGGCTCCGTTATTGGTTTAATTCTACAACGCAGCAATTCTATAACACACTGCAGTGTGTCCGAGGATACTGATTCAGTTAATAAGACCCAATTATTGACCAGCAGACAGTGGGATCCGACGATGACAGACTCAGCAGTGAGACATAAAACACAGGACCAGTTGTTCAGTCTGATCAATATCTCAGAGACAGTCAACTTCACGATGTAAAATCCTCGCAGTCCCATCTTCGGAGGAAAGTGCCTTTCTCCTGCAGAGGTATAAATCTGGACGGATTCACATTAAAACCTTTCCAGTCAGAGAGCTGCGCTGGGACTATTCTGGAAAAGGTGTCATTAAAGACACAAAAACTGTCCAAGTCGATCGATTGTGGCGGAGGAGAGACAGAAGTTCTGTTTCGTTGCTTATTAAATATGAAAAATCAGATGACGAATTGACAGGATTGAGATTTCTGACGGATATATGTGCAATAGTCATCAAGTTGGAAGCTGGAAAACTGATCGGAAACAGGTTAATACACAGAAGTACCAAACATGAAGTGTGCACACTCACCAGGAACTCCAATGACGGCAATGAACACGTACAATATTTTCTGCACACTCCTGTAACTATCCCACATTGAAGACATTTTTTTCCCAGTGATTCGTCCCCGTGCTACCGGCGATTTCTCGGAATGAAATGTCAAGGCAGCACAAGCCGAGGGTTTTATTACCATTTAGCGACTCCACAGGGACAGACTTCAACAGATTTAGAAAGAAAGATTATTAAATTATCTCCAAACGGATTACGTCAGACATGTGCAATCCCCACGGTGACCGATAGTGGTAAATTCAGTGAAATAATTGTGAAACGGCAAACAGTGGATAATGTGATGTTACTAAGGGCTGTAAATTGGGAGTGACATTCATCCAGTAAAGGGATGAATTCATCCAGTATACCTAAAACGGGGAAAGGTAAAGCACAGGAAGAGAGCTTTCGGCCCAGAGTTTTTGTGCCAACCATGACACCACATCCTAACTACTACAGATCACCCGTCTCCCTACATTCCCGCCTGTCGGTGCATCAGCCCTCACAACAGTAACCGGACATTTGTGTTCTCTCTTCTCAGAATACTTAAACATTTGTGTTAATTTGTTTGTCCCAAAAAAAGTTGTTGAACCGATGGAGGTGTATCAATTGAATGTGATTCCATTGTAAATATGTACTTGAAAGGAACCGTTTGTCAGAAACAAAATATTGAAGTAAATTTTGTCATTGTAACTTGTGAAATTGTATTGAATGACCAACTGTTGCCATTCTCCTCCACAATATAAACCCATGATACATTTTGTGTCTGGGGGATTCTACCGAGAAGCTCTCTAGGAAAATGTCTGTATGTGGTGATGAAAAAACACTATCCATCAACTTAACCAGGGCCCAATCCTAACCGCGCTTAATGGGTTGCAACTTCAGCAGTCTAAGCTGGGGTGGGGGGGGGGGGTGCGTTGAATACTGTATATAAAACCGCTCAACGGCCAAAGATCATGACAGAGAGCTAAAGAGGCGGAGAAGAAAATTTCACTGTCGATGTGTGTACAACCGTGGGTGTGTGTCTATGTGTTTATCCCTTTGACAGTGTATATATATGTGTGGGTGTCTGTGTGTGGCTACCTGTGTGCGGTTTTGTGTCGGTGTGCATGTGTTTGCGTGTTACTGTGTCTATGTGGGTGTGTATGCTTCTGTCAATGGTGCTTGTGCGTATATGACGGTGTGTGTGTGTCTGTCTCTGTTTGTATCTCATGTGTCTGTGTGTCTCCGTGTGCGTGTATGTCTGTGTGTGTTCGTGTGTTTGTGTCGGTTTATGTGTGCATGTATGTGGGTCTCTGTATATGTTTAGCAGTCCGTGTGTGCGCGCGTCGATGACTTTCGGTGTCGAGGTCTGCCTTTGTGTGAGTATAGGTGTGTCTCTGTGTGAGTTTGTGTGAGTCAGTGTGTTGTGTGCATCTGCATCTGTTTTTGCTGCCGGTCTAATCATGTTTGTTTGTTCGGTTTGGTTTCTGTGTCTCTGTTTCTCTGTTGTCTGTGTCACTGAGTTTATCTGTGTGTGTGTTAATGTGTAGCACAGTGTATGTTTGTCTCGATTTGGCGCGTGTACGTATGTGCATGTGTGTCTGCGCGACAGTGGTTTATCTCGATGTGTACATAGCTGTATGTCTGCGCACGCACGTGTTTGTGTATGTGTGGGCCTGTGTGTGTGAGTGTAAGTGTATGTCTGTGGCTGAGGATTTCTGTCTGTTTTTGTTGATATCTGTCGTTATACGTGTGTGTGTGTGTGTGTGTGTGTGTGTGTGTGTGTGTGTGTGTGTGTGTGTGTGTGTGTGTGTGTGTGTGTGCCTTTCTTTCTTTTTACAATATTTTTATTCAGAAGAAAAAAGATATTTACAGAGTGCAACACATAGATACATCTCAACATAACTTGCGTACAATCATATATTGTAATAAAATTGATCAAAATGTTATAGCATAACACATAAAGGTATACCACTCTGTAATCAAAAATTTAAAGATAAGTCATACATGATAAAAGAATTTTTTTATATAAAAAAGTCAACCCCCTACCAACTACCAAAGAAAAAAGCTGATGGATGACAATGGATAATTGGAAAAAAAACATATTCACTTAAGAAGAGAAGATAAAAATATACATAAAAGTATATTTATAAATATTTATAAATTGGAAAAGTAATTTAGGAAAAGTCCCCAAATATCATAAAAAGATTGTTTCGAATTTAAGACTGAGCAGCGGATCTTTTCTAAATTTAAATACGACATAATATCACATAGCCATTGAAGATGTATAGGAGGGGTAGACTCCTTCCATTTAAGCAAGATTGCTCTTCTTGCTAAAAGAGAGGTAAAAACTAAAACCTGTAGGTTAGGAGTATTTAAAGTTATATCTTCATTTGCAATAACACCAAACAAGGCATTAAGGGGATTTGGGTCAAATTGGACCCTAAAAAGTTGAGAGAAGGTATGAAATACTTCGCACCAAAACTTTTCAATTGTAGGGCAAAACCAAAACATATGAATTAAAGAGGCATCAGCAGAGTTGCATTTATTACAAAGTGGAGAAACATTCGGGTAAAAACTGGAGAGCTTCTGTTTAGAAATGTAAGCTCTATGAACCACTTTAAATTGTAGAAGAGAGTGACGAGCACAGAAAGATGATTTATTAACCCGTTTAAGAATTTTATTCCATCTATCATCAGAAATCTGTCAATTTAGGTCATCCTCCCAAGCTTTTTTTTATTTTATCTAAAAAGTCTTGTCTAGAATCAATCGACAAGTTATAGATACCGGTTATAGAACCATTAACAAAAGGTTTTAAATTTAAAAGATCGTCCAGTAAATTTTTATCAGGACCTATAGGAAAAGTAGCTAATTGGAAACATAGAAAATCTCTCATTTGAAGATATCTGTAAAAATGTGTTTTTGGGAGTGCAAATTTATTTGACAATTGCTCAAATGAAGCAAGAGATCCTGAGATAAACAGGTCCCAAAAACACTTAATACCTAGTTCATCCCAATCTTTAAAGATTTTGTCAGTCATGGAAGGGATTAAAAAAACTTAAGGAGAATGGGAGATGATAATGAAAAATTCGCTAAACCAAACATTTTTCTAAATTGAGACCAGATCCTTAAAGGTTGCTTAACAATTATGTTATCTGTTGTTTTATTTGCTGAAAAAGAAGAGTATGCTCCAAGAAGAGAGACAATAGATGATTTTTTTTACAGAATTAACTTCTAAGGAGACCCATGATGGGTAATCTTTACGATAAATATAATAGGACCAGAAAGTAACATTCCTTATATTGGCAGAACAATAGTAAAACCTAAAATTGGGTAGGGCTAGTCCACCCATCTCTTTATTTCTTTGTAAGTAAACTTTACTTAAACAAGCTTGTTTATTATTCCACATATAAGTGGTTAGGATTGAATCTAAAGAATCAAAGTACGTCTTAGGAATAAAAATAGGTAAGGCCTGAAAAAGATATAAAAAATTAGGAAGAATCTTCATTTTAATCGAATTAATTCGGCCAATTAGGGATAATGAAAGAGGGGACCATTTAGAAAGCGGCTTTTTCACATAATTCAATAAGGGGTTTAAGTTTTCTTTAAATAAATTCTTGAAGTTTTCAGTAATTGTTACACCTAGATATGTAAATTGACTTGTAACAACTTTGAACGGAAATTGGGCATTTGATGACATTAGGTCATTTAAAGGAAATAGCTCACTTTTATGTAGGTTCAGCTTATATCCTGAAATAGAACTAAACTGGGAGATTAAAGAATGAACCAAAGGTAAAGAAGTTTCAGTGTTAGAGATAAAAAGTAAAATATCATCAGCGTATAATGAAATTTTATGAGACATACCTTCCCTTAGTATACCAGAAATGTCCTTAGATTCTCGAAGTGCTATTGATAAGGGTTCTGTAGCTAAAACAAAAAGTAAAGGACTAAGAGGACAACCTTGTCTAGTTCCCCGCTCTAATTTAAAGGGCTTAGAAATTTGAGAGTTAGTAATAACCTGTGCGGTAGGAGACAAGTAGATTAATTTAACCCAACGAATAAAATTAGGCCCAAAATTAAACTTTTCTAAGGTCTTAAAAAGATAATTCCACTCAATCCTATCCAAGGCTTTTTCTGCATCTAAGGATAATCTACACTCTGATATTTTTTTGGATGGTGAATATATCACATTCAATAACTGACGTATATTAAAATGTGAGTAACGATTTTCAATAAATCCTGTCTGGTCATGTGATATAATAGATGGTAGAATATTTTCAAGTCTTCGAGCTAAGATTTTGGATAACATTTTTGCATCAGCATTTAATAAAGAAATCGGTCTGTATGAAGAACATTCAGCTAGATTTTTTTTAAGAATAAGAGAAATAAAAGCTTCATAAAAAGATTGAGGGAGTTTACCTGATTTAAAGAACTCTGATAAAACAGAGGATAAATAAGGTGCAAGTAACGTGGTGAAAGTTTTATAAAACTCCCCAGGAAATCCATCAGGTCCTGGGGTCTTACCAGAATATAAAGCACGTATAGCCTCAGCCACTTCTTCATTGGAAATAGGCTGATCTAACTGTGTTAGACTATCAGCAGACAATGTAGGAATGTTGATATTACTGAAAAAAACATTCATATAGGTATCATCTGAAGAAGAGTCAGACTGATACAACTTAAGGTAAAAGTCTTTAAATACGTTGTTAATTTCAGAATGGTCGGATGTCTTAGTTCCATTATCTTTAAAAATATCTGTGATTTGACGATTAACTGCAAAAGATTTTAATCGATTGGCTAATAAACTACCAGTTCTATCCCCGTGAATGTAAAATTGAGTTTTATCTCTCAACAGCTGTCGTTCAATTGGGTAAGTCAGCAGAAGATTATACATGGATTGGATTTCAATACGCTTATTATATATACTTGGATCTGGAGATAGGGCATACTTTCGATCAAGAACTTTTAATATCGCTGCTAGGTCAGACCTTTCTTTGTCAGCTTTTTTTCTTTATATAGGTAGAGTAAGAGATAATTTATCCACGAATATATGCATTAAAAGAATCCCAGACTATATTACCAGCAGTATCTCCTTTAAAATTTTCTTTAGAGAAAAAAGTAATATGGTTTTCCAAAAATTTTAGAATTTTTTTTATCAGATAACAATGATAAGTTAAAACGCCAACTTCTATTTGGTACAGAGTAAACAGGTAATCTTAAAGCCAGAAGCGCAGGTGCATGGTCAGACAAAGCAATCTCCTTATAATCACAGGATCGAACCAGCGGAAGCAAGTTTCTGTCTATAAAAAAATAATCAATCCGAGAGTACATATGATGAACCTGACAGAAATATGAATATTCCTTTTCTTGGAGGTGTAAAAGACGCCACACGTCAAGAATACTACATTGAGATAAAAAAAAGATTTAAAAAGCAGGACTGATTTATTAGTGACAGGGGTTTTACTTGAAAAGCGGTCTAATATAGGGTCAAGCCAAAAATTAAAATCTCCACCCATCACTAAGGAATACCGATTCAAATCAGGCAGAAAAGAGAAAAGACGTTCAAAGAACAAGGAGTCATCTGTATTTGGAGCGTATACAGTCGCAAATACGATTAGTTTATTCTCAAGACAACCCGAAATAACAACAAAGCGCCCATTTGTATCAGAAATTACATTATGTTGAGTAAAGGATACATTCTGATCAAACAGGATAGAGCCGCCTCTCGATCTAGATTGAGAGGGTGAGTGAAAATGAATACCCTTCCATCCTTTGAGAGAATGTGAAATATCATCTTTACGAAAATAGGTTTCTTGGAGAAAGATTATATGAGTTTTAAATTTCCGGATATAAGAGAAAATCTTATTTCGTTTAACAGGGTTATTTAGATCTTTCACATTAAAACTGAGTATATTAATAAAAGAATCCATCAAGTATCCTTTAGTAATGTATAAAAGGTAATCACAGACATGTAGATAGTGAATAAGTAAAACAGTAAAAACATCCAATCAGCTTCATAGAAGAACCCATTTCCCACATCCCTCCCCGCAAAGAGAGAAATCAGCCAAGGGAGGCTGAAGACTAATTCTAACGTTCCCAACCCAAAACTCCGGTGGCTCCAGAAAACATATATGTATAGCTGTGCTGAATAAACGATTGTAAATATATATATATACAAAAACAAAATATCAAAGTAAATAAGTTTGCTAATTACGAAAAATAAACCATGGGAAAATATAAGTATTAGTCTCGGTAAAAAAAAAGGAAAGACAGATAAGGAAAATCAATAAGTAAAACAGCATATATTCGCGGGTGCAAAAAAAGAGTAAAGAAACAAATAGAAGATAATTAAAATGGGAAGCGGTTTAGGTGCAAGTCAGTGTTGCGCAACAGATCCAGATCCCGAACGAAATTAAACGGAGGTTCCGCGGCTCCAGGGCTGGAAAACTACGCAGGGATAAGTGGACGGAGATGAAGAGGCGTTATAAACCCGCTGTTCCTTCGGTCATTATGGGGAACGTGAACTCGCTGCCAAATAAAGTGGATGAGCTAGCCTCACTAGTAAGGAATGTTAAAGCATACAAGGAATGCAGTTTAATGTGTTTTTCCGAAACATGGCTGACGGCTAACATCCCGGATGTAAATGTAGAATTACCTGGTTTTACCACGGTAAGATTTGACAGAGATGCCAAAAAGTGTGGGAAGAAGAAAGGAGGGGGACTCGCTGTCTACATTAACGAAAGATGGTGTAACCCCGGGCATGTGAGTACAAAGATCTCCGTTTGTGAAAGAGATATTGAGCTGATCGCCGTGAGTATGAGGCCATATTACCTGCCTCGAGAATTCGCAAGCGTCATTGTGGTGAATGTGTATGTCCCGCCGCGTGCCGACGCAACGGTAGCGTGTGACGTCATCAGCTCCGCTGTTGCTAGGCTGCAGACACAGCACCCTGAGGCACTGGTGATAATTACAGGGGACTTCAACCATGTGACTTTGGACAAGACACTACCTGCTTTCTCCCAGTACGTGGATTGCTACACCAGGGGTAATAGGACTATTGACCTACTGTATGCAAACGTAGAGGAGGCATATAGTGCATCCCCACTGCCTTCATTGGGGAAAGCTGATCACAACCTGGTTTTGTTACAGCCCAGATATAAATCAATTGTGATGAGGCATCCCACTACCACACGCTCTTTTAGGAAGTGGACTCCTGAAGCTGAACAGGCCCTGAGAGACTGCTTCGGTACTACTAACTGGGATGTACTGCAAGGGGGGCTCTGTGGGGGCGTTGAGGAGGTCACTGAATGCACAACGGACTATATTAACTTTTGTGTGGATGCAGTTGTCCCTGTTAGAACTGTTCGCTGCTATCCCAATAATAAGCCCTGGATCACTAGTCACATCAAAGGCCTCCTAAACCAGAAGAAGAGGGCCTTTAAAGATGGTGATCGGTTGGAGCTTAAAAGAGTTCAGAAGGAAATCAGAGTACAGATAAGGGGGGCAAAGGAGCAGTATAGGAGGAAGCTAGAACAAAAGCTGCAGAAAAAAGCATGAAGGAGGTGTGGGATGGGATGAAGATCATCACCGGATGCGGTGCAAAGCGGGGGGCGAACATAAGTGGAGATGTGGAGAAAGCGAACCAGCTGAACAACTTCTTCAACAGGTTTGACAGCTCAATCTCATCCTCACCGGAGAAATCCACACCAGGCTTACTTCCCTCACAGGAAAATAGCCACTCACAGGAGACCTTGCCCACGCCCAGGATTACGGCTGCACAGGTGGAAGGTCAACTGAGGAAGATCTGTACCAGCAAGGCGGCTGGACCGGATGGAGTTTCCCCACGATTACTGAGGGCCTGTGCGACTGAGCTGGGAGAACCACTACAGCGCATCTTCAACATGAGCCTGGAGCAGAGAAGAGTACCCAGACAGTGGAAAACATCCTGTATTGTCCCGGTACCGAAGAAACCACAACCAAAGGAGTTGAATGACTTCAGACCTGTTGCCTTGACGTCGCACGTTATGAAGACCATGGAGCGGCTGATAATACAGAATCTGAGGCCACAAACCAGGCACGCCCAGGATCCGCTTCAGTTTGCATATAAGGAGAAGGTGGGAGTGGAGGATGCTATCACGTATTTGCTGCACAAATCACTCTCTCACCTAGAGGGGGTCAGTTGTGCTGTGAGGATTACATTCCTTGACTTCTCCAGTGCCTTTAACACCATCCAGCCCAAGATCTTAAGGCACAAACTAACGGAGATGGGAGTAGACTGTCACATGGTGGATTGGATAGTGGACTACTTGACAGATAGACCTCAGTATGTGCGGTTGGGAGACTGTAGGTCTGACACGGTGGTCAGCAGCACAGGGGCACCGCAGGGAACCGTACTCTCTCCGGTCCTGTTCACCCTGTACACATCAGACTTCCAATATAATTCAGAGTCCTGCCATGTGCAGAAGTTCGCTGATGACACGGCCATAGTGGGGTGTGTCAGGAATGGACAGGAGGAGGAGTATAGGAAACTGATACAGGACTTTGTGATATGGTGCAACTCAAACTACCTGCGTCTCAATATCACCAAGACCAAGGAGATGGTGGTGGACTTTAGGAGATCTAGGCCTCATATGGAGCCAGTGATCATTAATGGAGAATGTGTGGAGCAGGTTAAGACCTACAAGTATCTGGGAGTACAGTTAGACGAGAAGCTAGACTGGACTGCCAACACAGATGCCTTCTGCAGGAGGGCACAGAGTCGACTGTACTTCCTAAGAAGGTTGGCGTCATTCAATGTCTGTAGTGAGATGCTGAAGATGTTCTATAGGTCAGTTGTGGAGAGCGCCCTCTTCTTTGTGGTGGCGTGTTGGGGAGGAAGCATTAAGAAGAGGGACGCCTCACGTCTTAATAAGCTGGTAAGGAAGGCGGGCTCTGTCGTGGGCAAAGTACTGGAGAGTTTAACATCGGTAGCTGAGCGAAGGGCGCTGTGTAGGCTACGGTCAATTATGGATAACTCTGAACATCCTCTACATAGCACCATCCAGAGACAGAGAAGCAGTTTCAGCGACAGGTTACTATCGATGCAATGCTCCTCAGACAGGATGAAGAGGTCAATACTCCCCAATGCCATTAGGCTTTACAATTCTACCGCCAGGACTTAAGAACTTTTTAAAAGCTATTATTAATGCTTTTTGAGATGGTGATTTAGATGCATATCATATTTTTTTTACTGAGTTAAGTATTGTATGTAATTAGTTCTGCTACAACAAGTGTATGGGACATTGGAAAAAAAAGTTGAATTTCCGCATGGTGATGAATAAAGTATCTATCTATCTATCTATCTATCTATCTATCTATCTATCTATCTATCTATCTATCTATCTATCTATCTATCTATCTATCTATCTATCTATCTATCTATCTAGATAGATAGATAGATAGCTTTCTACATGACTAATTTAAGGCATTCAAGGGAGAGAAAAAAACGGATAAAATGGCAAAATAATGAAAAAGCCAAAAACCAGCAATAAGAAATATAGAATGTTGTGTATTATTGAAAAACAGTAAAAGACCGAAAGGTATATAAATAATCAAAAGATAGGAAAAATCTGAGTGAATTTAAGGTAAAGCAAAATACCCTATAGTTTCATTCCTCAGTGATTACCACATGTACACCCTACATAACTACTTCCAGTCAAATGACTAAAAGGAAGGTAAAAATCAACATAGCACTGAGAGAATATAACGTATTGTTTAAACAAAGATGCGAAAAACAGCAAAAGAGAAAATGGATGCAGTCTACCTGCATATTTCGCATAGTTTGAAAGATAACAAGGCGCCAGTTACTTAATCAAACAAATGATTAAGACTTCGTAAAGCCAAGAAACCTTGTTATCAACAAAACGCCAATTATATGATTGAACGCCTGAAATTAAAACATTTAACATAAAACAACTCAAAGTTGAATTTAAGGATGGAGACTTTGTAAAAATGTCTTAGCTTCTACAGGCTTCGTAAACCAAGAAACCTTATTATCAGAAGTAGTAACCTTGAGTTTACACGAATCTCTGAGAGAAAGGCGACAGCCAAGGTTAAAAAGATCAGACATGACCTCTTTAAAAGTCTGTCTAGCTCTTAGAACTTCCGGTGGATAATCTTGAACGATCCGAAACTGTTGATCACAAAATTGTAATATGCGTTTCCTCTTTGATTCACGATGGATCTGATCTTTAATCTGACAGTCATAAAAGCGAATGATAATAGAGCGAGGTTTGGCAGGATCCCAATTAGGCAGGGTAACTCGGTGAACGCGTTCAAATTTTGGTAGTTCCGATAATATATCAGGGAATAAATCTTTAGGCATTTGACCACAAAAATCGATAGGTTGATTACCCTCCAGTTTTTCAGGAAGCCCAAGAGTTCTGATATTGCACCTTCGGTTCCTGGTCTCCAAATCTGTAAGTTTCTTCAGTAACGCGTCGTATTTTTTTAAGTTGTTCCTTAGAAATTTTCTTGAAACCTTCGATATCCTTCTACAACACCGGCAAAGATTCTTCGTGTAGCTTAATACGAGTTTCGTGGTCATTCACAGTCTGCTGTATACTTCCAAGTTTCCGATTAAGCGTTTTAAGTTCAGATTTAACCAGGTCGAAGGAATTCTGTAACAAGTCAAACTTGGACTCCAAGTCATCCAGTCTATCCAATTTTTCGAGTTTCTCTGACATTTGTTGAATCATTTCAGTCAACGTCTCTAAAGTAGTCTCTTTTTTGACTGCTTTCTACTCATGGTGCTCTCACCGAGATAGGTTTAAACAGCAAAGTAAGCGAATAATTTCGGAGCACGTAGCTAGAGCAACCGACTCCATTACAGCCACCGGAAGTCTCGTGTTTACCTATGTCTGTGTGCGTTTCACGGCACGGCTCTCTGTATGCCTCTGTGTGCTTGTGTGTTTTTGTCAGTGTATCTGTGCATGTGTGTGCGTCTGTGCCTAAGTCAAGTCAAGTTAATTTTATTGTCATTTCGACCATAACTGCTGGTATAGTACACAGTAAAAACGAGACAGCGTTTTTCAGGATCATGGTGCTACATGAAACAGTACAAAAACTATACTGAACTACGTGAAAACAGCACAGAGAAAAAAAAACTACACTAGACTACAGACCTACCCAGAACTGCATAAAGTTAGAGTCCATGTTTGCGCTCCTCTATAATTGTCTGTGTCCTGGTCTGCCTCTCTGTGTGTGATTGTGTGTGTCTGTATCTGTTTCGTTGCGTGTCTGACACTGTCTGTGTCTGTTGGCACAGTCTGATTCTACTGTCTGTTGTGTGTGCGCATGTTCGTATGCGTGTGTCTGTTTGTGTGTGCAGATCCAGTTACGTCAGTGTTCGTATGCCTGTGTGCGTATCTCTCTCTGTGTCTGTGGGAGAGACTGCATTTATGTTGTGTGTGTGATATTGTGTCTCTATGTACATGCCTGTGCCCGTGTCCGCGTGTGTTTCTATTCAAATATGAAATTGACTTTATTATTGAAGTACGCACATCTCACCTTATAAGAGAATTATGTTCTTACTGACATTCCCAGTGGATCAGCGAAATGCAATAAAATCAGAGAGAACCTCCACTCAAAGGCTGTCAAACTAATAATATGCACACGGATCTGGTTAGACAAGTGGATTTGCGGTGGGTAAGACAATATGGGGTTGCAAACCGATTTTAAAGTTTGAACAGAATTGTGGAAACTGCGATTTTCAAGTTGAGACGAATCTCGAAGTTGTTTCATTTAGAGATACTTTAAAAATAGATGCATTGTGAAGTTTGTTGTTGCTATTTTTTTAAGCTGGGAGCAATCATTTTGTTCTGGGATAATCTAATTTCCAAGCGGGAGTATCAGTGGGTTTCGGGACGTGCATAGATGTGCCGTTGTGTATTTGTAGGTGCGCACCGATTTCGGAGTCCTCACAGAAGCGGGATGTCTGCAGATCTGGAGATGTAGCGAATCTCAAATTTGCTTCATTCATAGGGACGTTAATAATAAATTTAAATTGAATGAACTCAGCTCGTGTCTTTTTATGGTTCAGTTTGTGAACTGTTTGAAATTATTCCTACTCTGGGATAATGTAATCTGTATGTGGGATTGTCAACGAGTTTGGGGTGCACACGCGGTTTATGGGTTCCACTCTTATTTGACGATGTGTGCACATTTGAGGATGGGCAGGAATTTAGGGATGGGTTGTCGAGCATTTGGACATGGATTTGGTGATGCGCGCAGATTTCGGGGTGTTGTTGAACATGGGGTCACACGGATATGGTGATGCGCGCAGATTTCGGGGTGTTGTTGAACATGTGGTGCACACGGATTTGGTGACGTGCGCAGATTTCGGGGTGTTGTTGAACATGGGGTGCACACGGATTTGGTGACGTGCGCAGAATGAGGGGTGATGTTGAACATGGGGTGCACACGGATTTGGTGATGTGCGCAGATTGAGAGGTGTTGTTGAACATGGTGTACACACGGATTTGGTGATGTGCGCAGTTTGAGGAGTGTTGTTGAACATGGGGTGCACACAGATTTGCTGATGTGTGCAGATTGAGGGGTGCTGTTGAACATGGGGTGCACACGGATTTGGTGATGTGCACAGATTGAGGGTTGTTTTTGAACATCGGGTACAAACGGATTTGGTGATATGCGCAGATTGAAGGGTGCTGTTGAACATGGGGTACACACGGATTTGGTGATGTGCGCAGATTGAGAGGTGTTGTTGAAAATGGGGTGCATACGGATTTGGTGATGTGCGCAGATTGAGGGGTGTTGTTGAACATGGGGTGCACACGGATTTGGTGATGTGCGCAGATTGAGGGGTGTTGTTGAACATGGGGTTCACACGGATTTGGTGATGTGTGCAGATTGAGAGGTGTTATTGAACATGGGGTGGACACGGATTTGGTGATGTGCGCAGATTGAGGGGTGTTGTTGAACATGGGGTGCACACCTACTTGGTGACGTGCGCAGAATGAGGGGTGTTGTTGAACATGGGGTGCACACGGATTTGGTGATGTGCGCTGATTGAGGGGTGTTGTTGAACATGGCGTGCACACGGATTTGGTGATGTGCGCAGATTGAGGGGTGTTGTTGAACATGGGGTGCACACGGATTTGGTGATGTGCGCAGATTGAGGGGTGTTGTTGAACATGGGGTTCACACGGATTTGGTGATGTGTGCAGATTGAGAGGTGTTATTGAACATGGGGTGGACCCGGATTTGGTGATGTGCGCAGATTGTGGGGTGTTGTTGAACATGCGGTGCACACCTACTTGGTGACGTGCGCAGAATGAGGGGTGTTGTTGAACATGGGGTGCACACGGATTTGGTGAAGTGCGCTGATTGAGGGGTGTTGTTGAACATGGGGTGCACACCTATTTGGTGACGTGCGCAGAATGAGGGGTGTTGTTGAACATGGGGTGCACACGGATTTGGTGATGTGCGCAGAATGAGGGGTGGTTTTGAACATGGGGTACACACGGATTTGTTGATGTGTGCAGATTGAGGGGTGTTGTTGAACATGGGGTGCACACGGATTTGGTGATGTCCGCAGATTGAGGGGTGTTGTTGAACCTGGGGGATAAGTGGATAAGGGGGACATGGGTGTATACACAGATCAGGGTGTGTCAGTGGATAAGGGGGACATGGGTGTGTACACAGATCAGGGAGTGTCAGTGGATAAAGGGGACATGGGTGTGTACACAGATCAGGGAGTGCCAGTGGATAAGGGGGACATGGGTGTGTACACAGATCAGGGAGTGTCAGTGGATAAGGGGGACGGGTGTGTACACAGATCAGGGAGTGTCAGTGGATAAGGGGGACATGGGTGTGTACACAGATCAGGGAGTGTCAGTGGATAAGGGGGACGGGTGTGTACACAGATCAGGGAGTGTCAGTGGATAAGGGGGACATGGGTGTGTACACAGATCAGGGAGTGCCAGTGGATAAGGGGGACATGGGTGTGTACACAGATCAGGGAGTGTCAGTGGATAAGGGGGACGGGTGTGTACACAGATCAGGGAGTGTCAGTGGATAAGGGGGACATGGGTGTGTACACAGATCAGGGAGTGCCAGTGGATAAGGGGGCCATGGGTGTGTACACAGATCAGGGAGTGCCAGTGGATAAGGGGGACATGGGTGTGTACACAGATCAGGGAGTGTCAGTGGATAAGGGGGACATGGGTGTGTACACAGATCAGGGAGTGTCAGTGGATAAGGGGGACAGGTGTGTACACAGATCAGGGAGTGTCAGTGGATAAGGGGGACATGGGTGTGTACACAGATCAGGGAGTGTCAGTGGATAAGGGGGACATGGGTGTGTACACAGATCAGGGAGTGTCAGTAGATAAGGGGGACGTGGGTGTGTACACAGATCAGGGAGTGCCAGTGGATAAGGGGGACATGGGTGTGTACACAGATCAGGGTGTGTCAGTGGATAACGGGGACATGGGTGTGTACAGAGATCAGGGAGTGTCAATTGATCAGGGGGACATGGGTGTGTACACAGATCAGGGAGTGTCAGTGGATAAGCGGGACATGGGTGTGTACACGGATCAGGGAGTGTCAGTAGATAAGGGGGACATGGGTGTGTACACAGATCAGGGAGTGCCAGTGGATAAAGGGGACATTGGTGTGTACACAGATCAACGTGTGTCAGTGGATAAGGGGGACATGTGTGTGTACACAGATCAGGGTGTGTCAGTGGATAAGGGGGACATGGGTGTGTACACAGATCAGGGTGTGTCAGTGGATAAGGGGGACATGGGTGTGTACACAGATCAGGGTGTGCCAGTGGATAAGGGGGACATGGGTGTGTACACAGATCAGGGAGTGTCAGTGGATAAGGGGGACATGGGTGTGTACACAGATCAGGGAGTGTCAGTGGATAAGGGGGACATGGGTGTGTACACAGATCAGGGAGTGTCAATGGATAAGGGGGACATGGGTGTGTACACAGATTAGGGAGTGCAAGTGGATTTGGGGGACATGGCTGTGTACACAGATCAGGGAGTGTCAATGGATAAGGGGGACATGGGTGTGTACACAGATCAGGGAGTGCCAATGGATAAGGGGGACATGGGTGTGTACACAGATCAGGGAGTGTCAGTGGATAAGGGGGACATGGGTGTGTACACAGATCAGGGAGTGTCAGTGGTTAAGGGGGACATGGGTGTGTACACAGATCAGGGAGTGTCAATGGATAAGGGGGACATGGGTGTGTACACAGATCAGGGAGTTTCAATTGATAAGGGGGACATGGGTGTGTACACAGATCAGGGAGTGTCAGTGGATAAGGGGGACATGGGTGTGTACACAGATCAGGGAGTGTCAATGGATAAGGGGGACATGGGTGTGTACACAGATCAGGGAGTGTCAGTGGATAAGGGGGACATGGGTGTGTACACAGATCAGGGAGTGTCAGTGGTTAAGGGGGACATGGGTGTGTACACAGATCAGGGAGTGTCAATGGATAAGGGGGACATGGGTGTGTACACAGATCAGGGAGTTTCACTGGATAAGGGGGACATGGGTGTGTACACAGATCAGGGAGTGTCAGTGGATAAGGGGGACATGGGTGTGTACACAGATCAGGGAGTGTCAGTGGATAAGGGGGACATGGGTGTGTACACAGATCAGGGAGTGTCAGTGGTTAAGATGGACATGGGTGTGTACAGAGATCAGGGAGTGTCAATGGATAAGGGGGACATGGGTGTGTACACAAATCAGGGAGTTTCAATGGATAAGGGGGACATGGGTGTGTACACAGATCAGGGAGTGTCAGTGGATAAGGGGTACATGGGTGTGTACACAGATCAGGGAGAGTCAGTGGTTAAGGGGGACATGGGTGTGTACACAGATCAGGGAGTGTCAGTGGTTAAGGGGGACATGGGTGTGTACACAGATCAGGGAGTGTCAGTGGATAAGGGGGACATGGGTGTGTACACAGATCAGGGAGTGTCAGTGGTTAAGGGGGACATGGGTGTGTACAGAGATCAGGGAGTGTCAGTGGATAAGGGGGACAGGTGTGTACACAGATCAGGGAGTGTCAGTGGATAAGGGGGACATGGGTGTGTACAGAGATCAGGGAGTGTCAGTGGATAAGGGGGAAATGGGTGTGTACACAGATCAGGGAGTGTCAGTGGATAAGGGGGACATGGGTGTGTACAGAGATCAGGCAGTGTCAGTGGATAAGGGGTACATTGGTGTGTACACAGATCAGGGAGTGTCAGTGGATAAGGGGGACATGGATGTGTACACAGATCAGGGAGTGTCAGTGGATAAGGGGGAAATGGGTGTGTACACAGATTAGGGAGTGTCAGTGGATCAGGGGGACATGGGTGTGTACACAGATCAGGGAGTGTCAGTGGATAAGGGGGACATGGGTGTGTACACAGATCAGGGAGTGTCAGTGGATAAGGGGGACATGGGTGTGTACACAGATCAGGGAGTGTCAGTGGATAAGGGGGAATTGGGTGTGTACACAGATCAGGGATTGTCAGTGGATAAGGGGGACATGGGTGTGTACACAGATCAGGGAGTGCCAGTGGATACGGGGGACATGGGTGTGTACACAGATCAGGGAGTGTCAATGGATAAGGGGGACATGGGTGTGTACACAGATCAGGGAGTGTCAATGGATCAGGGGGACATGGGTGTGTACAGAGATCAGGGATTGTCAGTGGATAAGGGGGACATGGGTGTGTACACAGATCAGGGAGTGTCAGTGGATAAGGGGGAATTGGGTGTGTACACAGATCAGGGATTGTCAGTGGATAAGGGGGACATGGGTGTGTACAGAGTTCTGGGAGTGCCAGTGGATAAGGGGGACATGGGTGTGTACAGAGATCAGGGAGTGTCAATGGATAAGGGGGACATGGGTGTGTACACAGATCAGGGAGTGTCAATGGATAAGGGGGACATGGGTGTGTACACAGATCAGGGAGTGCCAGTGGATAAGGGGGCCATGGGTGTGTACACAGATCCGGGAGTGTCAGTGGATAAGGAGGACATGGGTGTGTACACAGATCAGGGAGTGTCAGTGGATAAGGGGGACATGGGTGTGTACACAGATCAGGGAGTGTCAGTGGATAAGGGGGACATGGGTGTGTACAGAGATCTGGGAGTGTCAATGGATAAGGGGGACATGGGTTTGTACAGAGATCAGGGAGTGTCAGTGGATAAGGGGGACATGGGTGTGTACACAGATCAGGGAGTGTCAGTGGATAAGGGGGACATGGGTTTGTACAGAGATCAGGGAGTGTCAGTGGATAAGGGGGACATGGGTGTGTACAGAGATCAGGGAGTGTCAGTGGATAAGGGGGACATGGGTGTGTACACAGATCAGGGAGTGTCAGTGGATAAGGGGGACATGGGTTTGTACAGAGATCAGGGAGTGTCAGTGGATAAGGGGGACATGGGTGTGTACAGAGATCAGGGAGTGTCAGTGGATAAGGGGGACATGGGTGTGTACACAGATCAGGGAGTGACAATGGATAAGGGGACATGGGTGTGTACAGAGATCAGGGAGTGTCAGTGGGTAAGGGGGACATGGGTGTGTACACAGATCAGGCAGTGTCCGTGGATAAGGGGGACATGGGTGTGTACACAGATCAGGGAGTGCCAGTGGATACGGGGGACATGGGTGTGTACAGAGATCAGGGAGTGTCAATGGATCAGGGGGACATGGGTGTGTACACAGATCAGGGAGTGTCAATGGATCAGGGGGACATGGGTGTGTACAGAGATCAGGGAGTGTCAGTGGATAAGGGGGACATGGGTGTGTACACAGATCAGGGAGTGCCAGTGGATAAGGGGTACATTGGTGTGTACACAGATCAGGCAGTGTCCGTGGATAAGGGGGACATGGGTGTGTACACAGATCAGGGAGTGCCAGTGGATACGGGGGACATGGGTGTGTACAGAGATCAGGGAGTGTCAATGGATCAGGGGGACATGGGTGTGTACACAGATCAGGGAGTGTCAATGGATCAGGGGGACATGGGTGTGTACAGAGATCAGGGAGTGTCAATGGATAAGGGGGACATGGGTGTGTACACAGATCAGGGAGTGTCAGTGGATAAGGGGTACATTGGTGTGTACAGAGATCAGGGAGTGTCAATGGATCAGGGGGACATGGGTGTGTACAGAGATCAGGGAGTGTCAATGGATAAGGGGGACATGGGTGTGTACACAGATCAGGGAGTGTCAGTGGATAAGGGGGACATGTGTGTGTACAGAGATCAGGGAGTGTCAGTGGATAAGGGGTACATTGGTGTGTACACAGATCAGGGAGTGTCAGTGGATAAGGGGTACATGGGTGTGTACAGAGATCAGGGAGTGTCAATTGATCAGGGGGACATGGGTGTGTACACAGATCAGGGAGTGTCAGTGGATAAGGGGGACATGGGTGTGTACAGAGATCAGGGAGTGTCAGTGGATAAGGGTGACATGGGTGTGTACACAGATCAGGGAGTGTCAGTGGATAAGGGGGACATGGGTGTGTACACAGATCAGGGAGTGTCAGTGGATAAGGGGTACATGGGTGTGTACAGAGATCAGGGAGTGTCAATGGATCAGGGGGACATGGATGTGTACACAGATCAGGGAGTGTCAATGGATCAGGGGGACATGGGTGTGTACAGAGATCAGGGAGTGTCAATGGATAAGGGGGACATGGGTGTGTACACAGATCAGGGAGTGTCAGTGGATAAGGGGTACATTGGTGTGTACAGAGATCAGGGAGTGTCAATGGATCAGGGGGACATGGGTGTGTACAGAGATCAGGGAGTGTCAATGGATAAGGGGACATGGGTGTGTACACAGATCAGGGAGTGTCAATGGATAAGGGGGACATGGGTGTGTACACAGATCAGGGAGTGTCAGTGGATAAGGGGGACATGTGTGTGTACAGAGATCAGGGAGTGTCAGTGGATAAGGGGTACATTGGTGTGTACACAGATCAGGGAGTGTCAGTGGATAAGGGGGACATGGGTGTGTACAGAGATCAGGGAGTGTCAATTGATCAGGGGGACATGGGTGTGTACACAGATCAGGGAGTGTCAGTGGATAAGGGGGACATGGGTGTGTACAGAGATCAGGGAGTGTCAGTGGATAAGGGTGACATGGGTGTGTACACAGATCAGGGAGTGTCAGTGGATAAGGGGGACATGGGTGTGTACACAGATCAGGGAGTGTCAGTGGATAAGGGGGACGGGTGTGTACACAGATCAGGGAGTGTCAGTGGATAAGGGGTACATGGGTGTGTACACAGATCAGGGAGTGTCAGTGGATTAGGGGGACATGGGTGTGTACACAGATCAGGGAGTGTCAGTGGATAAGGGGGACATGGGTGTGTACACAGATCAGGGAGTGTCAGTGGATAAGGGGGACATGGGTGTGTACACAGATCAGGGAGTGCCAGTGGATACGGGGGACATGGGAGTGTACAGAGATCAGGGAGTGTCAATGGATCAGGGGGACATGGGTGTGTACACAGATCAGGGAGTGTCAATGGATCAGGGGGACATGGGTGTGTACAGAGATCAGGGATTGTCAATGGATAAGGGGGACATGGGTGTGTACACAGATCAGGGAGTGTCAGTGGATAAGGGGTACATTGGTGTGTACACAGATCAGGGAGTGTCAGTGGATAAGGGGGACATGGGTGTGTACACAGATCAGGGAGTGTCAATGGATCAGGGGGACATGGGTGTGTACAGAGATCAGGGAGTGTCAATGGATCAGGGGGACATGGGTGTGTACAGAGATCAGGGAGTGTCAATGGATAAGGGGGACATGGGTGTGTACACAGATCAGGGAGTATCAATGGATAAGGGGGACATGGGTGTGTACACAGATCAGGGAGTGTCAGTGGATAAGGGGTACATTGGTGTGTACACAGATCAGGGAGTGTCAGTGGATAAGGGGGACATGGGTGTGTACAGAGATCAGGGAGTGTCAATTGATCAGGGGGACATGGGTGTGTACACAGATCAGGGAGTGTCAGTGGATAAGGGGGACAGGTGTGTACACAGATCAGGGAGTGTCAGTGGATAAGGGGGACATGGGTGTGTACAGAGATCAGGGAGTGTCAGTGGATAAGGGGGACATGGGTGTGTACACAGATCAGGGAGTGTCAGTGGATAAGGGGGACATGTGTGTGTACACAGATCAGGGAGTGTCAGTGGATAAGGGGGACGGGTGTGTACACAGATCAGGGAGTGTCAGTGGATAAGGGGTACATGGGTGTGTACACAGATCAGGGAGTGTCAGTGGATAAGGGGGACATGGGTGTGTACACAGATCAGGGAGTGTCAGTGGATAAGGGGGACAGGTGTGTACACAGATCAGGGTGTGTCAGTGGTCGTGCGAAGTCTCTGAATTTTTTTTCTTTTCATACTATTTTAATAAAGGCGCTTTCAATTTTGAAAAATATTCTAGCTGTATTTTTAAGGTGGAGGCTCCTATTTTGTGAACTGCTTGAAATTATTCTTTCTCTGGAATAATCAAATGTGCATCTCGGTGTATCAACGGGATTGGCATCCATTTGGGAAAGTGCGCAGATTTAAAGCCTTTTGGCAAATATGGAACTGTAGAGGCGTGTGTGGTTCTGCACGTATTTGGGGGTGCGGGTGAATGCAGGGTTGTGACGAATATCAAGATTGTTTCATTTTAGATAGTTTATTAATAAACGCATTTTTAATTTCAACTTTGTTCTTTCTGTTTTCTAATGTGGTGGCAGATATTTTATGAACTGTTTTGAAATCAGTTTGCTCAAGGATAATATAAGGTGAATTTGTGGATATCCACGGGCTTGGGGGTGTACGGAGGCAGACGGAGTTGGTTTGCGCAAGGGTTTTGGGCCCATCCAAATTTCCGGATGTGCGCAGCATCAGGGGCGCGTCGGTAAATATGGGTATCGTCGGAGCATTTTATGGGGGGGGGGGCAGTAGAGACAAACCTCAGGGATGTTTCTTTCATCGAAACTTAAATAATAATTGCTCTTTGAACTTTGCAAATTGCGCTTCCTTTTATTTAAATGTGAGCCCGTTATTCTGTGAATCGCTGGAAATTATTCTCGCTCTGGGATAATCCAATGTGCATGTGGGAGTGTCCGCAGGTCAAAGGCACATCGGAGTGGACGGCCTGAGGATGAAACGACTAATACCAGAGGACCTGTATTCACGGTGAAAGGGGGACCACTACCTCATGAGTCCTTTTTGCACTGGTCATTTATTTTCTGATTTGGTGTAATTTTGTATATTTTTCCTGTCTACTGCTGTAAAAATACAAATTATACAAGACTACTGTTAAACTTGACTCAGAATGTTTAAAGGAGATGTGCGTTGTAGGTTTATTTTTCATACTCATAGTGGTGGGTGTCTGAAATGAAGGTCAGGGCTGTTGGTGGAAGCAGACGCGACAGAGTCTATCAGACACCACATGAGTGTGTGGAGAATGGAGGTATGTGTACCTTGAGTACTCAGAACGGATTGGTTTAGTAAGGCAGGAGATGACCAGTTCAATTGATTCAGAACAGCAGAGTGAGCAGAAGAGCCTGTTCCACTGCTGCACTTTCAGGTTGGTGACGCCACAGCCGGAGTACAGTGTGCATCTCTGATTGGTCGCCTCGGGAAGCACGTGGTTAACCTAGAAAGGCGCAGCAGGTTTACGGCTTCTGCAGCGGGGACTGGATGCCTCCGTGCAGAAGGAGGCTGTGCACTGATCCCAAATCCGAGAGTGTCGCAACACAGATTCGTTCCTTCACCATCACATGCCCCACTGTCACGATGTGATTGTAGGGTACTATACAGGGTGACAATTGACACAAATTGCCATAATAAAAATTGCTGTACGTAATTCACAAACAGACGCTTTATATACAAACTACAACTCCCGTCGGCCACCGCGTTCAGTCAGCGACAAATGCCGATTACGCGGGGCCGCGGGGCATTCCGGGAATTGTAGTCTATATTCGCCACATCGCGCCCTCCCTGCAAAAACACTTTTCCTCAGTTCCCACAAACATCGTTGGAACGGAATCTCCGTTGCGTCGAAGGAGAACCACGCCTGTCCTCTTGGATGCCGAGGCTGGCGACCACCGACGGCAGAAACTCGCAGAATTCCGTCATGGCGATGGAACAGAAGAGGAGGGGCTGACTATGGGACAGATTGACGCAGAGCCTTTCGGAGCTCAGACCCACCTTCATTCCCTGTTATCACTGGCTAATGTGCCTGTCGGTCAAATGAGAACTCACACGATGATTAGTTAATATGAACATCAGTCAGGCTTGCAAAGACTGTGACGTCAGTGGATATATATAGTTATCACAGTTCAGTCACCAAAGATACTTTACTGCTGGATTAAATGAAGTTTGTGATGTTTATAACGACTGTGGCGAATTGTACTGCTCAGACATCTCATCCTACTGAGGAAATTAAAATTATTGTGAAAGCTGCAGAAAGGTATCTTGGTGTAACTGGTGTTATATGGGATTTTGTATGTGAAGCTCTGATGGATGGGGTATCTGTATTCCAGTGTAATTTTGAAGGTACGTAATGGGATTAAAATATTGTAGTGGAATGCGAGAAGCCTGATTTCTCATGGTTCTCATTTGTCAAATCTCCCCTAAGTTGTATGCATTCAGGAAACCTGTTAGTTAACACGAGATTTAGTGTTCATAATAATTATCAAACTACTATAGATTTAACTCTAGTTTGGAGCACACTGGCTGGAGTGTGTGTGCGTGGGATGTTATACGTGGTGAAAGACTGCGGTGTGCTCATTTTGCTGGCTTTATAACCTTGGGTTTGGATTTATATCGGGGTCAGGAGGCCATTAATGGTAGTTGGAATTTATGGTGAAGGAATTTGGGAGGCTGAATGTTGAGGATGATGTGAATTTCTGTAATGAAGGGTATGTCACGTTACTCATCAAACTGAGTTTGGCATGGTTCCTATTAAAAAAAGTCCATTACTAGGAGAAAGGCTGTACCATGGTTGATTGAGGTGTGTGCAGAGGCATTTAGGGAGGAAAATAGGGCGTTCAGTTATGTTAAGCAGTATCAATGAATTTTAAAAAGGGTCAGGCCGGTTGCGGAAAGTGGTGATGATGTTTACTGGAGGTCATATTGAGATAATATTGGATGGGATATTAGACTTGTAGTTGTTTGGGGAATGGTTAAGAAAATGGCGTGATTCTCAGGGATCATAATATTCCTGTATTGATTGATGAGGGCAAAACTGTTGTTACTGAAACAGGGAAGGTTATGTTACAGGATGGGTCATTTGCTGCGATTCATAATCAGGATAATTTTAGTGAAGAGGTTAAACAATGTAGGGATAAGTTTCTAAGTGAATACTCTGATGTGTTGGAATTCAGCTGTGGCAATGAAAATATCACTGATATAGAGTATTTTTCCTGTGAACTTAAGGCGAATATTAATGCAGGCAACACACGCAAAATTCAGGAAGAACTCAACAAGTCAGCGAGTATCTGTGCAAAAGAGTACAGTCGACGTTTCCGGCCGAGACACTATAGCAGAACTAGATGAAAGAAAATCTTTCCTGCTGAGTTTGTCCAGCATGTTGAGTATTTTGCTTTAATTTCCCGCATCTGCAGATTTTCCCCGATTTGTAGTTAGATTATTATCAATGCAGGTCAAATGTCTCCAGGAAATTGTATGATTGGACATCCAACTGACAACTATCTTGAGACAATAACGTTTTTGAATCGTACTTGTAGCTTAGGTAATTGGATCCGGGTTATTGAAAAGGGTAGAACTCAAGTCAGGACCGGGGGATGTAGTGGCTGACACAATCGTGTTGTTCGGAGTCACGGTGATTGATAAGAAGGGTGGCCGGATGAAGAGCGGGAGCTCTCTTACATATCAGATTTGGCTCTGATAATAGCAAGCCCTGCCTGTGTTTCTGCTGTGAAGCGTTGTGTAGCCGCTGAATGAAGGAGTAGAATCACTGCGTGAGGAGTCAGTGTTGTGAAGGAGTGTTCCAATATCAGGTGTTGCCTTTTCGACCATCACTCCTGTTGCCGCCACAGCTCATCGGTGACCAGGCAGGCGGCGCAGCACGGGTGGTAACTGTGTGCTCAAGCCACCGCGTTCCTGAGTCATAAATCCCTACTTTTCCTCAATATATAACTGGAAGGATTTTAAATAGTCCAGAATGCCCAAGGCTGTTGTATGGAGCAGTTCCTTCTTCAGAGCCTGATATGCCTGTTCCATTTCCGGGCTTCACTGGATCTGCAGAACAGAGCCCAAATCGGTAACAGCTCCATTCCAATCGTATCTGTGAAATACTTCCCCAAGCATCTTTAAACCGCAAAATGAAATCTGTTTCGGGCTCACCCATTTCCTGTAGGCATCTGGTGACCTCCGCAAAATCACTTTTTTGTCTGGCCTCTGCTGGGATTGTCTCTTTGGCCTGTTCTAGCCATGTCTGTCTGCATGCTGGGGTTTGCCTGCACGTCCATCTGCATCCGGGACCCAATCATCATTTGTTCCCCGGGGTACAGTGAATCGTTGTTTAGGGTGCATCCGGCGCTGATAAGTGACCTGTAGGCGTTGCTGCACATCTCCGGGTAAAGGGTTAAAATTTCATAAGTTTGCACTAACCAATTGTGGAACGCGATAGGTTTCCGGATGCGGTTAGGGAGTCACTGGTCACACTCATAACCTCTACAGGGGACCAGGGCTTGAAGGTCGGTATATCTCCTACCAGTAGTCGTGAATGGGTTGTACTATCAAGTAACTCACTCTCCCTATGGCTATCAGTACGTCCTGCTTCCTGCTCCGTACACTGTACTGTCTTATTCCGTAACCGTGTGTGCATCCCTACACTCGGTGGATTGTCCACAGGTTGTGACTGTTCCGGTTCTAGGGGAGCTGAAGCCGTCCCTGAGTCCGAGGCACCGGATGGGGAAATCTGTTCCCATGAGGGAAGCTGGTTCCCGGAATAGGACTGAATCTGTTGGATTTGTCATCGCAGCTGACGGGTTGTGGGATGATCATGCCAAACTTTGTTATTTCCGTAGCAGGATCTTCCGGCAGCCGGCCATCTAAGTGTTAGGATTGGGTCCCGCAGATGGGAGAAAGGGGGAAAGGTAGGAGGGTCTACTTCCAATTTCAACATTTTCCTCCTTCATCTTAGGTTTAGGTTTAGTGTCTGGTGCCTTTTGGCCATGGTCCCATGTGTCACAACATCACATCATGCATTCCAATTCCCATTTAGTGTCCTCGTCCCTTACTTTTGAGTAACCAAAGTTCTTCAATCAAGGAGGTCTCCATAGGGCCATTTTCCCTGTTTCAATCCGTATAAATCACTGGAAAAAGTCAACGCATTCCTGCTATCTCCAGTTTCCGGCCATACCACGTCCGCCGGGGTCACCGAGTTCACGAGGGGCTCACCTGAACGTCGCTTCGTCTTCTTATACTGCCTGACCCTTTTCTCGGAATGTGTATTCATCGGAGCCTTTGTCGGTGGATCGAACCTGGAGGTTGTGTCTCTTCTCCTCGGCACATCGCCGGCGAACTTGGCCCATTTGCTTTAATTTCTACCCATTTCTTACATGTTAATTTTAGGTTAACCTGTAATCAAATTTAGTAAGTTTTCAATCACAATACGATTTCCCCACCCTTTTCAGGCCAGAGTTTGTCTCAGACTTTGAAGTCCATATTGCCCTTTAACTTGACTATTCATTGGATACTCTGTGGGTCTCGGACCCTGTGTTCCATCTACCGAATTTCCCCTCTCCAGGAGTTCAAGGATGGTCACCAGCCGGGCGGGTCCCTGGTCTCTACCGGTCTGCCCTACTGCTCTGGTCTCCCCCGGAGACTCACAGCGGCTCATTGTCAAACGGCCCCCACGAACGCTTCCCAAGCGTAACTCACGTTGTCAGAGAAAATTACTATCGCCGGGGTTCTCTTTGATCCCGTATCTCTGAGAATCCCGTCCTCGCCGACAAATTGTTACGGAAATAAATTTGCTAAGGAACTTC
The DNA here is from genome assembly GCF_048418815.1 of Hemitrygon akajei. Classification (NCBI taxonomy): domain Eukaryota; kingdom Metazoa; phylum Chordata; class Chondrichthyes; order Myliobatiformes; family Dasyatidae; genus Hemitrygon; species Hemitrygon akajei. Next base: position 2,075,332 of record NW_027331956.1, read on the forward strand.
GATTAACGTTGATCACAAGTAAATTAGACACCGGCTTCGAAGTAAAGAGAGCTTTATTCATCGTGGGGAGTGGGCCCTCTAACTGTGGGGCTTATGCATGCAGAAATCGATTGCAAAAGCAAAGGTTGTTCAATTAACCTTGTCAGTTACAAAAGATAAATCAGGTTCACATGCAGTTCCCCCGTGATAAACTGCACCCATAGCAACAGCCAAAAAAAAAAAAAAAATCTGTACTCTGCAAAATTTTCTATTAACAAGCAGGTTGTCTCATATCCCTGAACCGAATTCAGACGAGATAAGCAACTGCAAGTATTTATTCTCTGAGTCGCTTCTGCTGAAAGCTAAGGACATCTCTTCAACAAACTAAGCTGAAAACTGGCTTCCACAGTCGAAAATCCAATATTAAAACTTCGTACTTCAAAACGTTTAACTCACAATATTTTCGGGCGCAACTACCAAGAAAACGTACACAGCCGATCATTAATGTCACCAGATGTTTGACTCCATTTCACCGCTCCTCCCTGAATTCCCCGCGTCTCCGTCTGGAATGGTTAGACTATGGCGCCATCAACTGGACGGACCAGAAAATGCAACGGAGGTCGTAATGCTCCGTCAAGACGCAGAGGGAACTGCTTCTTTACGTTGAACTCTTCTATTTTTAAAAAAAATTTCTCTCGTTCACTGTTATAGAATTCGATATCTGTGCCGTGTGAAGTGTTACTTGGGTCTTTCTCCCAGATCATCGCAATTTGCGGAATTTTAAATTCATAACCTGAGTAGATACAAGCTATTAAATTCACCCCATCTGCAGAGCGGACATATTAATTACGAGAAAAAATTAACACAAAAAGAAAATTTAGGTTTATTTTCAAAGTACAAGTAAATGCACAGCTGGTTTCCAAACCAGTATCGGGAATGAATTGCAAATACGTCCAGGTGATGCAATTCTTCCAAGTGAGGTCAGCCTATGGAACACCCTTTCTCTGTGAAACCTACCCCTCCGCCTCTCCATTCTGATATGGACTCGGTCCTCTTCTCCTGCACAAGCCGTTGCCCTCTCTTCATTCAGTACTTCAGTCATCCTCTATGCTGCCCTGAATTCACTTCCGTCCGGGCCTAATTTCTGCCGATGGGCCATAAGACATTGGAGCATCAGTTGTCCATCATGCACATCCGTTCAGCAATTTCATCATAGCTGATCCAATTATCCTCTCAGTCTCAGTCTCCTGCCCTTTCCCCACATCTCTTCACGCCCTGACCAATCCAGAATCTATTTAACTCTGCCGATAAAGACTTGACCTGAACAGCTTTCCGTTGCAAAGAATTTCACAGGATCACCGTTCTCCAGTTGCTTCTCGTCCCCGTTCTGAAAGAACGCCATTCTATTATGACGCTGTGTCCTCTGGTCTTACACTCTCTCCAGATCCACTATCAAGGCCTTGTGCCGTTTGACGGGTTTCAATGAAGTCAACCCCCATTCTTCCGAATTCCAGGTAATACAGACCAGAGTCATCAAACGCCTTTTATATGACAAGCCATTGAATCCTGGAAACATTTGCCCGAATCTCCCCAGTTTCGGCACATCCTTTCTGGAATAAGGGATCCAAACCTGCTCACACTGAAGCCTCACCGGTGCTTCGTAAAGTTTCAACATTATATTTTGCATCATTCCATCATGTTCGATTTGATGTCCCTCTCGGCCCCATTCTCCCACATTCTCTCTGCATCCTTTGACAACCTTACGCGAGCAGGGAATGGAAGCATTGTTTTTCACGCCACAGCGCCATTTCTGATCCCCCCCCCCCCCAGTGAGACCGCCACACATACTCATTCATGTGTCAGCCAGGGGCATGGTGTAGTTTTAGACTTTGGGTTTGGGAAGGACCGAGCGCTTTGTGAACGAACAGCAGTAGTCACATATTTTCACTGGTACAATGGAAATTGTAGATATCCTAACCCACTTTAACTGACACCAGTTTTCCATCTTTCAGGCATATTTCTCCAGTTGTCACAGAAAACCCGGGAATAATCCATAGTCCAGTAAATTAGAATAGGATTCTACCAATGGAACAAAAATCATACTGGCTTCACATGGTTCGTTGGCCCAGATTCTGGCATTAATCGAAAGTTTGAATACCATTTCTGCTAATGTAGTGATCACATCAGCACCATTTTATAGTTTCTTGCCCCAGATAATTGAATTAATTTTACTGACTTTACAAGAGCCGGCAAACCACCATCCGCTCACCTGGCTGCAGGAACACAGACACATTTACATACAGACATATAGATATGAAAGAAATGCATTTGAACTCGGGTCAACGCTAACAAACATCGTTTTAGCTACAGAGGCGACCAAGTAACGAAACCAGATATTTGATTCCACCTTTCAGCTCCTGCCTGAATTTCCTCTGTGACAGAGTGTAGATGCACGTGTTGGTGCAGGTGCAGAGATATTGTAACATAAACCCAAATTGTTGCAGGATATATGGCGGGGTGTTCAAATACCTGTCAGTGTAATAGTAATTCTGAACTTGCCAGTTCATAGTATATACAATAAAGGGGATCCACAACAATATGAAATTGGCTGACAGAGCGAACAACAAAGTTATTGACTTTCTCCGGTTCTCCACCTCTGGATCATTCTTTTTCTCTCTGCTGTTCCTGAGCCCCCGGCGAACTCTGTTTGCCGCGATAATATGACTGACTGTTAAAGCATTAAACAGCTGTGGAAAGCACACCAGTTGTTTAGCACGATCACTACACCTTTACTGCCGATCGGTTTGATTCTACTTTTTAATGCTTTAACAGTCAGTCATATTATCGCGGCAAACAGAGTGCAGTCCGACTGCTGATATCTACTGTTGATTGCGTTGCAAGCTCTTATACAGGAGTGGAAAGTGCCCTCTGACAATTAATCATACCACGTGGTCAGTCACATCAGTGACGGTCCACTGAACAAACACTTCAGATTTCTTTCCATTCATCTGAAATGTGTCACCGTGCAATGAAAATCGTTCCATCGGAAAAATTAGAATATAAGATTTACGTTTAAATATGTTTATTTACCCCCATCAAACGCCAGGGTACGTTATCAATGATAAGGTAAAGTTCTACCGCAAAGTATAATGGGACACTCTTCGCAGAACTTCCTAAACACACAACTACTATCACAATAGTCGCTGTCCTCTCGGTGCAGTATCGTTCCCGCAGCTTTTGACTGCAGATTGCAATACAGCGATCGAACGTGAAAGCCACCGTGAGCCAAACAGAACAGTCCATTGTTATGACACTCAGCACCAGCGTCAAGGCGCAAACCGGTGTAATCAGCAAAGGAAGGGCGTAACTGTAAATATTATTGATCTCACAGAGTACAACAGAAATAATAACACCCAGTAAGTCAGCCGCTGCCATTCCCACCAGGTAACGGGAGATACATTTAGAGAGTCCGCAGTTTCCCAGAGACAGGATCACAATCGCCATTAAATTAACTGCAAGGAAGCAAAGAAAAGTTAGGTTCATGCAGAGAAACCCTGATCATTTTTACTTGATATGCATGCATAGAAAGTTGTTGAATCGGACTAAGTGAACCTCAGACATCTCATCATATACCGGGTCAGGCAGGCTTCGATTCGGAGAGTTAAATGTTGTTCGTTCGGGCTCCGTCACTGTCCTTCGATTGGATGATAACGACCGGCCTGAGTAACAGTTGAACAACAACTTTCCAGTTGATAGCTGGGTTTCTATAGGGCGGCTTAACGACCCACTCATCCAGACAGCTGAGAATGTTGCAGGCTTTGTAAATTGCGGGATAAATAGACTCAGGGAGACTGTGTTTTCGGAGATCACATTTTGGAGTGGAGGTGCGGCAGAGCTAAATGCATGTTTCGATGTACAGGTGGCAAATAAACTTGAATCTTGTACTGAGCGATGGAGATGCATCATACAGATTTTTAATTCCCTCATGTTGTGAGGTGCATGAAGGAAATAAAATAAACCTTATCAGATCTTATCTAAATTACAAACGGCAAAAGAAGAAGGACACGGTGAAATTAAAGAGTTTTGCACGTTATTGTGGCAATTTCAAATACATTGGTAGATGGAGCTTAGAAAAATAGAGGGCTATGCGTAACCCTAGTTAATTTCTAAAGTAAGACCATGTTCAGCACAGCATTCTTGCCGAAGGGTCTGCAAGTTTTCTAAGTTCGATGTTTCTGTGTTCTATTTCGATAAATAATAAAAAAGTATCCTTCTAGTTGCATGACGACGGAGAGGAAAGAACAGTATTGGCCGAAAAACCAGGGAGGTCGCAGGGAGAGCTGCAGCGATGCTAAAGATTCTGTTTTCATTTCATTTCATAGAAACGTTTGGGTTTCTATATTGATGACGAATAAGATTTACAAGAACACGCGATGGAAGGTCGAGTAAGGTAAAGTGCTAGAACAGTATCAATATTAACACTCAATCAATTGTTAATATTGACAAATTAATCAGACATGAGAAACAAGTACAATTCCAGAGAACAATGAAAGAATAAAATAAAATATATACTTAAACCAGAACAGGTTTAAAACACTCATCAGATGAGCCACCCTGTGAAAACAAATGGTACACAAACAAAACTCACGCATACATGAGTAACCAATTCCATTTACCTACCAGGGATACCAATCGCTGCCAGTACAGGGTAGTAAAAGCTCACGATGGAGTAAATCGCTGGGTATCCCATTTCCTGTGTGAATTGGTGATCAGTTGAAACTAGTCCGACTGCTGATATCTACTGTTGATTGCGTTGCAAGCTCTTATACAGGAGTGGAAAGTGCCCTCTGACAATTAATCATACCACGTGGTCAGTCACATCAGTGACGGTCCACTGAACAAACACTTCAGATTTCTTTCCATTCATCTGAATTGTGTCACCGTGCAATGAAAATCGTTCCATCGGAAAAATTAGAATATAAGATTTACGTTTAAATATGTTTATTTACCCCCATCAAACGTGAACATTATACACTTTCTCTCAGGCACAGAGTCCGTGCGTTTCAAATAAAATAATTTTTATTCTCAATGTTTTCAGAACGTGCACCTTAAATGATTATCAGTTGTAACAATAGGCGAAGATCATTCAGATTATGAGCTTAACGGAAGCGCATTTAGTTTGGTTGTTCAATTCAATATTTTATTCTCGTAAGAGAAATGTTCACACCTCCTTCTTACTTTCAGATTTGTTTTGTGCTACAATAGCGTCCAATTTGGATGTGAGATTATATAGTAAACGATTAGATTAGTCATGCATCTCGAAGGTCATCTTAACATCTAAACTGATATGTGAGGAAGCTGGGTCATCTGTGATTAATGCAATGAGTCTGTTTAATTACACTGTCTATAAAAATAGATAGATTCAATACCAGTTTTGTTTGCACAGAACTGCATTGTTTAACACGATATACTCGTATTTCTCCCACTAACATATCGATACATTTCCCCTCGCTCCATTGACTTTTTGGGCCATTTTTGCAGGTGTGTTATTTTCAAACAATGTTCACTACAGTTTTCTGTTATTAATTTGAAATTTTACGGTGTGTCTATTGTGCGAAGGCAAATGACCTGTAATCGCGGTGATTGTTCCATAGCTGATGACGTCTCCATATTCCCTTTACTGGGTTTAAGGCACGTTGCATTAAATCTCATAAATCGATGTCCACCATATAAAATAATAGTAACTTACACTCGCGCTGTCCTGGTGTGTGGAAGTCCCATGCCTTCATTATTTCTCAAATAATTCATTTCAGAACAGTTTTTATTGTCTCCAGTTTCAGATTATTTTATTGCAAAATCTGTTCCTGACAAATATTTTGTTTGGGAACTCCCTCGTCCTGATTATATCTACATGGAACACGATAGAGCCAATCATGTTCTCCAATGAAAGAAGGATTGCCGTATTTATTGTCTATGCCAGTAGACAATATTGTCTATTGTATATTGTATCTTTATAAAAGTTTGGACTCTGCAAGTCATTAACAAGTCTACAAGATCCTTTTCAGTGAATTTTCCTGTTGGCTTTGGACAAGCAGGTCCTTCCATCAGAAATGACAACTCGTATTTTCTATTGGTCCAGATATCACTTCAGTATCGTTGTTTCCTCTCTGGGTTCTTTCATAAGTTTCAATTTGACAACAGAAAACGATAAGATTTAGGAGCAGAATTAGCCCATTCCGCCGATCGAGTCGGCTGCGCCACTTCATCATTGTTGATCTAATTTTCCTCTCAGCCCCAGACTCTTGCCTTCTCCTCGTATCGCTTCATGGCTTAACCGATCAAGTGTCTATCAAACTCTGCCTTAAGTATACAGAACGTATTGGCCTACACAAGGGTCTTTGGCAAATAATCCCACAGATTCACCATTCTCTGGCGAATGAAATTCCTCCTCATCTCCAATAAATGAAGCCCCTCAATTCTGAGACTGTCTTCTGTTCTTAGACCCTGCCACCAAAGGAAACATCCTGTGGAATCCCACGCCTCGATTATATCTCCATGAAACACTGTACTGCTGGTCATGTTGTCGAATGGAAGAAGGAACTGTGATTCTACGTATTTCTTGAACATTTCATGCCTGAAGGGGAGGTTCCCCTCTGTTGTCAGTATCCAACGCTGAGATTCTTAACTTGCGACTTACAGCATAAAATCAGAGGAATTGGAATCGTACTGTACTGTGCCTCGGATTTCTCAAGTCAAACGGTTCAGTTTTGGCTCTGCTGAAATAACTTTTCATTTGTTTGTGTTTAAATGAACGGTGAATGTGATCCTTTTTCTGGGAACATGAGGAATTTCGAAATGGATCACCCCGTACCAAAATGGAAAATTGGAAAAGGAGACCTCATGCTCGTTGTCTTTGTTGCGATTGTCTGGACACCTAAAATGAAACCTAAGAAAGAACCTACGTCTAACAAGAAACACATGAAACTGACGGCCGCGGCTCTGGGACCTGCCAGTGCTCTGTACCCACAGATTCCCGTTCCTTTAGCTCTTCCTCTCCCCTGTATCTGGATGATCAATCTGAAAACCGCTCAGAGGTCAACCTTTTGTGACATCACTTGTAACACTGGGGCATCGGGATCAGTCAAGTTATAGCGGGGAACACACCATCATCAAACTGATTGTTCCGCGGAACACGAATTCCTGAATCAAACTCCCCATGAAGTGTGTTCCCCGGTCACTGTTGATCTTCCAGTGGAAGCCAATGAGGGGGATCACCGCTGCATGAGGAACTTGACTGCAATCTTAGTATCATTTTTGCGAGTCGGGAAGCCATCAATCCATTTCGAGAACCCTGGAGACCAAAACTGTACACAATACTCCAGGTGTGGTCTCACCAGGGCTCTGTACCAATGCAAAAGGATTTCCTTGCTCTTGTACTCAACTCCCTTTGTAATAAAGGCCAACATTCCATTAGCCTTCTTTACTGCCTGCTGCACTTGCTCATTCACCTTCAGTGTCTGATGAACAAGGACTCCTAGATATCTTTGTATTTCTCCCTTACCTAACTCTGCACCGTTCAGATAATAATCTGCCTTCCTGTTCTTACTCCCAAAGTGGATAACCTCACACTTATTCACATTAAACGTCATCTGCTAAGTATCTGTCCACTCACCCAGCCTATCCAAGTCACCCTAAATTCTCCTAACATCCTCATCACATGTCACACTGCCACCCAGTTTAGTTTCATCAGCAAGTTTGCCGATGTTATTTTCAATGCCTTCATCCAAATCGTTGACATAAATTGTAAACAGCTGTGGTCCCAATACCGAGCCCTGTGGCACCCCACTAGTCACCACCTGCCATTCCGAGAAACACCCGTTCACCGCTACCCTTTGCTTTCTATCTGCCAACCAGTTTTCTATCCATGTCAATGTCTTCCCCCCAATGCCCTGAGCTTTGATTTTACCCACCAATCTTCTATGTGGGACCTTATCAAATGCCTTCTGAAAATCGAGGTACACTACATCCACTGGATCTCCCTCGTCTAACTTCCTGGTTACATCCTCGAAAAACTCCAACAGATTAGTCAAGCATGATTTACCCTTGGTAAATCCATGCTGGCTCGGCCCAATCCTATCACTGCTATCTAGATATGCCACTATTTAGTACCTCCTTTAGTAAAGGAGGCTCCTAAAGGCCACCTCCTTTAGTACCCTAGGATGCAGACCATCTGGACCTGGGGATTTGTCATCCTTCAGTCCCATCACCGTTCTCATCACCGTTTCCTTCCTAATGTCAATCTGTTTCATTTTCTCTGTTACCCTATGTCCTTGGCCCATCCATACATCTGGGAGATTGCTTGTGTCTTCCTTAGTGAAAACAGATCTAAAGTACTCATTAAATTCTTCTGCCATTTCTCTGTTTCCCATAACAATTTCACCCAATTCATTCTTCAAGGGCCCAACATTGTTCTTAACTATCTTCTTTCTCTTCACATACCTCAAAAAGCTTTTGCTATCTTCCTTTATATTCCTGGCTAGCTTGCGTTCGTACATCATTTTTTTCTCCCCGTATTGTCTTTTTAGTTAAGTTCTGTTGTTCCTTAAAAATTTCCCAATCATCTGTCTTCCCACTCACCCTAGCTCTGTCATACTTCCTTTTTTTTAATGCTATGCAATCTCTGACTTCCTTTGTCAACCACTGAGGCCCCTTTCCCCCCTTTGAATCCTTCCTTCTCTGGGGGATGAACTGATTTTGCACCTTGTGCATTATTCCCAAGAATACCTGCTATTGCTTTCCACTGTCTTTTCTGCTAGGCTATCCGTCCAGTCAACTTTGGCCAGCTCCTCCCTCATGGCTCCATAGTTTCCCCGTTCAACTGCAACACTGACACCTCCGAGCTGCCCTTATCCTTCTCAAATTGCAGATAAAAACATCATATTATGATCACTACCTCCTGATGTCTCCCTTACTGCAAGATCGCTTATCAAATCCTGTTCATTACATAACACTAAATCCAGAATAGCCTTGTCCCTGGTCGGCTCTCGTATAAGCTGTTCCACGAATGCATCCCGTAGGCACTCTACAAACTCCCTATCTTCTGGTCCAGCACCAACCTGATTCTCGCAGTTCACCTGCATGTTGAAATCCCCCATAACTACTGCGACACTACCTTTGCCACATGCCAATGTTGACTCCCTATTCAACTTGCACCCAATATCCATGCTACTGTTTGGTGGCCTGTAGACAACACCCATTTGGGTCCTTTTGCCCTTACTATTCCTCAGTTCTATCCACACAGACTCTACTTCTCCTGACCCTATGACCCCCCTTGCAAAGGACTGAATCTCATTCCTCACCAACAGGGCCACCCCATCCCCTCTGCCCACATTTCTGTCCCTACGATAGCACATATACCCTTGTACATTCATTTCCCAGGTCTGATCTCCCTGCAGCCATGTCTCCGGTATCCCAACAACATCATAGTTACCCAGTCGCACCTGAGCTTCAAGCTCATCCGCCTTATTTCTGACACCTCGTGCATTCAGAAATAGAATTTTTAGCCCATTTCTCCTCTCTCTGTTTGAATCGCTGCCTATTGTGCTTAACCCAGCTCCCCGAACTCCCAATGGGCTATACGCCCCTAGAAATTTGTTGTCCTTCCCAAATTTACTTATTCTTTCAACACATTTAACTCCATGTTCCGTCAGACCATCCCTCTGCACATGTGTCCTCCTTATCACTTGTTCCACCTCACCTTTCTCTACTACACACTTAATATTCCGGAACCGTGTAGTCCCCACCTGACCTTTATTATTCTTCTCGCTATCCTCTCTCACATTCTGGATCCCCGCCCCCTGCAAATTTAGTTTAACACCCCCAAGAAGCACCAGCAAACTTCCCTGCAAGAAAGTTAGTACCGCTCCAGTTCAGGTGTAAACCGTCCCTTCGGAGCAGATCCCACCTTCCCTGGAACAAAGCCCAATTATCTACAAACCTGAAGCTCTCCCTCCTGCACCATCCTCTCAGCCACGTAGTAATCTTTATAATCCTTCTATTCCTTGCCTCACTCGCACGTGGCACAGGTAGCAATCCTGAGATTGTTACCCTGGAGGTCCTGCTCTTCAGCTTCGCACCTAACTCCCTGAACTCCCTACGCAGGACCCTCTCACTCATCCTAACCACGTCATTGGTCCCTACATGGACCACAACATCTGGATTCTTGCCCTCCCTCTCGAGAATAGCCTGCACCCGATCTGAGATGTCTCGGACCCCGGCACCAGGGAAGCAACATAGCATCCGAGACTCCCGATCTTCCCCACAAAATCTCCTATCCGCCCCCCTGACTAGAATCCCCTATGAATACCGCTCTCTTCTCTTCCCTCCTCCCCTTCCTAGTCGAGGGTCCAACCTCAGTGCCTGAGACAGGAACACTGCAGCTTGTTCCTGGTAGGTCATCCCCACCAACAGTATCCAAAACGGTATACTTATTTTTGATGGGAACGGCCACAGGGGTTCTCTTCTCTCTCTGTCTGCTCCCCCTGCCTCTCTTGACTGTCACCCATATGACTGTCATACATGCGAGCTGTTGTTTGGTAACTGCCAGATGATGGAAGATACTAACTAGGTTTGTACAAATTGGCTGACAGAACGAACGACATTATCATTATAACCACAGTGCCTGTTCTCCTGGTGCAGTTTCGTTCACGCAGCGTTTGTCAACAAGCTGCGATAGAGCAATTGAAAGTGAAGCCCACTGTTACTCAAACGGCACTGTCCCTACTTACAACTCCTGGAGCAATGGCCTCAGCGAAAATATAAACAATCATAAAACATCGAAACAAATTGATTTGTTTTTCTCAACAAATTCTACAGCAGAGATCTCTAGTGGAATTTTATGGGACACTTTTAAGGCATTTATTTGTGGACAGATTATTTCATACTCTGCTGGAGTTAGGAAACGAACTAATTCTAAAATATTAACATTGGTTGATAAAATCAAAGCAATTGATAAGATTTATTCAGTGACTCCCAGCAAAGAACTTTATAAAGAAAGAGTGGAACTTCAAATGGAGCATAGCTTGTTATTATTCTCTTCGATTGAAAATCAGTTAATTAAATCTAGAACCCAGTTTTATGTACATGGAGATAAGTCTGGCAAATTATCAGCTAATCAATTGAAAACTGCTTCAGTTAAACGACAGATTACTAGGATTCGTAAACAAGATGGCACTCTGACGATCGACCATAAAGAGATAAATAAAGCCTTTCAAGATTTTTATAATTCTTTATATCAATCAGAATTTGTTGAGGATTCTTCTATAATAGATGATTTTTAAGAAAATTGAATATCCCAAAATTAACTGTAGAGGATATTGTATTACTAGATACACCTATTACGGAAACTGAAATGAAAAAGGCTATTTTTTCAACGAATTCCGGTAAAGCTCCTGGTCCGGATGGTTATACTGTAGAATTTTTAAAATCCTTTTCCTCTATACTCTCTCCTTGGCTTTGTAAAATTTTTAAAGATGCGTTAACTATAGGTAAATTGCCACAAACTTTTTATGAAGCCTCTATTTCTTTAATTCTTAAAAAAGATAAAGACCCTACTGAATGTGCATCCTATCGGCCTATATCCTTGCTGAATACGGATTTTAAGATTTTTAGTAAAATTTTGGCCACTAGATTAGAAAATATATTACCTCGAATTATTTCTGAAGATCAGACTGGATTTATTAAAAACTGCTACTCATCTTTTAACATTAGAAAATTAATTAATATTATTTATACTCCTTCACCCAAAATACCAGAATGTGTCATTTCCTAAGATGCTGAAAAAACATTTGATAGAGTTAAATGGCCATAATTATTTAATACGTTGCAGCATTTTAATTTTAGTTCGAAATTTATATCATGGATTAAATTAATATACTATAAACCCTTGGCTTCGGTCTTTACAAATAATCAAAGATCTCCTTTTTTCAGTTATTCCGTTGTACAAGGCAAGGTTGTCCTTTAAGTCCTTTACTAATTGACATTGTTTTGGAACCTTTAGCTATAGCCGTTCGTGAATCACCTAATATTTTGGGTATTACTGGTGGGGAAGGGACGTATAAGTTATAATTATATGCTGATGATTTGTTATTATGCATATCCGACCCTAAGAGATCTATTCCTGCTATTTCGTCCTTGCTTGCTCAGTTTAGTAGCTTTTCTGGTTATAAATTGAATTTTAATAAGAGCGAATTATTTCCATTAAATATGCAAGTTCCAATTTATAAACATTTACCAATTAAAGTTGTCACAGATTATTTTACTTATTTGGGTATTAAAATTACCAAAAACACAAAGATTTGTTTAAAGTTAATGTCTTACCTTTAATTGACCAAATTAAGCAACTTGTTACCAGGTGGTCCCCATTATCTCTGTCATTGGTTGGTCGAATTAATGCTATTAAGATGATACTATTACCCGAATTCTTATATTTATTTCAAGCATTACCAATTTTTATTCCTCAATCTTTTTTTGATATTATTGACTCCAAAATATATTCCTATTTGTGGCAGAATAAAAATCCTAGACTAAGCAAAAAATATTTACAGAAGCCTAAGAAGGAGGGTGGTTTGGCCTTGTCAAACTTGAGATTTTACTATTGGGCAGTTAATATACGATATTTAATATTTTGGACACAAGAATCGACTAGAGCAGCTTGCCCACAATGGGTAAATTTGGAATGTAAATCTGTACAAGACTTTTCATTGTTTTCAATTTTAGGATTTTCACTTCCTTTTTTTTATCTAAATGGAATAAACAAATAACTAATCCTATAGTTAAACAAACATTGAGAATTTGGTTTCAATTTCGTAAATTTTTGGCTTGAATAAGTTCATCCTATCAAGCCCTATAATATCTAACTTTCTTTTTCGGCCCTCTTTTACGAATCAAGCCTTTGTTTTATGGAAGACAAAAGGTATAACATGTTTTCGTGATCTATTTTTTGATGATAGCTTTATGTCTTTTGAACAGCTATCTAATAAATATAATTTACCTGAAACTCATTTTTTTAGATAATTTCAAGGTAGAAATTTTTTGAATAATGAGTTGCACTCTTTTCCAAAACTATGTCCATCGGACATTACGGAATTTTTTTTAGCTCTGAATCCTTGTCAGAAGGGTTTAGTAGCTGTCATTTATAATATGATCATGAAAATAGAGCCAGAAGTTTCAGAAAAATTAAGAAGGAATGGGAAAAAGAACTTCATCGTCTTATACCCACTCAGCAATGGGAGAAAATTTTACAATTAGTCAATTCTTCTTCTATTTGTGTTAAACATGCCCTAATACAATTTAAGGTTGTACATAGAGCTCACATGTCTAAGGATAAACTTGCTCGATTTTATTCTTATGTTAATCCAACCTGTGATAGATGTCATTCTGATGTTGCTTCATTGACCGATATGTTTTGGTCTTGCCCTTGTTTGCAAAATTACTGGAAAGATATTTTCAGTATTATGTCAACAGTTCTGAATATCAATTTCCAACCGCATCCTATTACCAATGGCGGATAATAGTCGTTTATCCCCCTCATCTCGACGGATGATTGCATTTGTTACATTAATGGCTGGAAGATCTATTTTATTGAATTGGAAAGAAATTAATCCTCCAACTATATTTCCTTGGTTTTCTCAAACTATTTCTTGTTTGAGCTTAGAAAAAAATAGAAGTGTTGCCTTTGATCCTTCAGTTAAATTTGAAGAAACTTGGAGACCATTTATTCAACATTTTCATATGAGCTAAATTGTCTTTTCCTAAACCTCACTTTTATCATCCTTAATTATTTGGATGAAGGTTCGGAGTTATTGGCACTACTGTATATATTTGACATTATGCAATGGCCCATGTTGGTTAGTGTTTTTTTTTTCTCTTTTTTTGGATTTTTTTTACTTATTTTGTTCATAAATACCATGAGTTTGGGAGGTTATTATATATTGATTATCATCTATTTGAATGTCTATTTAAACTATTAGCAATATACTCTCAAACTCTCTGTATTCATGTTTCATTTATGTTTGCTTAAAAATTAATAAAAAGATTTAAAAAGAAATGAAAGAAAAGATCGAATGTGCCTGAATAATCGCAACAAAGACATTTCCACCTGGTACGGGTGATGCATTTCGAAATTCCTCATGTTCCCCGAAACAATCGCAGTTAATTTATACACAAAGAAATGAAAAGTTATTCCAGCAGAGACAAAGCTTAACAAAGTTCCCATGTACTCATGTTGTTCTTTGGAGAACATGACCGGACGTACGGTGTTTCATGTGGATATAATCAAGGCGTGAGACGTTCAAATTGACTTGAACAAATTCAGAATGATTCTATGTTGTAAATGGTTAGTTAAGAAACCAAGCGTTGCAGATGCAGCCGGCATCCAGCTTAAGCAAGCCCTGTTTGACAAAGTTACAAGAGTTATTTGAGGCTACAACGAGCGGAGAGTTTACAGGGGAACAGACAGATGTTATTTACTTTTACTTTCAGAAGGCGTTCGATAATGTGTCACATAAAAAACTTGTTTTCGTAAGATAATGATGCATAGAGTTGGGGGTGACTTATTAGCATGGATAGAGGATTGGGATACATGGGTGTTACTGTGGTTGTCAATCAGCAGTGAGCGGTTTGCCCCGAGGTCGGAGCTGAGGCCACAGCTGTTCACGATATACATGAACGGTCTGGAAGAGGAGACTGAGTGTAGTGTATCTAAGGTTGCTGATGGCACTAAATGGAGTGGGAAAGCAAGTTGTGCAGAGGATACGGAGAGTCTGAAAAGCGATATAGATGGGTTAATTGAGTGGGCAAGGGTCTGGCAGATGGAGACCAATGGCAGTAAATACGAGATCGCCAACTTTAGAAGGAAAAGAGGAAGTTCAGTCTATTGTTTAAATGGTAAAGGATTGCAGCATGCCGTTGTGGAGGAGAACTTGTGAGTGCTTGTGCATGAATCTCAAAATGTTAGCTTGCAGCTGCAAAAAGCAATCGAGAAGACAAATGGATTGTTGTCCTTCATTGCTAGAGGGATTGAATTAAAGAACAGAGAGGTTATGCTACAACTGTACAGGGTACTGGTGGGGCCGCACCTGGAGCACTGTGTGAAGTTCTCGTCTCCTTACTTGAGGAAAAATATACTGGCGGAGATGTTTCCCCAGTTTGATTCCAGACACGAGGGGGTTAAACTATGAGGAGAGGTTAAGTCGCTGGGATTCAGAACGATGAGGGGAATCGTTTCTTATAGAAACATATAAAATTATGAACGGGACAGATAAGATAGAGCAGGAACTTTGCTCCCCCTAGTTGCTGAGACTAGATCCAGGAGACTTAACCTCAAGATTCGGGGGAGTAGTTGTAGAGCGGAGATGAGGGGGAACTACTTATCGCAGAGTGGAGAATCTGTTCAATTTTCAGTCCAATGAAGCAGTGGAGGCTACCTCATTAAATAGAGTTAAGAGTGGATTGGATAGATTTTTACGTAGTAGGGGAGTTAAGGGTTATTGTGGAAGGGCAGGTAGTTGGACATGAATACAGGGTCAGATCAGTGACGATCTTATTGAATGACGAAGCAGGCTCGGACGGCCAGAGTTCCTACTCCTGCTGCTATTTCCCATGTACTCATGCTGTTCTTTGGAGAACATGACCGGCCGTACGGTGTTTCATGTGGATATAATCAAGGCGTGAGACGTTCAATAGGAAGTTCCCCTGTGGTGGGACAGTCTAAGTCCAGAGGGCACAGCCTCAGAATAGAAGGGCGTCCTTTTGAACGGAGGTGAACATGAATTTCTTTGGCCAAATCTGTGGGCTTCTTTGCCTCATGCAGTTGTTGAAGTCAATTCGTTTGGTTTATGAGAAGCTCAGTTTGATTGCTCAGGGCAGGAGGTTGGCGCAGAGAGGAAAATTGGATCAGCCTTGCTGAAATGGCGGAGAAGACGCGATGGGACAAATGGCCAAATCCTGCTCCTAAATCCCATGTCTTTTGGTCTGAATATTGAAACTTGTGAAAGAACCCGAGAGGGGAAAATTTCATTATCAACAACGAATTTGAGGTGAAGTTTGGACACGAGTTCTCATTTGCGATGGAAAGACCTGCTTGTCCGAAGTCAAAAGCAGAGTTCACCGAGAAAAAAATACTTGTAGAGTTGTCGTTGATGTTATACAGCCCCACATTGTTCGAATGATGCAAGCTGCGACATAGACATTATCTACGGTAATCGTTCTTTCATTGTACAGAATGACTGGCCGTACAGTGTTTCATTTAGATATAATCAAGGCGTGGGAATGGAGACAACAAAACCGTTCCGACATGATTTACTGGATATATAATGAAAGAATGGGACTTCCATACACACAGGCACATCGCGAGTATAACTTATTGTCATTTTAGTTACTTTGTTGTGGCGGATATTAAATCATTAGACTTAAACGCAACGTGTCTGAATCCAGTGAGGGAAATATGGAGCCCGCGTCACCTATGCATAAAGCACAGTCTGAGATGTTATTTGTCTTCCCACAAGAGACACCTCGAGCTGTGTACAATTTACAAGTTAAATAAACATAATGCAGTGAACAATGTATGAAAATATCACACCTACAAGAATTGGCACAAAATATCAGCGGAGAAATGGATGTATGTTGCAACCACTTCGTGTTAAACAATGCAGTTCTGTGCAAAAAAATGATATTCAATCTCTCCATTTTTAAAGGTAGTTTCATGAAACAGACCTCTTACATAAATGATAGATGACCCGCTACTCCCATATCAGGTTAGATGTTAAGATGACCTTAGAGATACACAACTAATCTAATCGTTTAGTAAATTAGTTCTCATCCAGATTGACAACTATTGCTGCACCAATCCAATCTGAAAGCAAGAAGGAGGTGTGAACATTCCCCTTCCGGGAATAGATGATTTAATTGAACAATCAAACTAAATCCCCTTCCTTAACCTCAGAATCTCAATGCGCTTCGCCTATTGTTATAACTGATGATTATTTGAGAGTAAAATAATTGGGTTTTTTTGTGATTCCTTCGAGGGAGAAATTTTAATTGCACAATGACGCAATTAATATAAATGAAAACAATCCTGAACTGTTTGTTTAGCGGGCTGTCACTAATGTGGCTAAACTAATGTGGTATGATTAATTGACAGAGGGCACTTTACTCTCCTGTATAAGAGCTTGCAAAGAAATCAGCAGTAGATATCAGCAGTTAGACTATTTTGAACTGATCACCGATTCACACAGAAAATGGGATATCCAGCAATTTACTACATCGCGAGTATTTACTATCCTGTACTGGCCGCTATTGGTATCCCTGGTAAGTAACTGGAATTGGCTACTACTGTATGTGTGTGTTCTGTTCTTGTAGCATTTGTTACAGACGGGGCCTCATCTGATGAGCGTTTTACGACTGTTCCGGTTTAAGTATATAGTTTATTTTATTCTTCCATTTTCCTCTGGAATTGTTAATCCGCTCTCATGTCCGACCAATGTTGTCAATATAATCAATTGACTGAGTGTTAAGATCGATACTGTTCTAGTATTTTACCTCACTCGGCCTTCCATCACACATGGTTCCAAATCTGATTCTGCATCAATGTGGAACTCAAATGTTTACTAAAATGAAAACAAAATCTTTAGTATCGCTGCTGCTCTCTCTGCGATCTCCCCGGTTTTCGGCAACAAACAGTCCTTTCCGCTCCGTCTTAATGCAACTAAAGAGACTTGTTTTTCTGTACTTATTTGTCGAAATGTCTCTGAATTTGCCACAGTCCCGCGCGTAACTTTTCCGTTTTAGCGTGTTCTTCTTCCTTGGACAGTTTTAATTGAGATAAGATCAGATAAGGTGTGATTTATTTTAATTCTTACATCCATCTCACGACATGAGAGGGTAAAAGCCTTTATGTTGCGTTTCCATGGCAATGTACAAGATTCAAGTTTATTTGTCACTTGTACATCGAAACATTCATTTAGCTCTGCCGATCCTCCACTCCAAAATGTTATCGCCGAAGAAACAGTCTCCGAGACAATTTTATTCCCGCAATATATAAAATCCTCAGCATCCTCCGCTACAATGATGGGTCTGTCTAGATGAGTGGATCGATAAGTCTAACCTTTTCTTTGCTTCCTTGCAGTTAATTTAGTGGCGATTGTGATCCTGTCTCTGAGAAACTGCGGACTCTCTAAATGCATCTCCCGTTACCTGGTGGGAATGGCAGCAGCTGACTTACTGGTGGTTATTATTTCTGTTGTAATCGATCAGATCAATAATATTTATGTTTATGCCCTTCCATTGCACATTACACCAGTTTGCGCCGTGACGCTAGTCCTGAGGGCCGCAACCGTGGGCTGCTCTGTTTGGCTCACGGTGGCTTTCACGTTCGATCGCTGTATTGCAATCTGCAGTCAAAAGCTGCGGGAACGATACTGCACCGAGAGGACAGCGACTATTGTGATAGCCATTTTGTGTTTAGGATGTTGTGCGAAAAGTGTTCCATTCTACTTTGCGGTAGAACCTTACCTTATCATTGACAACGTACCCTGGCGATGCATTGTGACAATGGATTACCGAACTTTACCAGCGTGGAAAGCATTCCAGTTGTTTAACACCATCAATACACCCTTTTGCCGATCGGTTTGATTCTACTTTTTAATGCTTTAACAGTCAGTCATATTATCGCGGCAAACAGAGTTCGCCGGGGGCTCAGGAACAGCGGAGAGAAAAAGAATGATCCAGAGGTGGAGAACCGGAGAAAGTCAATAACTTTGTTGTTCGCTCTGTCAGCCAATTTCATATTGTTGTGGATTCCCCACATTGTATACACTACGAACTGGCAAGTTGAGAATTACTCTTACACTGACAGATATTTGAACACCCCGACGTATATCCTGCAACAGTTTGGGTTCATGTTGCAATTTCTCTCCACCTGCACCAACACGTGTACTTACACACTGTCACAGAGGAAATTCAGGGAGGAGCTGAAATGTGGAGTCAAACATCTGGTTACGGTATGTGTTCGGCTCTGTAGATGAAACCAAATAGAGTTGTAAACTTTGAAGGAAGTTCATTTTCACGTCACTTTTATGTCTGGTAAAATTTCCTGCAGCCAGGTGAGCGAATGTTAGTAGTTTGAAGTAATTGAAAAATTACTTCAATCGTGCGGCGCAAGAAACAACAAAAATCAGAGATGTGATCTCTCCACCGACAGAAATTGTATTCAGAATTTACATCAATGCCAGAATACAGTCCAACGATTTTCCTTACACGGGTAGAATTCTATTCTAATTCACTGAACTATGGATCATTCCAGGGATTTATGTGACAATTGGAGAAATATTCCTGAAACCTAGAAAACTGGTGTCCGATAAAGTGAGCTCAGTTACCTACAATCTCCATTGTAACAGTGCAAAATATGTGACTACTGCCTTTTCATTCAAAAAGCAGGCGGTCCCTTCCTAAATGGGAAGTTAAAACTGCACGACGCCCCAGTCTGTCCCATCAATGGAGATGTGTAGCATCCCCTCAGACTGAGAGGGGATGGTATCAGAAAGGCAGCTGTGGCGTGCAAAACAATTCCTCCCAACCCTTCGCCGGTAATGTTGTCAAAGGCTACTGAGAGTGGTTTGTATCAGAAATGCGGCTGTAGATTTTCTTTTTGTGTTACTTTTCCCCGTCATTAAAACGCGAAATGCACAGAAGCGTTGAATCGAATGTATTATGTCTACTAACATTCTGAATTAAAGCGTGACGTCAGGTTGGAGGCAACCCAGATGGGTCCACTGCACGGTCTGGCCTCTCCTTTTCCTCGGCCTGCGCGGTGATAGAAAACTGACACATGCCCTTCACCCCGGATGCAGGAACGCTCTCCCACTCCTCGTCCCTCTCCAGGTCCTCATGCCTCCGTCGAGACAAAGTGTCTTATCGTCATTCCGTCTTCCCGGCCGACACTTCAGGCTAAAATCATATGCAGTCAGGGCGGCCAACCACAGACGACCGCTGGCGTGCAGTTTAGCCGAGGTCAGGCTGTGGGTAAGCAAGTTGTTGTCCGTCCGCACCTCAAACTTGGCCCCGTAAAGATAAACACTCAGCTTATCCACCACCGCCCATTTCAACGTCCGAAACTCCAAACTGTGGGTGGGACAGTTCCCCTCGGAAGGTGACAAAATCCGGCTGACAAACGCTACCGGCCTCAGCCCGGCGCCCTGATCCTGATACAAGGCGGCCCCCAACCCCACTGACTGGCATCGATGTGTAGCACATAGGACAATCGGGGGTCCACAGAAGCCAGAAACCGCGCCCGAGTCAGCATCTCCTTCAGGGACTGAAAAGTCGCTTCACATTGATCATCCCATCTCTGTCCGAAGGGCTCTGCCGGTCCAAATATTCTCCAATCTCCCTTCCTCTTCTCCTTTTCCCTTTCTGTCCCAGAGGAGGGTCGCCACGCAGAAGCTGGTTCAAGGGATGGCTCACCTTGGCGTAGCCCTTCACGAATCTCCGGTAGTATCCACAGAACCCCAAGAACGAGCGCAGAGTGCTCCCTGGGGCCTCGGCTAGGTGGCCACGGTTCGATCTTAGCCGGGTCTGTAGCTACCCCGTTCTGCGAGATTATATATCCAGCACAGCTAACAGACGTCTGGCAAAACTGGCACTTGTCCAGGGAAAGTTTTAACCCTTCATCCTTCAGCCGGTTGAGCACCTTCATTAACCTCACTTCGTGTTCTTCCAAGGTGGCTCCAAACACTCAGGTCGTCCAAATGTACCAGCACTTCAAGCAGGTTCATATCTCTCACGGTCTTCTTGATAACCCTCTGGAAGGTGGCAGGGCACCCCATATGCCCTGGGGCATCAGCTCGAACTGGTAAAACCCCAGGGGGCATATAAAGGTTCGTCTCACTCACCGGGATCTGTGAATATCCACTCCTCAAATCCAACATGCTGAACCACTTCGCCCCACTCAGACAGACCAGCGCGTCTTCGACCCTGGGGACCGCACACTGGTCAGGGATGGTGCGGCTATTCAGGGTCCTATAGCACACACACATACGAATCTTCCTATTTTTCTTCCTGGCCAAGACTATCGGGGACGCATAAGGACTGCTGGACTCCGTAATGATCCCAGCTTCCTTCAGCTTACACAACTGCTGCCGCACATCCTCCACGTCTGCAGGGGCCAGTCGCCGCGATCTTTCTCGAAGCGGGGTGTCTTAGTCACCCGGATAGTGTGGCGAGTGCTCCTGGAACAGCCCACGTCATACTCATCTAGGGAAAAAGCATCTTTCAGCATCAACATCTTCTCCAACATCCTCCGCTTCCAACTCGCCGGCACAGGCGAGGCCCCAAAGTTAAACGCCCCAGCGGTCAATTTATCCCTGTTTTCCAATGGTCCTCTCCCCGTGAGCCTCAGGGGGGAACTATGCATCACCGTCACCGAGAACAAATCCGCCGGGGCATCCCTCGTTTAAAAGCGACCTCCCGTTGCGTGGTGTTCCTGATGTTCATCACCACCCGGCGTGTCCCCACCACCGAGAGCTTCTGCAGCTCCGGTCTCACCAGTACCCCAGCCGGGAATCTCGATTTCCCCTCGAGATCGTTCGGGGTATCCACTAAAAAGGCTTCACCCTCAGGCACCCCGGAGTATCTGGGGATCCCCATCACTCTCGCTACTTCACCGGGTCGTACCACCCAGGGCTTCGACTGGGAACACCATACAGTTCCTCTTTCCAATGCCGTGTCCCGCTTCATGCCACCACACACACCTCCTAAAAGGCAGCTTGAAACACTGGGTGCACTGTAATGGTCTCCAAAAAGTTCTCACCCGCCTTCTCCTAGAGTCTCCGTACGAGAGGGGTGTTGGTCCCCACCAGAATTAATACACATCTCGTCGCAACTGGGTCCGGGCAAACCAGCACCCAGACACTCCCTCCTCGGACTCTAGAAACTCCAGCCTCACGGACAAATACCCATCGTATGGATAATCTCCAGCACTGTTACCCCAAATTTCCAGTGCACTGAAGGGCGTCAAGGGTAAATGCGACAAATGCTGATCGTAGAATGACCGGTACAACAACGTGACCTGTGACCCCGTGTCGAGTATGGCTTTTGCATCTATTCCCTCTATCCGGATTGACACGCTGGATCCGGGTCCCACCAATCTTCGCTGATAGTGTCCTCTCCTCTCCGGGGTCCCGCGGCACTTTGTGTTTTCCCAGAGACTCCAGGCCGTTCCCTCTCTGGGTCTCCTCTAAGCTTCCCGATCCCCCGCCTTACTGCTTCGACACCCGTGGAGTCTCCCCTCGAGGGGCGCCCAGCCGGCCACATTCCCGCCTGAAGTGCCCCTCTTCCCCACAGTTGTAGCACACACCCCGTCTCGCGGGACCCCGTCCTCCCTCAGGCCTCTGTGCAGTCCGTCCCTTCAGGGAGGGGCCCTCTCTGCCAGTCCTCTCATGCGGAGGAACCTTCTCACTATCTCCCGATTGGAGCTGGCCCCAGTCACTTCACTACAAGGGGCTACCACGGAGGAGAACGCCGTACTGACGGAGCCCTCTTTCCATTCCAATGCGTCTTCCTCCTCCCTCACCTCTCTGAGCAACTGAACAAAGGATGGGTGGGGGCCGCGATCTACTGGACTGCCGGAGACTCGTAGCAATCACTTCATGCCTCTTGGCGCCCCGGGCTACCTGGACTATCCTGATCTGATTCACCCCCGTCTCCGGAATAACCCGCCGTCGCCTCAGACAATTTATCCTTCGCTCAACCCGGAAAAGATACTCAGAAATCTTTTCGTCTTTCTCTTGACGGAGGCCCCGAAGCCCCCCTAAAAGCTCCGTCGTGCCCCCCGTCCGGCCAAAAGCCTCCTCCAATGCTTCTAGATACTCCCTCCAGGTAGCCAAGGGGTTGCTGCACTTCCCACCTTTCACTACCTCAGCTGCCACCCCTCACTAACTGTTAACCAATCTCTGCCCCTTCTCTTCCTCAGAACACTGCCACTCACCCAGCAGCCGGGAGACATGTTCTACCCAGTACTCATAATCTTCTTCCCCTTCCGGGTAGGGGTGCGCCCTGAGAAAATTCTTAAATTCTAACGACGACCCGCCGACTTGTTCACCAAGGAGTTAATGGCTGACGCCAACTCCGAACCCTCCCCCTTCCGTGGCAGAGGGGGACCAATGAGATTTTCCAAATCCGACCACTCCCTTCCTTCATCCTTCAAAAACGCTAGGACCCGGTCTCGGAAATCTCCGCCCTCAGCTGCTGGCAACTTCTCTGGTGTCCCATCAGACCTGTCAAACCTTTCCTGTGTGACAATGTTCACGCCCCATGGACCCGTGTCACTGAGATCACCGATAGAAGGTGGCAGTCCCACCGCCGAGACGTCCGCACCAATCCGCGCTAACACATAGCCTAAATCCCCCATTTTGCCAATCTTTCTGCCTACGATTTCGACCCTACCGATAGCTCTGACCGTACTCAAGCATCAAATTAACACTCCGTCCGAGATACGCATGTCCACCCCACTTAATACGCAGGAACGAGTAACCGATACTCCCTCGATCTTACCCCAGAGTTAAGTCCTATCCGAATCCATCTCCCTCGTTTAAATCGGAACGAATTACCCCGTATGTGACAAATTCAATCCCGAACGAGAAACCCCTCTCTTTTAGGGCGAGACGTACAAGTAGAGCAGGGGCCCGAGATGCCGGATGCACCTAGTACCAGGACTCTGCGTCCACGCAAGGTCGAGGAAGAGCACACACTGGCAGAATCGGGTCCGGCTCCAGACGCCCCCGTGGTGGAGGATAAGACTCCTGGCACTTCCCCCATTGGGTTAGATGGGGTAAGGGGAGCTAGTGATGGGCTGTACAGAGTACCACCACAGGGCGTTGGCGGGGAGGAATTTGGGTCGGAGTAAGAGAGAGAGGGTTCCGAGGTGCTGAGGGGTTTGGTTGACCGCTCGCGGGAGGGTTCGCCTCGTGGTTTCCATGAGTCATCTGTAGTGTCCGAGGTGGAGGAGTTAGAAGAGGGGGTGCGCAGGTCCCAGAGAAGTATGCACCTCCCAGGTAGGTTGGCCTATGTAGCACCCGGGGAACGGGTTTTGATCTCCTCTGTTTTGGCGAGTTATGTCACTGCTTTCTGCACTTTGGTTGGGCTTTGCGCTTTGCAGGAGGGGTTGGCAAATTATCTGAGCGTCATGAGGGCATGTTTAAATTTTGTAGGGGGAGATTGTAGGTCTCTCGGTAACAGTAACAGTGGTGTTAACTGTTCGGGCTAACAAAATGGCTTCTCTGTATTGTTATAATGAAATGGCTTCTCTGAAACGTTATTTAATGCTGTAATGGGTTTCTGTGTCTGGGATGTTTGAGATGTGACTACCGATAAGGTGGAAACTGACCAATGGAGAATTGTATGTTATCTTGTATGTGTGAGCTGAGCGGGAGTTCGCAGTCTTTTTCGGATAAGGAAAGCGAGGAGGACGGACGTGTGAGGAGCGGTTAGCGGTTGCAGAGCGGCGGATACTTGACGTCGGCGGTTCGGACAGTGGCCGAAGGCTCGGAAGGTCGTTGTGGATGGAACCGGAGGCGTGAGCTCCAACGTATTAAAATATTACGTACACAAACTGATAAACTTATTTATTTGGCGCATTTAGGTTATCTGTTTCTACTAACCCACCACTAAGAAATGATAGATAGATAGATAGATACTTTATTCATCCCCATGGGGAAATTCAACTTTTTTTCCAATGTCCCATACACTTGTTGTAGCAAAACTAATAACATACAATACTTAACTCAGTAAAAAATATGATATGCATCTAAATCACTATCTCAAAAAGCATTAATAATAGCTTTTAAAAAGTTCTTAAGTCCTGGCGGTTGAATTGTAAAGCCTAATGGCATTGGGTAGTATTGACCTCTTCATCCTGTCTGAGGAGCATTGCATCGATAGTAACCTGTCGCTGAAACTGCTTCTCTGTCTCTGGATGGTGCTATGTAGAGGATATTCAGAGTTTTCCATAATTGACCGTAGCCTACTCAGCGCCCTTCGCTCAGCTACCGATGTTAAACTCTCCAGTACTTTGCCCACGACAGAGTACTTTGCCTTCCTTACCAGCTTATTAAGACGTGAGGCGTCCCTCTTCTTAATGCTTCCTCCCCAACACGCCACCACAAAGAAGAGGGCGCTCTCCACAACTGACCTATAGAACATCTTCAGCATCTCACTACAGACATTGAATGACGCCAACCTTCTAAGGAAGTACAGTCGACTCTGTGCCTTCCTGCACAAGGCATCTGTGCTGGCAGTCCAGTCTAGCTTCTCGTCTAGCTGTACTCCCAGATACTTGTAGGTCTTAACCTGCTCCACACATTCTCCATTAATGATCACTGGCTGCATATGAGGCCTAGATCTCCTAAAGTCCACCACCATTTCCTTGGTCTTGGTGATATTGAGACGCAGGTAGTTTGAGTTGCACCATATCACAAAGTCCTGTATCAGTTTCCTATACTCCTCCTCCTGTCTATTCCTGACACACCCCACTATGGCCGTGTCATCAGCGAACTTCTGCACATGGCAGGACTCCGAGTTATATTGGAAGTCTGATGTGTACAGGGTGAACAGGACCGGAGAGAGTACGGTTCCCTGCGGCGCTCCTGTGCTGCTGACCACCGTGTCAGACCTACAGTCTCCCAACCGCACATACTGAGGTCTATCTGTCAAGTAGTCCACGATCCAATCCACCATGTGAGAGTCTACTCCCATCTCCGTTAGTTTGTGCCTTAAGATCTTGGGCTGGATGGTGTTAAAGGCACTAGAGAAGTCAAGGAATGTAATCCTCACAGCACAACTGGGCCCATCTACGTGAGAGAGTGATTTGTGCAGCAAATACATGATAGCATCCTCCACTCCCACCTTCTCCTTATACGCAAACTGAAGAGGATCCTGGGCGTGCCTGGTTTGTGGCCTCAGATTCTGTATTATCAGCCGCTCCATGGTCTTCATCACGTGCGACGTCAAGGCAACAGGTCTGAAGTCATTCAACTCCTTTGGTTGTGGTTTCTTCGGTACCGGGACAATACAGGATGTTTTCCACTGTCTGGGTACTCTTCTCTGCTCCAGGCTCATGTTGAAGATGCGCTGTAGTGGTTCTCCCAGCTCAGTCGCACAGTCCCTCAGTAATCGTGGGGAAACTCCATCCGGTCCAGCCGCCTTGCTGGTACAGATCTTCCTCAGTTGACCTTCCACCTGTGCAGCCGTAATCCTGGGCATGGGCAAGGTCTCCTGTGAGTGGCTATTTTCCTGTGAGGGACGTAAGCCTGGTGTGGATTTCTGCGGTGAGGATGAGATTGAGCTGTCGAACCTGTTGAAGAAGTTGTTCAGCTGGTTCGCTTTCTCCACATCTCCACTTATGTTCGCCCCCCGCTTTGCACCGCATCCGGTGATGATCTTCATCCCATCCCACACCTCCTTCATGCTTTTTTTCTGCAGCTTTTGTTCTAGCTTCCTCCTACACTGCTCCTTTGCCCCCCTTATCTGTACTCTGAGTTCCTTCTGAACTCTTTTAAGCTCCAACCGATCACCATCTTTAAAGGTGATATAACTATAAATAACTATAACGTTGCAGTTATTTACTCTCTTTTGGTGTATTTTCTGGTATTTGTGGGGGGGGGGGGACATTACACCGAATTTGCACCCAAGTTTCGCACTATTGACGGGGCGACGGCGGTTGACCCTAGGCGAACGGGGTGAACTGGGGGCACGGACGCTACTACATCGATCTATTTCCCTCCCTCTCACTGTCTTTCCTTGTCCCCCTCACGATGTCTCAGACGCTTCGCTATCTCTCTCTCATTCTATTTTCTCTGCCCCTCCCACACGCCCTCGCGCTCACTCTCGCGACATGTTCCACGTGTCCTATCCCTCACGTGCTCTCCTTCGCTCCCTCTCCCTCACGCCAACTCTTTCGTGCGTTCTCCCCTCGCGATGTCTCCTTCTGTCATCCTCTCCGTCACGCCCTTTACATCACGATCTGTCTAGCCTCATCTCCATGACACCAGCTCCCTCGCGCCCTCTCCCTCACGTACTCTCCAGCGCGCCATTTCCCCGCGATATCTCATTCGCTCTCTTCCTCGCGCTCACTCTCCCTACCTAACTATCCCTCACAGAGAGACAAATGAACGTAACAGTACTTTGTCTTTAATTGTAAAACAGGAAAATTATTTTACAGGAAGATATTTCAAGATGGCAGTGAGAAGGAAAACCTACAGGTAGAGAAGGAGGAGAGTAAAAGGTGGTGAAGGAAAGGACGGGTTTTGACGGGAGTAGCAGTGCTTGATAGAGAGGAAAATATACTCCAAGATCAGAAGGTTTTGTCAGAACCGGGGAGCAGGGGAAACAGGTTCGCCTCAAGCTTCGATATAACAGGGCGGGACGTGAGGCGCAAAAGGGATTTCTCTGGGATGTTGAGGCCAGTGATGCCGTCGGGATCAGCTGTAAACAGCTGTTTTGTTATTCTAAGGCAGCGCACAAAACGGGAAATGAGTAAATAATTGACAGGACTCTGAAGAAGGGTCTCGGCCCCAAACGTCGACAGTTTATTCTTTTCCATAGCTGTTGCCTGGCCTGCTGAGTTCCTCCAGCATTTTGTGTGAGGAGAAGAGTAAACAGTCGAGGTTTCGTGGCGAGACCTTTCACCAGGATCTGACTCTCTGTGTGTTGTTTTGTATTTCGAGCGAATGCAGATTCTCTCCTGTTTGTTCTGTAACTCTGTTCATCACATCGTTTCCATAGAATCACAAGTGGAGGGGGTTAGAATAGGGAGCATGAAGGCTGCTGAATTCTAATACGTTACTACATTTATTTTTAATGCTTCATGAGTTTCAAAATCCGATTCAGCGGGTATTTCACCGCATTCTTCAGTTCCTCTCGGAATTTGCTCTGAGTCAGGACGTAAATACACGTGTTGGTGCAGGAACTGAGAACCTGCAGCATGTCCGATGTGCGTCTTATGGTGTCGCGTGGATCTGTGACAGGATAAAAAAAACCTGTTTGAAGTCCGTCTGTAGATGGAAAATAACACCCGTGTTACCCACAACGATATGAAAATACCGGTTATGCTGAAGAGCAAAACGATGGACTTGCGTCGGTTCTCCATCTCCCGGTCCTTGTCATTCTCTCCACTCTTTTGACCCCGGAGCCTCCTGCGGGATCGACTGGCCGCTAGAATCCGCCTGACAGTCAGAATATTGAGCAGCAGCATCAGAAAGAAAGGGACACAAGGGGCCAAAATGAGGTGAAACATCTCAAATGCCACCCATGAGGGTGAGTTTGTGAAGCTCGGTGTAGCAACACAACCCCAAGGAACACCATCAATTATTACAATGGGCTCGTATATAAAGCCGCAGGGGACACTCACCAAACAAGACAACACACTCACTGTCCCGATAACCACAGCCGCCGTTCTCTCGGTGCAATATTTTGTTTTCAGCTTCTCACAGCAAATAGCCACAAATCGATCGACGGTGAAAGCGACAGTCAGCCAGACTGAGGCCGTAGTGCTCGCAAAAATCAACCATTCACCGAGACTGCAGACAGCAGTGATGAAGAGGAATGATCGGGGAAAATAAATTGCAGCAGTCCACCTCAGCAGCGGTTCCGAGATAACGAGCAGGAGATCGGCCGCTGCCATTCCCACCAGGTAGCGAGTGATGCATTTGGAGAGACCGCACTTTCCCCGGGACAGGATCACAATCGCCACCAAGTTCGCTGGAAGAGAGACAGGGAACAGCAAATTGAGAAAAAAATCAACAGAAGCCAATGCAGCAGTTTGCGGGGAACATGTAATATTTCCGATTTATTGTTACATTTAGCGATGTGGGGGGACGAGAGAGGGCGCAGAGCTGGCGCAGACAGAAAAGGAGTTTACACAGTGAAATAAAGTCAATATGATCTGAATACGGATTCCTTATTGATGACCGAAATGTGAAGTGGCAGCGGAAAGCAAAAACTGGGTAACTACCTCCTCAGAGTCAATACTGGATGGAACAATTTCTACCGGCACCTTCCGCGTCTCGTCTGGATGAAATGAAGAAATCCGGACGCTGATGGCGGGATTCTTCCATTAGACAATCAGCAGCTTCCATGGCCATCCCTGTCAGCAACAGACAGCCGAAGGACGGAACAAAAACAGGAAATGCTGGAAACACACATCCAGACAAAACAGAATATGTGGAGAACAGTTAAAGTATCTCTCCCCAGAACTGTTCTCAGAGAGACCCCTGAAACACGTCTCTTTCCATACAAGCTGCTTGGGGCTCAGTGTTTCCAGCATTCCCCGAGATTGTTTCATATTCCGGCATTTGCCACCTCACTGACTTTACAACAGAACATTGATAGATTCCAACAGATACAGAGCAGTCTGACACAACCTCACAGACAGACAGGACGCCTCCCACAGAATCCATCACAGGGAAGCGGGGGAGAGGAATTCAAACTCAGTGCCGTAGTCAGATGTCTGTAACGGTGTCAGGTGTAGATATAATAGATCACATTTCACTGTATTGATAACTGTGAAGCACCACGTCAGTTGTGTTAATTGACTCAGCGTCGACTTCACTGTGTTGTCCATCATCTCCTTTACATTCAGTCATATCGCAGACATTTACTAAAAATCCACAACAGTTTCGTTTTACAACACATTTGCTACAGTGTTACTACAGTCGATGGTTTGATTGTTGCTCCTAAGCGGACAATCACTCACTTTCAAATGCAGACGGTAAATTGGCAGAAGCTCCGCGGGTTGTGTAGACACAATATATGCAAATGCGGTGCAGCTACTACAGGGCCAGAAGCAGAGAGCCGAACATCTCATTGTTAATCACAAACCGCTGGAGGAACGCTGCCTGACCCGCTCAGTCCCACAGAAACTGGCCGTTTCGCTGAATTCCTGCAGCGTTTCTTTTTTAGATAGAAATCCCAGCATCTACAGACCCGATGTTTCCACAGCATTCCCGAAATGCGGAATACCGACACTGGATTGTGAGAGTTTAAACCAGAGGCAGAATCAATCAGATCATTGAGATTAAACTTCAACATCCACTCACGGCAGCTGACACTGCGGCTTACCGGGAATTCCAAAGGCTGAAATAAAAGGATAGTAAATGGCTTCTATCCGCCAGATGACTGGATACACCATTCCAGTGAGAATCTGTGATTTCTGTTGCTCCTGAATACACAGCTCCGGCAGACAGCTGATGCATTCCAAGCGGCCCTGATTTATACAGAGGATCTGTCTCCAGAGACACGGTTATACACCTCACTGACTTTCTTAGTTACTGTTATTTGAACAAACACTTTAATTCAACACCATTGTCTCTAATGTAAATATTGGGGCGATTGGAGTCAAATACATCAAAATTCTTTGACATTACCTCAGCAGCGTCTCTGATGGAAATAGGCCGGTAGATTTACTCTCAAAGACTGAGCTTTGTCACGGAGCAGAGACTTACCGAGCAGAGACTTACCGATTTCATCTTTTCGTT
The DNA here is from genome assembly GCF_048418815.1 of Hemitrygon akajei. NCBI lineage: Eukaryota > Metazoa > Chordata > Chondrichthyes > Myliobatiformes > Dasyatidae > Hemitrygon > Hemitrygon akajei. The sequence goes on from NW_027331956.1 coordinate 2,105,895, forward strand.
GGCTAATTGTTCATCTCTGAAAGGAGAACAGCGACACTGACCGATCCCCACCTCTATCCCTGCAGTTTCACAATTTGGACTGTCCTTCAGTCCTTCAGCTTCTTCCGGGTGACAATCACACTCACACATACACACACGCAAAGAAGTGCACACATATATTTCTATGTTATAGTTACTGTCCTGTTGTACATACTGTTATAAGTTACTAAAAATTGCACATTACACATTTAGGCAGAGACACAATGTAAAGACTTTTATTTCTCATGTATATGAAGGATGTAATTAATGAAGGCAATACAATTCGAAATACACAAACATAGATTCGAACAAAGATACAATACAGAGACCGAGATCAGGACGGAAAGGATAAAATGAGCACGTTGCTGATGTACAAACAGGAGAGAATCTGAAGACGTTGACAATCCAGGGCAGCACAAAGAACTCTGCTGAGTTCCTCCAGCATTTTGTATGTCATGTTGCTGACGTGACGGTCTTTAATGGGAATCGCAAGTCTGTCAAAGGTCAAAAGAAATAGAGAATAAATATTTCAATCTGCAAAGGAATGGGCAGACTGTTAAATACTATAAAAATACTGGAAATTGGCAGACGAATAGGTGTACGGCGGCTGGAAATGAACGAGAGAAAGTCAAGTGTGATGTAACTTGTTAGAAGTAAGACAGAGAGAGAGAAGAGGGAGATAAAGATGGAGAGGGAACAGGGAGATGGAAAGGGAGGGGCAGAGAAAGAGAGAGGGCGATAGGCAAAATGACAAATAGATAGGTCAAGTAGGTAGAAAGTCTGCCAGAAACAGATAAAAACATTTCAGGATTGTGGTGTTCCTCCTGTATCTCCTAGTCCCTGGTACAGTGTGAGAGTGTGGGGTTCACTCTGTACCTATCAGTCTATGATACAAAGTGAGAGTGTGGTGTTCACTCTGTACCTGTCAGTCTATGATACAGTGTGAGAGAGTGGGGTTCACTCTGCACCTGTCAGTCTATGATACAGAGTGAGAGTGTGGGGTTCACTCTGTACCTATCAGTCTTTGATACAGTGTGAGAGTGTGGGGTTCACTCTGTACCTGTCAGTCTATGATACAGAGTGAGAGTGTGGGGTTCACTCTGTACCTGTCAGTCTATGATACAGAGTGAGAGTGTGGGGTTCACTCTGTACCTATCAGTCTATGATACAGTGTGAGAGTGTGGGGTTCACTCTGTACCTGTCAATCTATGATACAGTGTGAGAGTGTGGGGTTCACTCTGTACCTGTCAGTCTATGATACAATGTGAGAGTGTGGGGTTCACTCTGTACCTGTCAGTCTATGATACAGTGTGATACTTCACATGACCGAAAGAACTGCAGAAGGTTCTAAATTTTGTCAGCTCTATCTTGGGTACTAGCCTACAAAGTACCCAGGACATCTTCAGGGAGCGGTGTCTCAGAAAGTCAACGTCCATTATTAAGGAACTTCAGCCCCTTTCTCACTGTTACTATTAGATAGGAGGTACAGAAACCTGAAGTCACACATTCAGTGACTGAGGGACAGCTTCTTACCCTCTGCCATTCGATTCCTAATCGGACATTGAATCTTTGGACAATACCTGACATTTCTTAATATGAGGTATTTCTGATTTTGCACTCTTTTAAAATCCCTCAATATACTTACACTGTAAATGATTTACATTTTTATTTAGTATCATTATTATTTTTATGTTCTTTATTACTGTTCTCTGCTTTTTTTTCTTCTCGATTACGTATTGCATTGAACTGCTGCTGCTAAGTTAACAAATTGCACGTCATATGCAATGAAAATAACACTAATTCTGATTCTGACTCTGAGAGTGCGGGGTTCATTCTGTAACTGTCAGTCTATAGATTTGTGCGATAGTGCTGAGCTCATTGTGTTTCTGTCAAATGATTCTGTAAAGAATTGCTTTCTGATGTTAGTCTGAAATCTCACTTTAACCAGTCTCCACGTTTCCTTGTTGATGGATTAATTTTGAAGTAGCAGTTGACATCATACTTACCTCTACCCTTAATGATTCTGAACATTTCAGTCCTCTCTCCTCCCATTATATGTCAACGTAGGCCAAATAGATTTAATTCTCTCAAACCTTCTGCATAGCTCACACCCTGCAGTCCTGCAATGAGAGTACTCGCCCTTCTCTGATCTCTTCCCAATGCCTTCACATCCCTTACAAAGTATAGATCAGAATAATATACAGTTCTCAAGGCGTAGCCTCACAAGTGCATGAAACAGCTTATGGAGACGTCTCTAGCTCTGAACTCCTCTGAGCGCATTACATAGCCCAGCATTATATTAGCTTTCCTAATAGCTTCAGTGCATTGCCAAGATGTTGACGGTGACGTCTTCCAGGAGACTCGAATCCTTTTCATACAATGCACTTTCTTACTCAAGACCCCTATTGTATATTTATATCTATTACTTCTGCTTCCTATATGTAATATTTTACATTTACTTACATAAAATTTCACCTGTCAGTTATCTGCCCACGTCAGAATTTTGTTTAGATCTACCTGTATTGATTCTGCTGCCTGAATGTCATGAGCCCGTCTCTTTAATTTTGTGTCATCTGCACACTTGAGTAGTTTATTGGCTCTGTGCTTATCCAAATCATTAATGTGAATAACAACAGCAGCAGCCTCAAAACTGATTCTTGTGGAACCCCATTTTTAACATCTTTCTGGTGTGAAAATGATCCTCTCGCCATAACTCTTTCCTTTCTGTTTCTGAGACAATTCTGCACACATCCCCTGCCCTGAATCCCTACCTCCTGTAATTAGAATATTAACCTCTTCTGGGGTACCTTCTGAAAATCCTTCTGAAAGCCCAAGTAACTGATACCACCTCTTTACTGTTACCATAAATTTTAGTTCCCTCTCCATAGACCTGCAACATATTATTAAAACACGATTTACCCTGTCTGAACCTATGCTGTCTTTCTGCTAACAAACGACCATAAAAATATAAACCATTGGAGCAGAAGTAGGCCATTTGGCCCATCGAGTCTGCTCCAAAATTCAGTAATGACTGATCCTTAATTTCTCGTGCTTAAACTCATTCCCAAGCCTTTTCCCTATAAGTTTTGATACCAAGTCCAATCAAGAACGTATCAATCTCTGCCTGAAATACACCGAACGACCTGGCTTCCACAGCTGCACGTGAACAAAATCTCCACAAATTCACCGCTCTCTGGCTAAGGAAATTTCTCCACCTCTCTGTTTTGATTTGATACTCCTCTCTCCTGAGTCTGTATCCTACCTGTTTCCTCAACATTACCTCCCCCTCCACCAATCCTCATATCATCAGCAAACCTGGCAACAAATCCATCCACTGCTTCATCTTGGTCAATCTTAATATTATCGGCAATATCCTTCTCAACCTGTCTATGGCAGTCTGAATTTCATACTTGACTATAGCTCTCATATTTTCATATGCCCTATGGTTGAAACGTAATACTATTTTTTTTTCTGTATTCCGTGCTTAGCTGTCTTATCTTCAAGATTCTGATAAATCTTTGCTCATCCATGCAGTTGATCTACTGTTTTATTTTGCATCTCCTGACCTTAGGTATGAACATTTCCTGCACATGCATTACCTACTTAAATCGATGCCATTGTCCCTCAACTGACTCAATGCCAAGCATTTTTTTTTTCCAGTTTGCCTTCTGCGGCCTTTGCCATATCCATACAGACGTTGTCTTTGTGATATTCAATCTAAGGGCTTTAGTTTTTTACTGATATACTCCCACAAAGAACTTTGAGACCAACAATGTTTTGATTACTTGTTCTGAAGGCTCACCAGCTTCCGTACTCGAAATTGTCCCTTGAATGTTACATAATATCAGATCTAGACAGGCCTCCTCTCTTGTTGGTGGATTCGCATACTGGGTCAAAAATGATGCAGTGTATTGTAGTAATACAACATATATGTCAAACTCAAGGCCCGCGGTGGAATTATCTTTGGCCCGCGAGATAATATCTAATTACTATTAAAGCTGGCCCAAGTAATCGAAGCGCCTATGGCGTATGTTATGGCTAATGCTGAGTTTATTCAGGTACCAGGTTTTCAGGGTTTTTAGTGTTTATTTGGCAGTCTTCTTCATAAGAAACGGAATTTGTAAAGTGAAACACTTGGTAGGGTAGTTACAGCAGAGACTGAGACACATGAGAGCAGGCTGAAAAAACGGAGGCAACGAAAGCTGCGTTCGCACGCGTCCGACTGATCCGGCCCGCATGAAGCTGCATTTTGCTCAATCCGGCCCGTGACCTAAAATGAGTTTGACACCCCTGTAAACTCTAACAAATATAACAGCTGCAGGGAAAGGTAAATCATAGAGTGCAAGATCATTACATGGCAGATTGTGAGACCAATAATTCATCATATAGGGCTAGTCTCATAACGATGCGATACATGTTCTCATTAAATCCCATAGTACGTGCTTTCAGGGTGATTTCTTAATGATTTCTGTGTCTTTGAAATATAATTCAGAGCATGGCCATGAACTCGAGCTCCCTCTGGGAAGGACATGACTGTCATGGATATGGCCCTGACCCTGACCATGGCAACTTCCCTGTGTCACATCGTCTCTTTTCTTCGGTTACTCGTGTACACAAATGACAGTATCTTACAGCCAGTGAACGCACCATACAGCTCGCCTTTGGGTCCGGAAGGAAACCGGTGCGGTCACCTTCTATTTACACCAGGCAAGACTTGGCCTCTGTCATGGTCTCTGTGATCTTCACTGTCCATAGGCAGCAGCTTTTAAGCGAGGTTCTCAGACAGTCAGCCCGAGTCCACGAACACTTTGTGGAATCCTTTGCCTGTACCTCATTCTACGAATTTCAAAACGAGACGAGGAAACCCTGGTGAATCCCCTGTGGCAGGGAAGGGTAAAGTCAGGCAGTGTGGCAGTGACAGTTTACTCACTGGTTACTGGAGACAGGCAGGAGGTACTGTGGCCACAAAAGAGACACAAGGATGGTGTGTTGCCTCACGGGTGCTGGCGTCCAGGATGTATAGGTGCAGCTGCGGGATATTGTCAAGGGGAAGAGTGAAAATACAGAGCTCCTGGTGCAATTTGGTACCAATGTCATTGTCACAAAATGAGATGAGATCCTACATATTGAGTGTATAGAGTTAGGAAAGGTAGGTCGACCTGAGGTTAAGATGCTGATCAAATGCTTGCACTTGTTAGCTGAGTTGTTGAGCTCAAAGTTCAAGAGATGAAGTTGCAGCTTTAAAAGATTCTGGTTAGGCCACATCTCCAGTACTGCATATAGTTCTGGTTGACCCAGTGTAGGAAGGATTTTGAGGCGTTGGAGAAGGAGCAGAAGAAGCTTACATGGATGATTTCTGGTTGAAAGGGCGTGTGCTAACATAAGTGTCCCGACAAACATGGGCTGTTTTCTTTGAAGCAGCAGAGACTGAAGGGAGATCCGATAGAGGTTTGTAACATTATGTGAGGCGCAGATCGAGTAGATATAGAGTGACTTTATGACTTGGTAGAAATATCCAGTATATTGAAGGTGAGAGGGTGTGGATTGAACGTAGATGTGAGTGGTATGCTTTTTTACTCAGAGTGGTGGAGTTAAATACATTAGGGTTTTTTGCAGAATGTTTAGATAGGTTCATCAATGGTTGGAGATGGACTTTGTGTTGATCGGAAGGATTAGCTTTTGAGGGTTTAATGATTTACTTTTCAAATTGTTTGACACGATATTATGGACCAAACGGTCTGTTGCCTTGCTGTACTGTTCAGTGATCTGATCTATACTGGGAACCAGTATGACAGAGCCAAGGATGACCCAGCAGGTTTACAAGTAGATGATGGGTGTAACAGGAATGTAAGGAAGAACAAGCCAATGAATGCAGAGCAAAGAGTTAAATTGTACCACAGAGGCAACATTTAAAAAAGACAAAGAATACAGTACTGAATGCTAGATCTGTGGCATTCGACTCTGGCGAACTAGGCCTGTACCTGAAAACCAGGTATCATTTGCGAAGGGCTATTTCAAGGCCGAAGAAACGAATTCAAAAGTGTTTGGAGGTGAGATCGGATGTACAGCAACGCTGGCAGGGTGTGCAAGACATTACATCCGGCAATGCGAAACCCAATAGCATGAATGGAAGTGATGCTTCACTGCCAGATGAACTCAATGTCTTCTGTGCCTGGTTAGAAAGAAAGAAGTGCTCTGCTGCATCTGATGACCCAGTGATCTCTGCCTCAGAGACCGATGTTAGGCTGTATTTTAAGAGGGAGAACCCTCGCTAGAAGAAGGCTCCTGATGGAGCACATGATAAGGCTCTGAAAACCCGTCCCAACCAATTCACGGGAGTATTCAAGGACATTTTCAACCTCTCACTGTTACAGACAGAAGTTCCCACTTGTTTCACAAAGGCAACAGTTATACTAATGCCTATTAAGAATAATGTCAGCAGCCATAATGATTATTGCTCGGTAGCACTGACATCTACAGTAATGGCATGTTTAGAGAGGTTGATCATGACCAAACTGAATTCTTGTCTCAGCAAGGACCTGGACGCATTGCAATTTGCCTATTGCCACAATAGGTCAACGACAGATGCAATGTCAATAGCACTTCACATGGCTTTACACCACCAGGAAAATACAAACATTTATGTCAGAATGCAGATAATCGACTATTGCTCTCAATTTAATAACATCATTCCCATAATTCTGATTGAGAAGTTGCAGAAGCTGTGTCTCTGTACCTCCCTCTGCATTTGGATCCAAAATTTCCTACCGGAAAACCACAATCTGTGTATATTCGTTATAACATCGCCTCCTCGCTGACGATCAACACCGGTGCACCTCAGCTGTGTGTGCTTACCCCACTGATCCACTCACGATATACCCATGTCTGTGTCACTAGGCACAGCTGAGATACCATTTGCTGATGATAGAACCATTGTTGAAAGAATCTCAGGTGCCTACAGGAGTCAGATATGCTTACTAGTGGAGTGGTATCACAGCAACAACCTGGCACTCATCGTCAATAAGACGAAAGAGCTGATTTTAGAGTTCCAGAAGGATAAGACGAGCTAACACATATCAGTCCTCTTAAGTGCAAAAAGTGAGTAGTTTCTAGTTTATTCATGTCGGGATCTAAACTGGTCCAACATATCGATGCAGTTATAAAGAAGGCAAAACAGCAGCTCTGCCTCATTAGGAGTTTGAAGAAATATGTTATGTCAATAAAAACACTCACAAACTTCTACATATGTACCATGGCGAGCATTCCTACAGGCTACATGTTTGTCTGGAATGGGGGTGCTACTGCACAGCACTGAAAGAAATTGCAGAGGTTTGTAAATTTAGTCGGCCCCATCTTGGGTACAAGCCAGGACGTCTTCATAGAGCGTTGCCTTAGAAAGGTAGCGCCCATTATTTAAGACCAACAGCACACTGGGCATGCGCTTTCTCACTTTTATCATCAGGTAAGAGGTACAGAAGCCTGAAGGCACACACTCAGTGATTGATTAACAGCTTCTCCTCCTCTGCCATCCAATTCCTAAATGCATATTGAACCCTCGGACACTACCGCACTTTTTAATGCACAGCTTTTCTATTTTTGCATGATTTCAATCTATTCAATATATGTATACTGGAATTGATTTACTTATTTATTATTATCATTTTATTTATTTATTTCTTCTAGATTATGCATTGTATTGAACTGCTGCTGCTATGTTAACAAATTTCACGTCACATGCCGGTGATAATAAACCTGATTCTGATAATAAGAATAATGATACACTTGTTGTGGGGAACTTCAAAATGCCAGGGGAATGGATAAATTAGGTTGATGTTGAATCGCAAGAGAATGAATTTGTTAAATGCCTACGAGATGGATTTTTTTAGAGCAGCTTGTGCTTGAGCCTGCTCCAGAAAAGGCAATCTTTAGATTGAGGGTTATGTAATAATTCTGATAAGAAGGGAGCTTTATGTAAAGGAGCCCTCAGAGTCTGTGATCATAATATTATTGAATTCATACTGAAATTTTAGAGGGTGAAGCATATCTCAGAGGTATCCTTATACTAATGGAATAAATTTATTTACAGAGGCATGGAATTAGATTTGAGGAGGATACTGCAGGGATTACAGCAGAGCAGAGATGGCTGAGGTTTCTGGTATTAGTTCACAAGATGCTGGACACATAGGTTGCACAAGTGAAGAAGTTCTCAAATAGGCAGGCATGCCAATAAAGCAGGATACCAATTTTTTTTGATACTGTAAAGAATAAAAGTGAGCTGAGAGTTGATATTGAGCCACTGGTAAATGATTCAGGTGAGGCAGCAATGTGGGACAATAATAGCAGATAAACGCAATGGGTACATTGCATCTGCCTTCACTGCAGAAAATACTAGTTACTTTCCAGAGATCTGTGAGTGTCAGGGAGCAGGAGTGAGTGCCATTGCTAATAGAAGGATTAAGTGCTCGGCAAACTCAGAGATCTTCAGGTGGATAAGTCACCAGGTCCAGATGGACTGCATCTCAGATTCCTGAGAGAGGTTGCTGAAGAGATACCGGATGATCTTTCAAGAGGCTCTTGACTCTGGCATGGTCTCAGGGGACTGGGGCCATGTCACTCAACTCTTTAAGAAGGGAGAGAGTCAAAAGAAAGGAAGGTAGAGATAATTTAGCCTGACCTTAATGGTTGTGAATGTGTTGAAGTCTTATTAAGAATGAGGTTTACAGGTAATTGGAGATTAATGATAAAATAAGTCACAGTCAGCATGATTTCTATGAAGGGGCATGTTCCTTGACAAATATGTTAGACTTCTTTGAGGACGTAACAAGCAGTATTGACAAAGGAGAGGCAGTGAATGCCATTTACTTGGATTTTCAGAAGGCGTTTGATAAGTTTCCACATATTAGGCTACTTAACAAGATAAAATACTATAGCGTTACAGTAAAGATAATGGCATGGATAGCGGATTGGCTGACGGGTAAGAGACTGCCAGTGACTGGTGGTATTCATCAGGGGTCTGTATTGGGACAACTTCTTTTTACATTGTTTATCAATAATTTAGATAATCGAATTGAAAGGCTTGTTGAAAAGTTTGCGGATGACGTGAAGAGAGCTGAAAGGTTAGGTAGTGCTGTGGAAACAATGTGTTTGCAGCAGGACTTAGAGAATTTGGAGTACTAGGCAAAAATTGTGGCAGGTGAAACACATTGTTGGAAAATGTATGATAATGCATTTTGGTAAAGGGAACAATAATGCGGAATACTATTCAAATGGAACAAGGTTCAAACATTAGAGGTGTTGAAGGACATAGGAGTCCTCATGCAAGTCATCCAGAAGATTATTTTATAAGCTGAGCCTGCGGTAAAGAATGCCTAGTGGCATGATCTCGAGGTGATAACACCCTGCCCGGCCAAACATTAGAACTCTGGTTTGGGTGGATGCTGCTGAAGTGTACCCTGTGACAAATCAGTCCCCTGAAATAACAAACAGTACACAACGTGCGGTTAAAGAAGTAAGGTTTTTTAACTCTTGCTTTGACTATGAGAAGAGTAGAGAACAACATATCAAATAAAAGGCGCGTAGAAGTTCTTTAAAAAGGTCGTGCACAATCGTTGGAGCTCACGGTTCCACTTCGCTGATTGCTCCTTCGATCTCCTTCGACCTCCGGCTCCCGCCGGAGCCCGGAGGGCAGCCCAGCGACTCCTCAAGTCGCATCTTCTCTCTTCATTCCCCTCGCGAAACCCAACCGCTTTCACACAAACAAGAAAGAATAACATCTCGCCCATTGGTTAGTAACTGAATTCCAAAGCCCCGTTATCAGTTATAACCCAAACATGCTGAATCCACTACCTCAGCAGTTAACATTACAGAGAAGCTATTTTATTAGCTTTAAAGGTTAAAATAAAAGAGAATCCCTTACACTCTCCCGCCACCAAATTTGGTCATGTCCTCATGACGTCACAATAATTCACCAACACTTCCTGCCAAATCCAAAACCTAATCCAGGTGAAATACACGACTCCCCAAACGGTAGACACTACACACTGTTCCCCAGGCACTTCATAGGCCGGCTTATGCGTGAGTTTCCTAATACTCAGGGACCTCCGTACTCCCTCACCTAACCCTTCAGGCTCAGACACTACTGGGGATACTTCGGGTCTGCTTGCCGAATCCTCTATGAATCTATCCCTCAGGCCCCCCTGCAACTCGGAACTTCCTGTCCCGTGTAGGCCTCGGTGACTCTCCTGCAGTAACCCAGGCTGCAGACAGCTAGACCACAATCGCCCCTCCGCACCTCACCTGACTTAGTGGGAGAGGGTGCCAGAAGCCTCTTCCTCAATCAAGGGAAAGATTGCACCACACCTCCATCTCATTCTCCTTCTCCTGCACCAGTTCTTCAACTCGGGCCTGATATTCCTTAATCTTCCTCTGAAGAGTAACAGTTAAACACTTAAACAGTTAAACAGTTCCTCCTCCAGTTTAGTGTTCACTGAACTTATCTCCAGCCCTTTCTTCTTAATGATTTCTTCCTGGTCAACTTTCAGTTTTCCCATTTGATTTAGGCTGTCAATTGTCATCTTCAGGTCTCCTTCGAGCCTCGGCTTCCCTCTTTCGAGATCTGTCCGGAATGGCTTCACCTCTGAGGTCTATTCAGACTGCCCTCTCTGTGCCCTCAGTTTGCTGTTGGTAGCGTTCTTTCTCTTCTCCAACTTGCGAGTCTTTCAATCTGTTCTGGATCATTTTCTCCAGTTTCTGCTAATCCTTTCGAAGGTTGTTTATTGTTTCATCTGTCTGCACGAATTCATCAGTAAGTGACCGCCTTTCTGCTCTGAATGATGTTTCTCCGTCTCCGCTACCGCCCATTTCAACGCCAGGAAGTTCAGCGGGTACGGTGGGTAATTTCTCTCGGAGGGCAACAAACTCCACAGGTCTCAACCCGGTGCCCTGATCCTGATACGGGACGCCACTAACCCATCTAAACTGTCCGCAGAAGCCAGCATCGGCGCCTGGATCAACAAATCCTTCAGCGACTGAAAAGCTTCCTCACATTTTACAGTCCACATCTGCCCAAAAAGCTCCGACGCGTTTAAATATTCTACACCCTCCGGTCCACCCCCACCCTCCGTCTTCCTCGGGGGAAAGAAACCACACAGAAGCGGATTTAAGGGGTGTCTCACTGATCGTAGCCGCACAGTCATCCTCATCACAGTCATCCACCCACTCATCCTCCCCACAGTCCGTGCTCCTGCCCTAACAGGGAGTTAAAGCCTCGAATCTGTTGGACAAGAGCAAGGCCTGAATCTCCTCCGGCCCTACTTCCTGGATTTCCCTACTTGCCTCACTCATAGCCACACCATCCTGTGCTTGACTGCAATCTACATTAGTTAATCTATTAGGTGTGGCTATCTCCTTGTACACAGAGTCCAGGTGACTCTCCCCCTCCCTAATGTGTCGCAGTGTCTGAAGCTCGGACTGCAGCTCATCAATATGAAGCTGGAGTTCCTCGAGCAACAAACACTTGCTGCAAATGAAGTCGCCGTGTCCCTCAATGGGGTCTACCGGGTCCCACATCTGGCAGCAGTAACACATCACCTGCTCCATGCTATATAGTTAATTTAATGTACTAGTATTAGTTATGCAAGAACCTTTTGCCCCAATACAGCTAACTATCACACTATTTAACAATACTTTTAAAGTTATAAGTGTAAAAGGAAGCAGGACAACTTACCAATACTTACCAAGCAACTAGCTGTGAGAGCTCTGCAGCTCCGGTGTTCCTCGTCTCGCCCGGTTCCGCCGAAGCCCGTTGAGCCAAAGCCCTTCGGCCTCCACTCTACTCCCGGCTCACTCCACTGCCCGCAACGACGCTGCCCGCTGTATCGGGCTGTGTTCCTTTTAAATCTCCCGCACTTCACTGCCCGACGTCACACGCCTGCGCAGTCCCGCCTCTCTCAACTCCGATGAAAACCGGTAAAATTCAAAATGGCTTCCGCCTCACTCTTGCTCCGATTCTCAGAAGTCATTCTCCGAAAACACACTAAAAATACAGAGTTCAACTGGAGGTATTGACAGTACCCCCGCGCCCCGCCACACACACAATACGGACGCCGCTCGGCGTCACAGCAGGTAGAGCTGGGTGCTGGCGATGATAGTCCCTGATGAGAGAGGCTTCCACGATGTAACGGGCGGGGATCCAGCTCCTCTCCTCAGATCCGTAGCGCTCCCAGTCCACAAGTCGAAGCACGGTGAACACGTCTGACCCATCGATGAGACATGAGAGTGATGTTCGGGACAGGATACAGGGGTGGCTCATGGTATGCCTTGACACATGGAAGGTGAGATGAATTCGGCGGAGAATGGAGGGCAGAAATGGATAAAAAAAAACCGGATGGAATTATATTGAAATGAACATGAATGGGAATATAAAAGTGCTGGGTTTATGGGAGAAACACGAAGGGAAGGAATTATATCGCGATGACTTACTATACTTAATTATTCCTTATGTCATGTTGCAAAACATGCTTCCGGATCGTGTAGGTTTTTTCATTATGAAACGGTTGAACAGATGCTATTTCAGGGTGAAACATATCAGGAAAGAAATCAGACAGGCTTCATTGTAATTTTGGGGGGCTTGATTAATTTCATTTAACCGCTTTCTTAAGTCATGGGTGTCACTTCAATTTAATTCGCAGTGTTGTGTTTCATTACGTATAAGCGATAGGATTTGTTGTGGGTAATTTAGCTTTCATTAGAAGACAGAAGCAGTGAGGATTTTATTTCCCAATTCTCTACACCACAGTCCAGTCCAGTTGATAACGGGAATGCGCCTTTAAGTTGGAGTGTCTTAATTTTGCCAATCATTAAACGAGATAGCGGAGACTGGTGTGATTCACATTGGGTTAGTAAATGAGCATCTGACTCGACCCGCGCCGTCTTGTGGGAATGTCTGACAGTGAAGTTGGTGAGCGGAATGGGAATTGATGGACATATCCGCAGACGGATGTGCGGGCGGCATTCCGGAGTAGTTCTTTGTCTGGCATCTGTCGGGAAGAATGAGGTTCTGACTCTCTTGGACGGTGTTTTGCCCTTCCCGACACACTCACTATCTTAACGTCCCGGACTGCAGTCGATGGGAAAAAACGCCCGGGAATAACACCTGGGAGATCAGGCGGTGAATCTGAGAATCTGGAGCCCGGACTGGAGACTCTGGCGACTACTCAGGATGCGGAGCCGTTAATCAACTGAAGCATCGAAGTGACGGGATATTTCACCGCGCTGATCGCCTGCTCCCTGAATTTCGACTGAGTCACCGCGTAAATAATTGTGTTCGTGCAGCAGCTGAAATTCATCAGGAAAAACCCGACGTACTGAAAGATCCATTCAGAATCATTGAAATCGTTTCCTATTCCTGAGACCTGATAATATATGAAATTTACAACGTATGTCATCCGCAGGAAGATGAAGCTGCCGGAGAGGGTGAAGAGTAAAACCTCAGACCTCCTCCTGCTCTCCATCTCCGGGTCACTGCGGTTCTCCCCCTTGCTCTGACCCTTCAGCCCCTTACGTACCCGACTGGCCACTAAAATGTGTCTGAATGTCAGAGCGTTGAGCCGCAGGATCGCAGCGAAAGGGAGGAACGAAGTTAAAACCGTATCGAGCCAGTCATATCCCACCCACCAGGGGTCAGTGTAATAATTGTCCTTGGTAATACAGAGCCACGGTACATTGCCGATGATCACACTGGGTTCCCGTACAAAGTATCGGGGAACGCTTCTCAGACACGACAGTACGCCGGTTATTGTTAGAACCACAGCCGCAGTTTTCCCGGTGCAATATTTTGTTTTCAGCTTCTGGCAGCAAATGGCAACAAACCGGTCAAAGGTGAAAGTGACGGTGAACCAGACTGAACCGTCGGTGGCTGTGAATTTCAGTACATCGATAACACTGCACATAGGGGTGATGCTCAGAAAACTCCACAATAAGTAATACATTCTGATTCGAATCAAAATGACGCTGGTGACAACGGTCAGTAGATCCGCCGCTGCCATGGCCACCAGGTAGCGAGTGGTGCAGGTAGAGAGGCCGCACTTTCCCCGGGACAGGATCACAATCGCCACTACATGCACTGGAGAGAGAGAACAGTCACTGGGCATTACTGAAAATATTCTCTGGGAACTAACATGGGAACGGGCTTTAGCTAAAACTCGGGAGTGCTAGAGTTTGTAAACGGCTGCTAATCTAACACCAGAAATAGGTCGCACTATCTCTGGCCTGTCTTCCTCAGTGTGGAGATAAGACGATGTGTGGGGAATCGTTGGCGATAAATGCGATCTGCATGAACAACAATGATCGGTGCTGATCCCCATTCCAGTCGCTGATGGGGCCGGTTTCACTGAATTAACTGTGACTGAACAGGACTCTGGAAAATCAGCATCTGATGAGGCCGAGAAGGGATACAGAGAGGAGAAACACACACAAAACAGGAAGAACTCAGCAGGTCAGGCAGCTTCCGTCGAATTGAAACTTTTTTCGTTTCGGGTCGAGACCCTCGTTCAGGACGAAGCGCTGCCACGATTTATGACGGGCTTCAGAGGGAAAGAAGGAACAACTTAGTGACCAGTAGCTGAGTTGCTCCGTTAATGAATTAATTCTACAGAGCAGTTTAATTCGATAACAAACGGCAGCAGATCCGTGAACTCTGGTTCAGGTGATCAGACACAATTATTGACCAACAGGCAGTGGGATCCGACTGTGAGAGACTCCACAGGGAGACGTGAAGCACAGGACTAGGGTTTCCCTCTGATCAATAACTTAGGAAAAGTGTACTTCAGAATTCAAACATCTCCCAGTCACAACTTCACGGACAGATCCCTGGCCCCAGCACTGTGACATCTCTGGACAAGGTGTCATTCAAGGCAAGAACAGCGTTCTCTTCGATCCCGTGAGTTAGGGGAGAAACATAGACTTAGTTCCATTTGTTATTAAATATGAAAATTCAGATTGTGAAATTGACAGGATCGATACCTCTGATGGATATTTGTGCAGTGATGATCAGGTTGTAAGCTTGTAACATTATCTTAAACAGGTTTACACCGGTTAACACACAGAAATACCGAACATGAAATGCTCTGCTCACTCACCAGGAACTCCAGTGACGGCAATGAACATGTACAATATTTTCTCCACACTGATATACCTCTCGAACATTGCAGGCATTTTCTATGAACAGTGATTTGTCTCTTTGTGCGACAGGCGATCTCTCGGAATGAAATGTTAAGGAAGCACATGCCTGGGGTTTTTAAAGCCATTTAGCAATTCCACAGGGACAGATTTCAACAGATTTAAAATAAATGTTTTAAAATTATTTACAAACCAATTACGTCAGATAGGTGCAATCCCCACGATGACACATTGTGATTAAATTAATGAGTAATATTTAGATCATTTGTGGGAGTTAGTTTGTTACAACAAAGGTGACTGAACCGTCCGAGGTGTCTTATCAATTAAATATGTTTCCACTGTAAATATGTACTTCAAAGGAACCATTTGTCTGACACAGAATATTGAAGTAAATTATGTCACTGTACCTGTGAAATTGTACTGAATCAGCTACTGTTAACATTCTCCTCAAGAGTATAAACTCTTGATGTAGTTTGTGCTTGTGGGACTCTACTGAGAGGCCTCGAAGAAAATGTCTGTTTGTGTTGATGAATAAACACAATTTCATATCCACTAAATCCTCCAATAGCTTCAGTGACTTAGTCACACGCAGATCATCTCATTTCAAACGCTTCACAAAATGTCTGCTGAACCGTAACAAAGCAAGAACAGAGGCCAAATTTCAAACTACATTTATTATTAATGTATGTAGAAATAAAACAACCTTGAGACTCGTCACAGCTCCATTTCAGCAGACACCCCCACATGCGCTTTAGATTATCCCAGAGCAAGTATCATTTCAAACAGTTCAAAAATAGCTATCTCCATAAATTCTATTATAAACGGAACAACCCTGAGTTCTGAAACACCTCCAAATCCACTAGCTTCCCCAAGCCAGTGCACACCCCCGAATACGCCAACACCCCCAACTCTGTGCAAATCAGTGTGCGCCCACAAATCTGTACTCACTGGTAAAACCTCATTCAACCCTCAAATCAGTGTGCACCGCAAACGCAACCGGCACACGAAAATACCAGTTCACTCACACATTCTCTGACATACCCCTAAATCTGTGGACATCCGGAAAGCAACATTCGCGGCCAAATCCGTATCATTACACTCTCACAGAGCAGGATTCACTTCAACCACTTTACAAAATAGCTGTTTCCGCCTTAAAAATAGCAAGAACAAAGTTTGAATAGCAAACACACGCCCACATGCATATTCCTCGTATAATCATTGACATCCCCTTAATTCTGCGTACCTCACCAAACCCATCTTTATCCCCTCATCAGTGGGTGTCCCAAATCCACCGACCCCATATTCGCTGACAAAACCCGGTCTGCTCACATCCACAAATCCCTGTGCACCCCCATATTCACCAAAACATCCCTAAGTTAGCGCTATCCTCTAATCTGTGTGCACCCCCCAAATCCGTTCCCACTCCGAACCCGTACACACACACATATCCACCGACATACCCAGACCTTTGTGCACCCCCAAACTTGCTGACGCCCCCACATGCAAGCTACATTATCTCAGAACAAGGACCATTTCAAGCAGTTCTCAAAATATCTGCCTCCTCCCTAAAAAAATAGGAAGAACAGAAGTCAAGGTTCAAATTGCATTTATGTTTAAAGTTTGTATCAATGAAACAGCCTGGAGATTCGACAACATCCAAATCCACCGGGATTCCCAAATCTGCGCTAATCTGTAAATCTGTGTGTTCTCCCAAAACTGTGCACACCCGCAAAGCCGCATGCAAACCACAACTCAGTGTTCGCTCCCAAATCTGTGTGTATCCCCAAATCCATGCGCACCCCAAACCTACCGACACTCCCAAATCCACCTACATACCCAGATCCGTGCGCACCCCAAACCTGCCGACTCTCCCAAATCCACCTACATACCCAGATCCTTGCGCACCCCAAAGCTGCCGACACTCCCAAATCCACCTACATACCCAGATCCGTGAGCACCCCAAAACTGCCGACACTCCCAAATCCACCTACATACCCAGATCCGTGCGCACCCTAAACCTGCCGACACTTCCAAATCCACCTACATACCCAGATCCGTGCGCACCCCAAACCTGCCGACACTCCACATGCACAATAGATTATTCCAGGGCAAGAATCATTTCAAATAATCACAAAAAAGCGGCCTCCATCTTAAATCAAATAGCAAGAACAAAGTTCAAAGTTCAAATTGCATTTGTTATTAAAGTATCTATAAATGAAACATTCTTGAGATACATCACACCCCTAAATCCAAGGTCACCCCAATCTGTGTGTATCCTCAAATCCGCCGACACACCCAATTCTCTGCGGTAATCTCAAACCGATTTGCATTCCCAAACCCTGTGCACCCACACACGCTCAAAGCTGTGTTCACCCCGAAATTCCTTGACACTCCGAAATCAGTGTGCACAGCCGTATTCGCCAACATACCCTGAAATGTCCGTTCATCAGCAAATCAGTGTGCAGCACCACTTCCATGTGTACCCTCAAATCCGCTGAGAGTAGCTAGCAGACAACACTGGCGCTTTGTCGTGACGTATGGAGGGAGATTCCCTCTGTGTGTGACACCGGGACTGTGTGAATGGAAGGTCTGGTCGGTGTTTCACTCTTTGTCGGACCCCGGGAGTGTGTGATGGGAAGGTGCGCACCTATATTGTCTCTCAGCTTGACACCGGGAGTGTGTGATGTGACGGTGTAGAGGCAGACTCACTCTGTCCGTGACACCGCGTGTGTGTGATGGGACGGTGCGGAGTCTGATTCACTCAGTGTCTGACCCCGTGAGTTTGTCATGGGACGGCGTGGATGAAATTCCCTCTCTGTCTGACCACCGTAGTGAGTGCTGGGACCGTGTGGACGGAGCTTCACTCTCTGTCTGACCCCCGAGACAGTGTGATTGGATCGTATGAATGAAGATTCACTCTGAGTCTGACTCCGGGAATGTGAGATGGGATCGTATGGATGTAGATTCACTCTGAGTCTGACCCCGTGATTCTGCCATGGGACGGTGTGGAGGGAGATTCAGACTGTGTGTGACACGGGGGCTGTGTGAATGGAAGGGTGGGTCGGTGTTTCAATCTTTGCCGCACCCAGGGTGTTTGTGATCGGAAGGTTAGGACCGAGATTCTCTCTGTGTTTGAACCCGGTAGTGTTTGATGGGACGGCGTAGAGGGAGACTCACTCTGTCTCTGACACGTGGAGTGACTGATGGGACTGTGAGGAGGGTGATTCAATCTGTGTCTGACCACGGGAGTTTGCGGTGAGACGGTGTAGAGGAAGATTCAGTATGTGTCTAACCCGGGTGTGAGTGATGGGACCGTGTGGAGGTAGATTCAGACTCTGTCTGACCCCGGGAGTGTGTGATGGGACCGTGTTGAGGGAGATTGACTCTGTGTTTGAACTCGGTATTGTTTGATGGGGCTGCGTAGAGGGAGATTCACTCTGTGTCTGACGCCGTGAGTCTGTGATGCGAAGGTGTGGAGGGAGATTCTCTCAGTGTCTGACTCAAGGAATGTGTGATGGGAAGGTGTGTAGGAAGATTCACTCAGTGTCTGACCCCGGGGAGATTGTAATGGGACCGCGTGGATGGATATTCACTCACTGTCTTGCATCGGAGTGTGGGATGCGCCCGTATGTAGGGAGATTCACTCCGTGTCTGACCCCGGGAGTTTGTGATGGGACGGTGTAGAGGGAGATTCACTGTGTGTCTCACCCCGGGAGTCTCTGATCGTATTGCACGAAGGTAGATTCATTCTGTGTCGGACCCCGTGACTCTGTGATGGGACGGTGTGGAGGGAGATTCACATTGGGTCTGACCACCGGAGAGTGTGATTGGACCGTATGGAGGGAGATTCCCTCTGTGTGTGACACCGGGACAGTGTGAATGAAAGGAGTGGTCGGTGCTTCACTCTTTGTCGGGCCCCGGGAGTGTGTGATGGGAAGGTGCGCACCTATATTGTCTCTGTGTTTGACACCGGGAGTGTGGGATGTGACGGTGTAGAGGCAGACTCACTCTGTCCCTGACACCGGGAGTGTGTGATGTGACGGTGTAGAGGCAGACACACTCTGTCCCTGACACCGGGTGTGTGTGATGGGACGGTGCGGAGGCTGATTCATTCAGTGTCTGACCCCGTGAGTTTGTCATGGGACGGCGTGGATGAAATTCCTTCTCTGTCTGACCACCGTAGTGAGTGCTGGGACCGTGTGGAGGGAGCTTCACTCTCTCTCTGACAGCCGAGAGTGTGTGATGGGATCGTATGAATGACTATTCACTCTGAGTCTGACCCCGGGTATGTGAGATGGGATCGTATGGATGTAGATTCACCCTTGTTTCACCCGGTGATACTGTCTTGGGACGGTGTGGAGGGAGATTCAGACTGTGTGTGACACCGGGGCTCTGTGAATGGAAGGTGTGGTCGGTGTTTCAATCATTGTCGGACCCCGGGTGTTTGTGATCGGAAGGTAAGGACCGAGTTTCTCTCTGTGTTTGAACCCGGTAGTGTTTGATGGGACGGCGTAGAGGGAGACTCACTCTGTCTCTGACACGTGGACTGACTGATGGGACTGTGAGGAGGGTGATTCAATCTGTGTCTGACCACGGGAGTGTGTGTTGGGACGGTGTGGAGGGAGGTTAACTCTATCTGACCCCGGAATTTGTGATGGGAGCGCATGGAGGTAGATTCACTGAGTGTCTGACCACGGGAGTTTGTGGTTAGACGGTGGAGGAAGATTCAGTATGTGTCTACCCCGGGAGTGAGTGATGGGACCGTGTGGAGGTAGATTCACAATTTGTCTGACCGAGGGAGAGTGAGATGGAACGACGTGGAATGAGATTCATTCTGTGTTTGACCCCGGGATTGTGTGAGGGGACGGACTGGAGGGTGAGTCACTCTGTGTCTGACCACCGGAGTGTGTGATGGGAATGTGTGGAGGGAGATTCCCTCAGTGTCTGACGCCGGGGAGATTGTGATGGGACGGAGTGGAGGGAGATTCACTCCGTGTCTGACCCCGGGTGTTTGTGATGGGACGGTGTAGAGTGAGATTCACTGTGTGTCTCACCCCGGGAGTCTGTGATCGTACTGCATGAAGGTAGATTCATTCTGTGTCGGACCCCGTGACTCTGTGATGGGACGGTGTAGAGGGAGATTCACATTGTGTCTGACCACCGGAGTGTGTGATTGGACCGTATAGAGGGAGATTCCCTCTGTGTGTGACACCGGGACTGTGTGAGTGGAAGGTCTGGTCGGTGTTTCACTCTTTGTCGGACCCCGGGAGTGTGTGATCGGAAGGTGCGCACCTATATTGTCTCTGTGTTTGACACCGGGAGTGTGTGATGTGACGGTGTAGAGGCAGACTCACTCTGTCCGTGACACCGCGTGTGTGTGATGGGACGGTGCGGAGTCTGATTCACTCAGTGTCTGACCCCGTGAGTTTGTCATGGGACGGCGTGGATGAAATTCCCTCTCTGTCTGACCACCGTAATGAGTGCTGGGACCGTGTGGAGGGAGCTTCACTCTCTGTCTGTCCCCCGAGACAGTGTGATGGGATCGTATGAATGAAGATTCACTCTGAGTCTGACTCCGGGAATGTGAGATGGGATCGTATGGATGTAGATTCACTCTGAGTCTGACCCCGTGATTCTGCCATGGGACGGTGTGGAGGGAGATTCAGACTGTGTGTGACACCAGGGCTGTGTGAATGGAAGGTGTGGTCGGTGTTTCAATCTTTGTCGCACCCCGGGTGTTTGTGATTGGAACGTAAGGACCGAGATTCTCTCTGTGTTTGAACACGGTAGTGTTCGATGGGACGGCGTAGAGGGAGACTCACTCTGACTCTAACACGTGGAGTGTCTGATGGGACTGTGAGGAGGGTCATTCAATCTGTGTCTGACCACGGGAGTGTGTGTTGGGACGGTGTGGAGGGAGGTTAACTCTCTGTCTGACACCGGGAATGTGTGATGGGACCGTATGGAGTGAGATTCACTCTATGCCTGACCACGGGAGTTTGTGGTGAGACGGTGTAGAGGAAGATTCAGTATGTGTCTACCCCGGGTGTGAGTGATGGGACCGTGTGGAGGTAGAATCACACTCTGTCTGACCCCGGGAGTGTGTGATGGGACCGTGTTGAGGGAGATTGAATCTGTGTTTGAACTCGGTATTGTTTGATGGGGCTGCGTAGCGGGAGATTCACTCTTTGTCCGACGCCGTGAGTCTGTGATGCGAAGGTGTGGAGGGAGATTCACTCAGTGTCTGACTCAGGGAATGTGTGATGGAAAGGTGTGTAGGAAGATTCACTCAGTGTCTGACCCCGGGGAGATTGTGATGGGACCGCGTGGAGGGATATTCACTCACTGTCTGGCATCGGAGTGTGGGATGGGCCGGTATGTAGGGAGAGGTCTCTAACACGTGGAGTGTCTGATGGGACTGTGAGGAGGGTCATTCAACCTGTGTCTGACAACGGGAGTGTGTGTTGGGAAGGTGTGGAGTGAGATTCACTCTATGCCTGACCACGGGAGTTTGTCATGGGACGGCGTGGATGAAATTCCTTCTCTGTCTGACCACCGTAGTGAGTGCTGGGACCGTGTGGAGGGAGCTTCACTGTGTGTCTCACCCCGGGAGTCTGTGATCGTATTGCACGAAAGTAGATTCATTCTGTGTCGGACCCCGTGACTCTGTGATGGGACGGTGTGGAGGGAGATTCACATTGTGTCTGACCACCGGAGAGTGTGATTGGACCGTATGGAGGGAGATTCCCTCTGTGTGTGACACCGGGACAGTGTGAATGAAAGGTGTGGTCGGTGTTTCACTCTTTGTCTGGCCCCGGGAGTGTGTGATGGGTAGGTGCGCACCTATATTGTCTCTGTGTTTGACACCGGGAGTGTGTGATGTGACGGTGTAGAGGCAGACTCACTCTGTCCGTGACACTGCGTGTGTGTGATGGGACGGTGCGGAGTCTGATTCACTCAGTGTCTGACCCCGTGAGTTTGTCATGGGACGGCGTGGATGAAATTCCCTCTCTGTCTGACCACCGTAGTGAGTGCTGGGACCGTGTGGAGGGAGCTTCATTCTCTGTCTGACCCCCGAGACAGTGTGATGGGATCGTATGAATGAAGATTCACTCTGAGTCTGACTCCGGGAATGTGAAATGGGATCGTATGCATGTAGATTCACTCTGAGTCTGACCCCGTGATTCTGCCATGGGACGGTGTGGAGGGAGATTCAGATTGTGTGTGACACCGGGGCTGTGTGAATGGAAGGGTGGGTCGGTGTTTCAATCTTTGCCGCACCCAGGGTGTTTGTGATCGGAAGGTTAGGACCGAGATTCTCTCTGTGTTTGAACCCGGTAGTGTTTGATGGGACGGCGTAGAGGGAGACTCACTCTGTCTCTAACACGTGGAGTCTCTGATGGGACTGTGAGGAGGGTCAATCAATCTGTGTCTGACCACGGGAGTGTGTGTTGGGACGGTGTGGAGGGAGGTTATCTCTCTGTCTCTACCCGGGAATGTGTGATGGGACCGTATGGAGTGAGATTCACTCTATGCCTGACCACGGGAGTTTGCGGTGAGACGGTGTAGAGGAAGATTCAGTATGTGTCTAACCCGGGTGTGAGTGATGGGACCGTGTGGAGGTAGATTCAGACTCTGTGTTTGAACTCGGTATTGTTTGATGGGGCTGCGTAGAGGGAGATTCACTCTGTGTCTGACGCCGTGAGTCTGTGATGCGAAGGTGTGGAGGGAGATTCTCTCAGTGTCTGACTCAAGGAATGTGTGATGGGAAGGTGTGAAGGAAGATTCACTCAGTGTCTGACCCCGGGGAGATTGTGATGGGACCGCGTGGATGGAGATTCACTCACTGTCTTGCATCGGAGTGTGGGATGGGCCCGTATGTAGGGAGATTCACTCCGTGTCTGACCCCGGGAGTTTGTGATCGTATTGCACGAAGGTAAATTCATTCTGTGTCGGACCCCGTGACTCTGTCTCTGACACGTGGAGTGACTGATGGGACTGTGAGGAGGGTGATTCAATCTGTGTCTGACCACGGGAGTGTGTGTTGGGACGGTGTGGAGGGAGGTTAACTCTATCTGACCCCGGAATTTGTGATGGGAGCGCATGGAGGGAGATTCACTCAGTGTCTGACCACGGGAGTTTGTGGTTAGACGGTGGAGGAAGATTCAGTATGTGTCTATACCGGGAGTGAGTGATGGGACCGTGTGGAGGTATATTCACAATTTGTCTGACCGAGGGAGAGTGTGATGGAACGACGTGGAATGAGATTCAGTCTGTGTTTGACCCCGGGATTTTGTGAGGGGACTGCCTGGAGGGTGAGTCACTCTGTGTCTGACCACCGGAGTGTGTGATGGGACGGTGTAGAGGGAGATTCACTGTGTGTCTCACCCCGGGAGTCTGTGATCGTACTGCATGAAGGTAGATTCATTCTGTGTCGGACCCCGTGACTCTGTGATGGGACGGTGTAGAGGGAGTTTCACATTGTGTCTGACCACCGGAGTGTGTGATTGGACCGTATGGAGGGAGATTCCCTCTGTGTGTGACACCGGGACTGTGTGAATGGAAGGTCTGGTCGGTGTTTCACTCTTTGTCGGACCCCGGGAGTGTGTGATGGGAAGGTGCGCACCTATATTGTCTCTGTGTTTGACACCGGGAGTGTGTGATGTGACGGTGTAGAGGCAGACTCACTCTGTCCGTGACACCGCGTGTGTGTGATGGGACGGTGCGGAGTCTGATTCACTCAGTGTCTGACCCCGTGAGTTTGTCATGGGACGGCGTGGATGAAATTCCCTCTCTGTCTGACCACCGTAGTGAGTGCTGGGACCGTGTGGAGGGAGCTTCACTCTCTGTCTGACCACCGAGACAGTGTGATGGGATCGTATGAATGAAGATTCACTCTGAGTCTGACTCCGGGAATGTGAGATGGGATCGTATGGATGTAGATTCACTCTGGGTCTGACCCCGTGATTCTGCCATGGGACGGTGTGGAGGGAGATTCAGACTGTGTGTGACACCGGGGCTGTGTGAATGGAAGGGTGGGTCGGTGTTTCAATCTTTGCCGCACCCCGGGTGTTTGTGATCGGAAGGTAAGGACCGAGATTCTCTCTGTGTTTGAACCCGGTAGTGCTTGATGGGACGGCCTAGAGGGAGACTCACTCTGTCTCTAACACGTGGAGTGTCTGATGGGACTGTGAGGAGGGTCATTCAATCTGTGTCTGACCACTGGAGTGTGTGTTGGGACGGTGTGGAGGGAGGTTATCTCTCTGTCTCTACCCGGGAATGTGTGATGGGACCGTATGGAGTGAGATTCACTCTATGCCTGACCACGGGAGTTTGCGGTGAGACGGTGTAGAGGAAGATTCAGTATGTGTCTAACCCGGGTGTGAGTGATGGGACCGTGTGGAGGTAGATTCACACTCTGTCTGACCCCGGGAGTGTGAGATGGGACCGTGTTGAGGGAGATTGACTCTGTGTTTGAACTCGGTATTGTTTGATGGGGCTGCGTAGAGGGAGATTCCCACTGTGTCTGACGCCGTGAGTCTGTGATGCGAAGGTGTGGAGGGAGATTCTCTCAGTGTCTGACTCAAGGAATGTGTGATGGGAAGGTGTGTAGGAAGATTCACTCAGTGTCTGACCCCGGGGAGATTGTGATGGGACCGCGTGGATGGAGATTCACTCACTGTCTTGCATCGGAGTGTGGGATGGGCCCGTATGTAGGGAGATTCACTCCGTGTCTGACCCCGGGAGTTTGTGATGGGACGGTGTAGAGGGAGATTCACTGTGTGTCTCACCCCGGGAGTCTCTGATCGTATTGCACGAAGGTAGATTCATTCTGTGTCGGACCCCGTGACTCTGTGATGGGACGGTGTGGAGGGAGATTCACATTGTGTCTGACCACCGGAGAGTGTGATTGGAATGGATGGAGGGAGATTCCCTCAGTGTGTGACACAGGGACAGTGTGAATGAAAGGTGTGGACGGTGTTTCACTCTTTGTCGGGCCCCGGGAGTGTGTGATGGGAAGGTGCGCACCTATATTGTCTCTGTGTTTGACACGGGGAGTGTGTGATGTGACGGTGTAGAGGCAGACTCACTCTGTCCATGACACCGGGTGTGTGTGATGGGACGGTGCGGAGGCTGATTCATTCAGTGTCTGACCCCGTGAGTTTGTCATGGGACGGCGTGGATGAAATTCCTTCTCTGTCTGACCACCGTAGTGAGTGCTGGGACCGTGTGGAGGGAGCTTCACTCTCTCTCTGACAGCCGAGAGTGTGTGAAGGGATCGTATGAATGACTATTCACTCTGAGTCTGACCCCGGGTATGTGAGATGGGATCGTATGGATGTAGATTCACCCTGAGTTTCACCCCGTGATACTGTCTTGGAACGGTGTGGAGGGAGATTCAGACTGTGTGTGACACCCGGGCTGTGTGAATGGAAGGTGTGGTCGGTGTTTCAATCATTGTCGGACCCCGGGTGCGTGTGATCGGAAGGTAAGGACCGAGTTTCTCTCTGTGTTTGAACCCGGTAGTGTTTGATGGGACGGCGTAGAGGGAGACTCACTCTCTCTCTGACACGTGGAGTGACTGATGGGACTGTGAGGAGGGTGATTCAATCTGTGTCTGACCACGGGAGTGTGTGTTGGGACGGTGTGGAGGGAGGTTAACTCTATCTGACCCCGGAATTTGTGATGGGAGCGCATGGAGGGAGATTCACTCAGTGTCTGACCACGGGAGTTTGTGGTTAGACGGTGGAGGAAGATTCAGTATGTGTCTACCCCGGGAGTGAGTGATGGGACCGTGTGGAGGTAGATTCACAATTTGTCTGACCGAGGGAGAGTGAGATGGAACGACGTGGAATGAGATTCAGTCTGCGTTTGACCCCGGGATTGTGTGAGGGGTAGGCCTAGAGGGAGATTCCCTCAGTGTCTGACGCCGGGGAAATTGTGATGGGACGGAGTGGAGGGAGATTCACTCCATGTCTGACCCCGGGTGTTTGTGATGGGACGGTGTAGAGGGAGATTCACTGTGTGTCTCACCCCGGGAGTCTGTGATCGTACTGCATGAAGGTAGATTCATTCTGTGTCGGACCCCGTGACTCTGTGATGGGACGGTGTGGAGGGAGATTCACATTGTGTCTGACCACCGGAGTGTGTGATTGGACCGTATGGAGGGAGATTCCCTCTGTGTGTGACACCGGGACAGTGTGAATGGAAGGTCTGGTCGGTGTTTCACTCTTTGTCGGACCCCGGGAGTGTGTGATGGGAAGGTGCGCACCTATATTGTCTCTGTGTTTGACACCGGGAGAGTGTGATGTGACGGTGTAGAGGCAGACTCACTCTGTCCGTGACACCGCGTGTGTGTGAAGGGACGGTGCGGAGTCTGATTCACTCAGTGTCTGACCCCGTGAGTTTGTCATGGGACGGCGTGGATGAAATTTCCTCTCTGTCTGGCCACCGGAATGAGTGCTGGGACCGTGTGGAGGGAGCTTCACTCTCTGTCTGACCCCCGAGACAGTGTGATGGGATCGTATGAATGAAGATTCACTCTGAGTCTGACTCCGGGAATGTGAGATGGGATCGTATGGATGTAGATTCACTCTGAGTCTGACCCCGGGTATGTGAGATGGAATCGTATGGATGTAGATTCACCCTGAGTTTCACCCCGTGATACTGTCTTGGGACGGTGTGGAGGGAGATTCAGACTGTGTGTGACACCGGGGCTCTGTGAATGGAAGTTGTGGTCGGTGTTTCAATCATTGTCGGACCCCGGGTGTGTGTGATAGGAAGGTAAGGACCGAGTTTCTCTCTGTGTTTGAACCCGGTTTGTTTGATGGGACGGCGTAGAGGGAGACTCACTCTGTCTCTGACACGTGGATTGACTGATGGGACTGTGAGGAGGGTGATTCAATCTGTGTCTGACCACGGGAGTGTGTGTTGGGACGGTGTGGAGGGAGGTTAACTCTCTATCTGACCCCGGGAATGTGTGATGGGACCGTATGGAGTGAGATTCACTCAGTGTCTGACCACGGGAGTTTGTGGTTAGACGGTGGAGGAAGATTCAGTATGTGTCTACCCCGGGAGTGTGTGATGGGACCGTGTGGAGGTAGATTCACAATTTGTCTGACCGCGGGAGAGTGTGATGGAACGACGTGGAATGAGATTCAGTCTGTGTTTGACACCGGGATTTTGTGAGGGGACGGCCTGGAGGGTGTGTCCCTCTGTGTCTGACCACCGGAGTGTGTGATGGGGCGGTGTAGAGGGAGATTCACATTGTGTCTGACCACCGGAGTGTGTGATTGGACCGTATGGAGGGAGATTCCCTCTGTGTGTGACACCGGGACTGTGTGAATGGAAGGTCTGGTCGGTGTTTCACTCTTTGTCGGACCCCGGGAGTGTGTGATGGGAAGGTGCGCACGTATATTGTCTCTGTGTTTGACACCGGGAGTGTGTGATGTGACGGTGTAGAGGCAGACTCACTCTGTCCGTGACACCGCGAGTGCGTGACGGGACGTTGCGGAGCCTGATTCACTCAGTGTCTGACCCCGTGAGTTTGTCATGGGACGGCGTGGATGAAATTCCCTCTCTGTCTGACCACCGTAGTGAATGCTGGGACCGTGTGGAGGGAGCTTCACTCTCTGTCTGACCCCCGAGACACTGTGATGGGATCGTATGAATGAAGATTCACTCTGAGTCTGACTCCGGGAATATGAGATGGGATCGTATGGATGTAGATTCACTCTGAGTCTGACCCCGTGATTCTGCCATGGGACGGTGTGGAGGGAGATTCAGACTGTGTGTGACACCGGGGCTGTGTGAATGGAAGGGTGGGTCGGTGTTTCAATCTTTGTCGCACCCCGGGTGTTTGTGATCGGAAGGTAACGACCGAGATTTTCTCCGTGTTTGAACCCGGTAGTGTTTGATGGGACGGCGTAGAGGGAGACTCACTCTGTCTCTAACACGTGGAGTGTCTGATGGGACTGTGAGGAGGGTCATTCAATCTGTGTCTGACCACGGGAGTGTGTGTTGGGACGGTGTGGAGGGAGGTTAACTCTCTGTCTCTACCCGGGAATGTGTGATGGGACCGTATGGAGTGGGATTCACTCTATGCCTGACCACGGGAGTTTGCGGTGAGACGGTGTAGAGGAAGATTCAGTATGTGTCTAACCCGGGTGTGTGTGATGGGACCGTGTGGAGGTAGATTCACACTCTGTCTGACCCCGGGAGTGTGTGATGGGACCGTGTTGAGGGAGATTGACTCTGTGTTTGAACTCGGTATTGTTTGATGGGGCTGCGTAGATGGAGATTCACTCTGTGTCTGACGCCGTGAGTCTGTGATGCGAAGGTGTGGAGGGAGATTCTCTCAGTGTCTGACTCAAGGAATGTGTGATGGGAAGGTGTGTAGGAAGATTCACTCAGTGTCTGACACCGGGGAGATTGTGATGGGACCGCGTGGATGGAGATTCACTCACTGTCTTGCATCGGAGTGTGGGATGGGCCCGTATGTAGGGAGATTCACTCCGTGTCTGACCCCGGAAGATTGTGATGGGACGGTGTAGAGGGAGATTCACTGTGTGTCTCACCCCGGGAGTCTCTGATCGTATTGCACGAAGGTAGATTCATTTTGTGTCGGACCCCGTGACTCTGTGATGGGACGGTGTGGAGGGAGATTCACATTGTGTCTGACCACCGGAGAGTGTGATTGCACCGTATGGAGGGAGATTCCCTCTGTGTGTGACACCGGGACAGTGTGAATGGAAGGTGAGGTCGGTGTTTCACTCTTTGTCGGGCCCCGGGAGTGTGTGATGGGAAGGTGCGCACCTATATTGTCTCTGTGTTTGACACCGGGAGTGTGTGATGTGACGGTGTAGAGGCAGACTCACTCTGTCGATGACACCGGGTGTGTGTGATGGGACGGTGCGGAGGCTGATTCATTCAGTGTCTGACCCCGTGAGTTTGTCATGGGACGGCGTGGATGAAATTCCTTCTCTGTCTGACCACCGTAGTGAGTGCTGTGACCGTGTGGAGGGAGCTTCACTCTCTCTCTGACAGCTGAGAGTGTGTGATGGGATCGTATGAATGACTATTCACTCTGAGTCTGACCCCGGGTATGTGAGATGGGATCGTATGGATGTAGATTCACCCTGAGTTTCACCCCGTGATACTGTCTTGGGACGGTGTGGAGGGAGATTCAGACTGTGTGTGACACCCGGGCTGTGTGAATGGAAGGTGTGGTCGGTGTTTCAATCATTGTCGGACCCCGGGCTGTGTGAATGGAAGGTAAGGACCGAGCTTCTCTCTGTGTTTGAACCTGGTAGTGTTTGATGAGACGGCGTAGAGGGAGACTCACTCTGTCTCTGACACGTGTAGTGTCTGATGGGACTGTGAGGAGTGTGATTCAATCTGTGTCTGACCACGGGAGTGTCTGTTGGGACGGTGTGGCGGGAGGTTAACTCTCTTTCTGACCCCGGGAATGTGTGATGGGACCGTATGGAGGGAGATTCACTCTGTGCCTGACCACGGGAGTTAGTGGTGAGACGGTGTGGAGGATGATTCAGTATGTGTCTACCCAGGGAGTGAGTGATGGGACCCTGTGCAGGTAGATTCACACTGACCGCGGGAGAGTGTGATGGAACGACGTGGAATGAGATTCAGTCTGTGTTTGACCCCGGGGGTGTGTGAGGGGACGGCCTGGAGGGTGAGTCACTCTGTGTCTGACCACGGGAGTTTGTGGTGAGACGGTGTAGAGGAAGATTCAGTATGTGTCTACCCCGGGTGTGAGTGATGGGACCGAGTGGAGGTAGATTCACACTCTGTCTGACCCCGGGAGTGTGTGATGGGACCGTGTTGAGGGAGATTCACTCTGTGTTTGACCTCGGTATTGTTTGATGGGACTGCGTAGAGGGAGATTCACTCTGTGTCTGACGCCGTGAGTCTGTGATGCGAAGGAGTGGAGGGAGATTCACTCAGTGTCTGACCCCGGGGATATTGTGATGGGACCGCGTGGAGGGAGATTCACTCACTGTCTGGCATCGGAGTGTGGGATGGGCCCGTATGTAGGAAGATTCACTCCGTGTCTGACCCCGGGAGTTTGTGATGGGACGGTGTAGAGAGAGATTCACTGTGTGTCTCACCCCGGGTGTCTGTGATCGTATTGCACGAAGGTAGATTCATTCTGTGTCGGACCCCGTGACTCTGTGATGGGACGGTGTGGAGGGAGATTCACATTGTGTCTGACCACCGGAGAGTGTGATTGCACCGTATGGAGGGAGATTCCCTCTGTGTCTGACACCGGGACAGTGTGATGGGAAGGTGCGCACCTATATTGTCTCTGTGTTTGACACCAGGAGTGTGTAATGTGACGGTGTAGAGGCAGACGCAGTCTGTCCCTGACACCGGGTGTGTGTGATTGGACGGTGCGGAGGCTGATTCACTCTGTGTCTGACCCCGTGAGTTTGTCATGGGACTGCGTGGATGAAATTCCTTCTCTGTCTGACCACCGTAGTGAGTGCTGGGACCGTGTGGAGGGAGCTTCACTCTCTGTCTGACAGCCGAGAGTGTGTGATGGGATCGTATGAATGACTATTCACTCTGAGTCTGACCCCGGGTATGTGAGATGGAATCGTATGGATGTAGATTCACCCTGAGTTTCACCCCGTGATACTGTCTTGGGACGGTGTGGAGGGAGATTCAGACTGTGTGTGACACCGGGGCTCTGTGAATGGAAGGTGTGGTCGGTGTTTCAATCATTGTCGGACCCCGGGTTTGTGTGATCGGAAGGTAAGGACCGAGTTTCTCTCTGTGTTTGAACCCGGTAGTGTTTGATGGGACGGCGTAGAGGGAGACTCACTCTGTCTCTGACACGTGGAGTGACTGATGGGACTGTGAGGAGGGTGATTCAATCTGTGTCTGACCACGGGAGTGTCTGTTGGGACGGTGTGGAGGGAGGTTAACTCTCTATCTGACCACGGAAATGTGTGATGGAACCGTATGGAGGGAGATTCACTCAGTGTCTGACCACGGGAGTTTGTGGTTAGACGGTGGAGGAAGATTCAGTATGTGTCTACCCCGGGAGTGAGTGATGGGACCGTGTGGAGGTAGATTCACAATTTGTCTGACCGCGGGAGAGTGTGATGGAACGACGTGGAATGAGATTCAGTCTGTGTTTGACCCTGGGATTGTGTGAGGGGACGGCCTGGAGGGTGAGTCACTCTGTGTCTGACCACCGGAGTGTGTGATGGGAAGGTGTGGAGGGAGATTCCCTCAGTGTCTGACGCCGGGGAGATTGTGATGGGACAGAGTGGAGGGAGATTCACTGTGTGTCTCACCCCGGAAGTCTGTGATCGTACTGCATGAAGGTAGATTCATTCTGTGTCGGACCCCGTGACTCTGTGATGGGACGGTGTAGAGGGAGATTCACATTGTGTCTGACAATCGGAGTGTGTGATTGGACTGTATGGAGGGAGATTCCCTCTGTGTGTGACACTGGGACTGTGTGAATGGAAGGTCTGGTCGGTGTTTCACTCTTTGTCGGACCCCGGGAGTGTGTGATGGGAAGGTGCGCACCTATATTGTCTCTGTGTTTGACACCGGGAGTGTGTGATGTGACGGTGTAGAGGCAGACTCACTCTGTCCGTGACACCGCTTGTGCGTGATGGGACGGTGCGGAGTCTGATTCACTCAGTGTCTGACCCCGTGAGTTTGTCATGGGACGGCGTGGATGAAATTCCCTCTCTGTCTGACCACCGTAGTGAGTGCTGGGACCGTGTGGAGGGAGCTTCACTCTCTGTCTGACCCCCGAGACAGTGTGATGGGATCGTATGAATGAAGATTCACTCTGAGTCTGACTCCGGGAATGTGAGATGGGATCGTATGGATGTAGATTCACTCTGAGTCTGACCCCGTGATTCTGCCATGGGACGGTGTGGAGGGAGATTCAGACTGTGTGTGACACCGGGGCTGTGTGAATGGAAGGGTGGGTCGGTGTTTCAATCTTTGCCGCACCCCGGGTGTTTGTGATCGGAAGGTAAGGACCGAGATTCTCTCTGTGTTTGAACCCGGTAGTGTTTGATGGGACGGCGTAGAGGGAGACTCACTCTGTCTCTAACAGGTGGAGTGTCTGATGGGACTGTGAGGAGGGTCATTCAATCTCTGTCTGGGACGGTGTGGAGGGAGGTTATCTCTCTGTCTCTACCCGGGAATGTGTGATGGGACCGTATGGAGTGAGATTCACTCTATGCCTGACCACTGGAGTTTGCGGTGAGACGGTGTAGAGGAAGATTCAGTATGTGTCTAACCCGGGTGTGAGTGATGGGACCGTGTGGAGGTAGATTCACACTCTGTCTGACCCCGGGAGTGTGTGATGGGACCGTGTTGAGGGAGATTGACTCTGTGTTTGAACTCGGTATAGTTTGATGGGGCTGCGTAGAGGGAGATTCACTCTGTGTCTTGCATCGGAGTGTGGGATGGGCCCGTATGTAGGGAGATTCACTCCGTGTCTGACCCCGGGAGTTTGTGATGGGACGGTGTAGAGGGAGATTCACTGTGTGTCTCACCCCGGGAGTCTCTGATCGTATTGCACGAAGGTAGATTCATTCTGTGTCGGACCTCGTGACTCTGTGATGGGACCGTATGGAGGGAGATTCCCTCTGTGTGTGACACCGGGACAGTGTGAATGAAAGGTGTGGTCGGTGTTTCACTCTTTGTCGGGCCCCGGGAGTGTGTGATGGGAAGGTGCGCACCTATATTGTCTCTGTGTTTGACAGCGGGAGTGTGTGATGTGACGGTGTAGAGGCAGACTCACTCTGTCGATGACACCGGGTGTGTGTGATGGGACGGTGCGGAGGCTGATTCATTCAGTTTCTGACCCCGTGAGTTTGTCATGGGACGGCGTGGATGAAATTCCTTCTCTGTCTGACCACCGTAGTGAGTGCTGGGACCGTGTGGAGGGAGCTTCACTCTCTCTCTGACAGCCGAAAGTGTGTGATGGGATCGTATGAATGACTATTCACTCTGAGTCTGACCCCGGGTATGTGAGATGGGATCGTATGGATGTAGATTCACCCTGAGTTTCACCCCGTGATACTGTCTTGGGACGGTGTGGAGGGAGATTCAGACTGTGTGTGACACCCGGGCTGTGTGAATGGAAGGTGTGGTCGGTGTTTCAGTCATTGTCGGACCCCGGGTGTGTGTGATAGGAAGGTAAGGACCGAGTTTCTTTCTGTGTTTGAACCCGGTAGTGTTTGATGGGACGGCGTAGAGGGAGACTCACACTGTCTCTGACACGTGGAGTGACTGATGGGACTGTGAGGAGGGTGATTCAGTCTGTGTCTGACCACGGGAGTGTGTGTTGGGACGGTGTGGAGGGAGGTTAACTCTATCTGACCCCGGAATTTGTGATGGGAGCGCATGGAGGGAGATTCACTCAGTGTCTGACCACGGGAGTTTGTGGTTAGACGGTGGAGGAAGATTCAGTATGTGTCTACCACGGGAGTGAGTGATGGGACCGTGTGGAGGTAGATTCACAATTTGTCTGACCGAGGGAGAGTGAGATGGAACGACGTGGAATGAGATTCACTCTGTGTTTGACCCCGGGATTGTGTGAGGGGACGCACTGGAGGGTGAGTCACTCTGTGTCTTACAACCGGAGTGTGTGATGGGAAGGTGTGGAGGGAGATTCCCTCAGTGTCTGACGCCGGGGAGATGGTGATGGGACGGAGTGGAGGGAGATTCACTCCGTGTCTGACCCCGGGTGTTTGTGATGGGTCGGTGTAGAGGGAGATTCACATTGTGTCTGACCACCGGAGTGTGTGATTGGACCGTATGGAGGGAGATTCCCTATGTGTGTGAAACCGGGACTGTGTGAATGGAAGGTCTGGTCGGTGTTTCACTCTTTGTCGGACCCCGGGAGTGTGTGATGGGAAGGTGCGCACATATATTGTCTCTGTGTTTGACACCGGGAGTGTGTGATGTGACGGTGTAGAGGCAGACTCACTCTGTCCGTGACACCGCGTGTGTGTGATGGGACGGTGCGGAGTCTGATTCACTCAGTGTCTGACCCCGTGAGTTTGTCATGGGACGGCGTGGATGAAATTCCCTCTCTGTCTGACCACCGTAATGAGTGCTGGGACCGTGTGGAGGGAGGTTCACTCTCTGTCTGACCCCCGAGACAGTGTGATGGGATCGTATGAATGAAGATTCACTCTGAGTCTGACCCCGTGATTCTGCCATGGGACGGTGTGGAGGGAGATTCAGACTGTGTGTGACACCAGGGCTGTGTGAATGGAAGGTGTGGTCGGTGTTTCAATCTTTGTCGCACCCCGGGTGTTTGTGATTGGAAGGTAAGGACCGAGATTCTCTCTGTGTTTGAACCCGGTAGTGTTCGATGGGACGGCGTAGAGGGAGACTCAATCTGTCTCTAACACGTGGAGTGTCTGATGGGACGGTGAGGAGGGTCATTCAATCTGTGTCTGACCACGGGAGTGTGTGTTGGGACGGTGTGGAGGGAGGTTAACTCTCTGTCTGACCACGGGAGTTTGTGGTGAGACGGTGTAGATGAAGATTCAGTATGTGTCTACCCCGGGTGTGAGTGATGGGACCGTGTGGAGGTAGATTCACACTCTGTCTGACCCCGGGAGTGTGTGATGGGACCGTGTTGTGGGAGATTGAATCTGTGTTTGAACTCGGTATTGTTTGATGGGGCTGCGTAGAGGGAAATTCACTCTTTGTCCGACGCCGTGAGTCTGTGATGGGAAGGTGTGTAGGAAGATTCACTCAGTGTCTGACCCCGGGGAGATTGTGATGGGACCGCGTGGAGGGATATTCACTCACTGTCTGGCATCGGAGTGTGGGATGGGCCCGTATGTAGGGAGATGTCTCTAACACGTGGAGAGTCTGATGGGACTGTGCGGAGGGTCATTCAATCTGTGTCTGACAACGGGAGTGTGTGTTGGGACGGTGTGGAGGGAGGTTAACTCTCTGTCTGACCCCGGGAATGTGTGATGGGACCGTATGGAGTGAGATTCACTCTATGCCTGACCACGGGAGTTTGTCATGGGACGGCGTGGATGAAATTCCTTCTCTGTCTGACCACCGTAGTGAGTGCTGGGACCGTGTGGAGGGAGCTTCACTGTGTGTCTCACCCCGGGAGTCTGTGATCGTATTGCACGAAGGTAGATTCATTCTGTGTCGGACCCCGTGACTCTGTGATGGGACGGTGTGGAGGGAGATTCACATTGTGTCTGACCACCGGAAAGTGTGATTGGACCGTATGGAGGGAGATTCCCTCTGTGTGTGACACCGGGACTGTGTGAATGGAAGGTCTGGTCGGTGTTTCACTCTTTGTCGGACCCCGGGAGTGTGTGATGGGAAGGTGCGCACCTATATTGTCTCTGTGTTTGACACCGGGAGTGTGTGATGTGACGGTGTATAGGCAGACTCACTCTGTCCGTGACACCGCGTGTGTGTGATGGGACGGTGCGGCGTCTGATTCACTCAGTGTCTGACCCCGTGAGTTTGTCATGGGACGGCGTGGATGAAATTCCCTCTCTGTCTGACCACCGTAGTGAGTGCTGGGACCGTGTGGAGGGAGCTTCACTCTCTGTCTGACCACCGAGACAGTGTGATGGGATCGTATGAATGAAGATTCACTCTGAGTCTGACTCCGGAATGTGAGATGGGATCGTATGGATGTAGATTCACTCTGAGTCTGACCCCGTGATTCTGCCATGGGACGGTGTGGAGGGAGATTCAGACTGTGTGTGACACCGGGGCTGTGTGAATGGAAGGGGTGGTCGGTGTTTCACTCTTTGTCGGACCCCGGGAGTGTGTGATGGGAAGGTGCGCACCTATATTCTCTCTGTGTTTGACACCGGGAGTGTGTGATGTGACGGTGTAGAGGCAGACTCACTCTGTCCGTGACACCGCGTGTGTGTGATGGGACGGTGCGGAGTCTGATTCACTCAGTGTCTGACCCCGTGAATTTGTCATGGGAAGGCGTGGATGAAATTCCCTCTCTGTCTGACCACCGTAGTGAGTGCTGGGACCGTGTGGAGGGAGCTTCACTCGCTGTCTGACCCCCGAGACAGTGTGATGGGATCGTATGAATGAAGATTCACTCTGAGTCTGACTCCGGGAATGTGAGATGGGATCGTATGGATGTAGATTCACTCTGAGTCTGACCCCGTGATTCTGCCAGGGGACGGTGTGGAGGGAGATTCAGACTGTGTGTGACACCGGGGCTGTGTGAATGGAAGGGTGGGTCGGTGTTTCAATCTTTGCCGCACCCCGGGTGTTTGTGATCGGAAGGTAAGGACCGAGATTCTCTCTGTGTTTGAACCCGGTAGTGTTTGATGGGACGGCATTGAGGGAGACTCACTCTGTCTCTAACACGTGGAGTGTCTGATGGGACTGTGAGGAGGGTCATTCAATCTGTGTCTGGGACGGTGTGGAGGGAGGTTATCTCTCTGTCTCTACCCGGGAATGTGTGATGGGACCGTATGGAGTGAGATTCACTCTATGCCTGACCACGGGAGTTTGCGGTAAGACGGTGTAGAGGAAG
Organism: Hemitrygon akajei; assembly: GCF_048418815.1. Classification (NCBI taxonomy): domain Eukaryota; kingdom Metazoa; phylum Chordata; class Chondrichthyes; order Myliobatiformes; family Dasyatidae; genus Hemitrygon; species Hemitrygon akajei. The sequence goes on from NW_027331956.1 coordinate 2,142,643, forward strand.
ATTCAGTATGTGTCTAAGACGGGTGTGAGTGATGGGACCGTGTGGAGGTAGATTCACACTCTGTCTGACCCCGGGAGTGTGTGATGGGACCGTGTTGAGGGAGATTGACTCTGTGTTTGAACTCGGTATTGTTTGATGGGGCTGAGTAGAGGGAGATTCACTCTGTGTCTTGCATCGGAGTGTGGGATGGGCCCGTATGTAGGGAGATTCACTCCGTGTCTGACCCCGGGAGTTTGTGATGGGACGGTGTAGAGGGAGATTCACTGTGTGTCTCACCCCGGGAGTCTCTGATCTTATTGCACGAAGGTAGATTCATTCTGTGTCGGACCCCGTGACTCTGTGATGGGACGGTGTGGAGGGAGATTCACATTGTTTCTGACCACCGGAGAGTGTGATTGGACCGTATGGAGGGAGATTCCCTCTGTGTGTGACACCGGGACAGTGTGAATGAAAGGTGTGGTCGGTGTTTCACTCTTTGTCGGGCCCCGGGAGTGTGTGATGGGAAGGTGCGCACCTATATTGTCTCTGTGTTTGACACCGGGAGTGTGTGATGTGACGGTGTAGAGGCAGACTCACTCTGTCGATGACACCGGGTGTGTGTGATGGGACGGTGCGGAGGCTGATTCATTCAGTGTCTGACCCCGTGAGTTTGTCATGGGACGGCGTGGATGAAATTCCTTCTCTGTCTGACCACCGTAGTGAGTGCTGGGACCGTGTGGAGGGAGCTTCACTCTCTCTCTGACAGCCGAGAGTGTGTGATGGGATCGTATGAATGACTATTCACTCTGAGTCTGACCCCGGGTATGTGAGATGGGATCGTATGGATGTAGATTCACCCTGAGTTTCACCCCGTGATACTGTCTTGGGACGGTGTGGAGGGAGATTCAGACTGTGTGTGACACCGGGACTGTGTGAATGGAAGGTGTGGTCGTTGTTTCAATCTTTGTCGGACCCCGGGTGTGTGTGATCGGAAGGTAAGGACCGAGTTTCTCTCTGTGTTTGAACCCGGTAGTGTTTGATGGGACGGCGTAGAGGGAGACTCACTCTGTCTCTGACACGTGGAGTGACTGATGTGACTGTGAGTAGGGTGATTCAATCTGTGTCTGACCACGGGAGTGTGTGTTGGGACGGTGTGGAGGGAGGTTAACTCTATCTGACCCCGGAATTTGTGATGGGAGCGCATGGAGGGAGATTCACTCAGTGTCTGACCACGGGAGTTTGTGGTTAGACGGTGGAGGAAGATTCAATATGTGTCTACCCCGGGAGTGAGTGATTGGACCGTGTGGAGGTAGATTCACACTCTGTCTGACCCCGGGAGTGTGTGATGGGACCGTGTTGTGGGAGATTGAATCTGTGTTTGAACTCGGTATTGTTTGATGGTGCTGCGTAGAGGGAAATTCACTCTTTGTCCGACGCCGTGAGTCTGTGATGCGAAGGTGTGGAGGGAGATTCACTCAGGGTCTGACTCAGGGAATGTGTGATGGGAAGGTGTGTAGGAAGATTCACTCAGTGTCTGACCCCGGGGAGATTGTGATGGGACCGCGTGGAGGGATATTCACTCACTGTCTGGCATCGGAGTGTGGGATGGGCCCGTATGTAGGGAGATGTCTCTAACACGTGGAGAGTCTGATGGGACTGTGCGGAGGGTCATTCAATCTGTGTCTGACAACGGGAGTGTGTGTTGGGACGGTGTGGAGGGAGGTTAACTCTCTGTCTGACCCCGGGAATGTGTGATGGGACCGTATGGAGTGAGATTCACTCTATGCCTGACCACGGGAGTTTGTCATGGGACGGCGTGGATGAAATTCCTTCTCTGTCTGACCACCGTAGTGAGTGCTGGGACCGTGTGGAGGGAGCTTCACTGTGTGTCTCACCCCGGGAGTCTGTGATCGTATTGCACGAAGGTAGATTCATTCTGTGTCGGACCCCGTGACTCTGTGATGGGACGGTGTGGAGGGAGATTCACATTGTGTCTGACCACCGGAGAGTGTGATTGGACCGTATGGAGGGAGATTCCCTCTGTGTGTGACACCGGGACAGTGTGAATGGAAGGTGTGGTCGGTGTTTCACTCTTTGTCGGACCCCGGGAGTGTGTGATGGGAAGGTGCGCACCTATATTGTCTCTGTGTTTGACACCGGGAGTGTGTGATGTGACGGTGTAGAGGCAGACTCACTCTGTCCCTGACACCGGGTGTGTGTGATGGGACGGTGTAGAGGGAAATTCACATTGTGTCTGACCATCCTAGTGTGTGCTGGGACCGGGTGGAGGGAGCTACACTCTCTGTCTGACCCCGGGAATGTGTGATGGGAAGGTGTGGAGGGAGATTCACTCCTTGTCTGACCCCGGGAATGTGTGATGGGAAGGTGTGGAGGGAGATTCACTCCTTGTCTGACCCCGGGAGTTTGTGATGGTACGGTGTAGAGGGAGATTCTCTGTGTGTCTCACTCCGGGAGTCTGTGGCGTATTGCATGAAGGTAGATTCATTCTGTGTCTGACCCCGTGACTCTGTGATGGGACGGTGTGGAGGGAAATTCACATTTTTCTGACCACCGGAGTGTGTGATGGGACCGTATGGAGGGAGATTCCCCATGTGTGTGACACCGGTACAGTGTGAAGGGAATGTGTGGTCGGTGTTTCACACTTTGTCGGAGCCCGGGAGTGGGTGATGGGAAGGTGAGGATCGAGATTTAATCTGTTTCTGACCGCGGGAATGTGTGATGTGACCGAATGGAGTGAGATTCACTCTGTGCCTGACCACGGGAGTTTGTGGTGAGACGGTGTGGAGGAAGATTCAGTATGTGTCTACACCGGGAGTGAGTGATGGGACCGTGTGCAGGTAGATTCACACTTTGTCTGACCGCGGGAGAGTGTGATGGGACGACGTGGAATGAGATTCAGTCTGTGTTTGACCCCGGGAGGGTGTGAGGGGACGGCCTGGAGGAAGATTCACTCTCTGTCTGACCCCGGGATTTTGCAATGGGACGGGGTGGATGTGATTGACTCTCTGTCTGACCACCGTAGTGTGTGACAGGACCGTGTGGAGGGAGATTCACTCTCTGCCTGACCTCGGGAGTATGTGATGGGACCGTGTTCAGGGAGATTCCCTCTGTGTTTGAACTCTGTATTGTTTGATGGGACTGCGTAGAGGGAGATTCACTCTCTGTCTGACGCCGTGAGTCTGTGATGCGAAGGTGTGGAGGGAGATTCACTCAGTGTCTGACCCCGGGGAGATTGTGATGGGACCTCGTGGAGGGAGATACACTCACTGTCTGGCATCGGAGTGTGGGACAGGCCCGTATGTAGGGAGATTCACTCCGTGTCTGACGCCGGGAGTTTGTGATGGGACGGTGTAGAGGGAAATTCACATTGTGTCTGACCACCGGAGTGTGTGATTGGACCGTATGAAGGGAGATTCCCTCTGTGTGTGACACCGTGACAGTGTGAATGGAAGGTGTGGCCGGTGTTTCACTCTTTGTCGGACCCCGGGATTGAGTGATGGGAAGGTGAGGATAGAGATTTATTCTGTGTGTGACCCGGGATTTTGTGATGGAAAGGCGTGGATGGATATTCACTCGAAGTGTGTCCCCGGGATTCTGTGATGGGACGGTGCGCACCTATATTGACTCTGTTTTTGACACCAGGAGTGTGTGATCTGACGGTGTAGAGGGAGGCTCCCTCTGTCCCTGACACCGGGTCTGTGTGATGGGACGGTGCGGAGGCTGATTCACTCAGTGTCTGACCCGGTGTGTTAGTCATGGGACGGCGTGGATGAAATTCCCTCTCTGTCTGACCATCCTAGTGTGTGCTGGGACCGGGTGGAGGGAGCTACACTCTCTGTCTGACCCCGGGAATGTGTGATGGGATAGTATGGATGTATATTCACTCTGAGTCTGACCCCGTGATTCTTTCATGGGACGGTGTGGAGGGAGATTCAGACTGTGTGTGACACCGGGACTGTGTGAATGGAAGCTGTGGTCGGTGTTTCACTCTTTGTCGGACCCCGGGTGTGTGTGACCGGAAGGTGTGGATCGAGATTCTCTCTGTGTTTGAACCCGGTAGTGTTTGATGGGACAGCGTAGAGGGAGACTCACTATGTCTCTGACACGTGGAGTGACTGATGGGACTGTGATGAAGGTGATTCAATCTGTGTCTGACCCGGGAAGTGTGTGATGGGACGTTCTGGAGGGATATTCACTCGCTTTCTAAACGCGGGAGTGTGTGATGGGTCTGTATGGAGGGAGATTCACTCTGTGTCTGACCACGGGAGTTTGTGGTGAGACGGTGTGGAGGAAGATTCAGTATGTGTCTACCTCGGGAGTGAGTGATGGGACCGTGTGGAGGTAGATTCACACTTTGTCTGACCGCCGGAGAGTGTGATGGAACGACATGGAATGAAATTCAGTCTGTGTTTGACCCCGGGAGTGTGTGAGCGGATGGCCTGGAGGGAGAGTCACTCTGTGTCTGACCACCGTAGTGTGTAATGGGACCGTGTGGAGGGAGATTCACTCTCTGTCTGACACGGGAGTGTGTGTTGGGACCGTGTTGAGGGAGATTCACTCTGTGTTAGAACTCGGTATTGTTTGATGGGACTGCGTAGAGGGAGAGTCACTCTCTGTCTGACGCCGTGTGTCTGTGATGCGAAGGTGTGGAGGGAGATTCACTTAGTGTCTGACTCAGGGAATGTGTGATGGCAAGGTGTGGAGGGAGATTCACTCAGTGTCTGACCCCGGGGAGATAGTGATGGGACCGCGTGCAGGGAGATTCACTCACTGTCTGACACCGGGAATGTGTGATGGGAAGGTGTGGAGGGAGATTCACTCCTTGTCTGACACCGGGAGTTTGTAATGGGACGGTGTAGAGGGAGATTCACTGTGTGTCTCACTCCGGGAGTCTGTGGTCGTATTGCATGAAGGTAGATTCATTCTGTGTCTGACCTCGTGACTGTGTGATGGGACGGTGTGGAGGGAGATTCACATTTTGTCTGACCACCGAGAGTGTGTGATGGGACCGTATTGAGGGAGATTCGCCATGTGTGTGACACGGGTTCAGTGTGAATTGAATGTGTGGTCGGTGTTTCACACTTTGTCGGAGCCCGGGAGTGGGTGATGGGAAGGTAAGGATCGAGATTTAATCTGTTTCTGACCGCGGGAATGTGTGATGTGACCGAATGGAGTGAGATTCACTCTGTGCCTGACCACGGGAGTTTGTGGTGAGACGGTGTGGAGGAAGATTCAGTATGTGTCTACACCGGGAGTGAGTGATGGGACCGTGTGCAGGTAGATTCACACTTTGTCTGACCGCGGGAGAGTGTGATGGAACGACGTGGAATGAGATTCAGTCTGTGTTTGACCCCGGGAGGGTGTGAGGGGACGGCCTGGAGGAAGATTCACTCTCTGTCTGACCCCGGGATTTTGCAATGGGACGGGGTGGATGTGATTGACTCTCTGTCTGACCACCGTAGTGTGTGACGGGACCGTGTGGAGGGAGATTCACTCTCTGTCTGACCTCGGGAGTATGTGATGGGACCGTGTTCAGGGAGATTCCCTCTGTGTTTGAACTCTGTATTGTTTGATGGGACTGCGTAGAGGGAGATTCACTCTCTGTCTGACGCCGTGAGTCTGTGATGCGAAGGTGCGGAGGGAGATTCACTCAGTGTCTGACCCCGGGGAGGTTGTGATGGGACCTCGTGGAGGGAGATACACTCACTGTCTGGCATCGGAGTGTGGGACAGGCCCGTATGTAGGGAGATTCACTCCGTGTCTGACGCCGGGAGTTTGTGATGCGACGGTGTGGAGGGAGATTCACATTGTGTCTGACCACCGGAGTGTGTGATTGGACCGTATGAAGGGAGATTCCCTCTGTGTGTGACACCGTGTCAGTGTGAATGGAAGGTGTGGCCGGTGTTTCACTCTTTGTCGGACCCCGGGATTGAGTGATGGGAAGGTGAGGATAGAGATTTATTCTGTGTGTGACCCGGGATTTTGTGATGGAAAGGCGTGGATGGATATTCACTCGAAGTGTGTCCCCGGGATTCTGTGATGGGACGGTGCGCACCTATACTGACTCTGTGTTTGACACCGGGAATGTGTGATCTGACGGTGTAGAGGGAGGCTCCCTCTGTCCCTGACACCGGGTCTATGTGATGGGACGGTGCGGAGGCTGATTCACTCAGTTTCTGACCCGGTGTGTTAGTCATGGGACGGCGTGGATGAAATTCCCTCTCTGTCTGACCATCCTAGTGTGTGCTGGGACCGGGTGGAGGGAGCTACACTCTCTGTCTGACCCCGGGAATGTGTGATGGGATAGTATGGATGTATATTCACTCTGAGTCTGACCCCGTGATTCTTTCATGGGACGGTTTGGAGGGAGATTCAGAATGTGTGTGACACCGGGACTGTGTGAATGGAAGGTGTGGTCGGTGTTTCACTCTTTGTCGGACCCCGGGTGTGTGTGACCGGAAGGTGTGGATCGAGATTCTCTCTGTGTTTGAACCCGGTAGTGTTTGATGGGACAGCGTAGAGGGAGACTCACTATGTCTCTGACACGTGGAGTGACTGATGGGACTGTGATGAAGGTGATTCAATCTGTGTCTGACCCGGGAAGTGTGTGATGGGACGTTCTGGAGGGATATTCACTCTCTTTCTAAACGCGGGAGTGTGTGATGGGTCTGTATGGAGGGAGATTCACTCTGTGTCTGACCACGGGAGTTTGTGGTGAGACGGTGTGGAGGAAGATTCAGTATGTGTCTACCTCGGGAGTGAGTGATGGGACCGTGTGGAGGTAGATTCACACTTTGTCTGACCGCCGGAGAGTGTGATGGAACGACATGGAATGAAATTCAGTCTGTGTTTGACCCCGGGAGTGTGTGAGGGGATGGCCTGGAGGGAGAGTCACTCTGTGTCTGACCACCGTAGTGTGTAATGGGACCGTGTGGAGGGAGATTCACTCTCTGTCTGACACGGGAGTGTGTGTTGGGACCGTGTTGAGGGAGATTCACTCTGTGTTAGAACTCGGTATTGTTTGATGGGACTGCGTAGAGGGAGAGTCACTCTCTGTCTGACGCCGTGTGTCTGTGATGCGAAGGTGTGGAGGGAGATTCACTTAGTGTCTGACTCAGGGAATGTGTGATGGGAAGGTGTGGAGGGAGATTCACTCAGTGTCTGACCCCGGGGAGATAGTGATGGGACCGCGTGCAGGGAGATTCACTCACTGTCTGACACCGGGAATGTGTGATGGGAAGGTGTGGAGGGAGATTCACTCCTTGTCTGACACCGGGAGTTTGTAACGGGACGGTGTAGAGGGAGATTCACTGTGTGTCTCACTCCGGGAGTCTGTGGTCGTATTGCATGAAGGTAGATTCATTCTGTGTCTGACCTCGTGACTGTGTGATGGGACGGTGTGGAGGGAGATTCACATTTTGTCTGACCACCGAGAGTGTGTGATGGGACCGTATTGAGGGAGATTCGCCATGTGTGTGACACGGGTACAGTGTGAAGGGAATGTGTGGTCGGTGTTTCACACTTTGTCGGAGCCCGGGAGTGGGTGATGGGAAGGTGAGGATCGAGATTTAATCTGTTTCTGACCGCGGGAATGTGTGATGAGACCGAATGGAGTGAGATGCACTCTGTGCCTGACCAGGGGAGTTTGTGGTGAGACGGTGTGGAGGAAGATTCAGTATGTGTCTACACCGGGAGTGAGTGATGGGACCGTGTGCAGGTAGATTCACACTTTGTCTGACCGCGGGAGAGTGTGATGGAACGACGTGGAATGAGATTCAGTCTGTGTTTGACCCCGGGAGGGTGTGAGGGGACGGCCTGGAGGAAGATTCACTCTCTGTCTGACCCCGGGATTTTGCAATGGGACGGGGTGGATGTGATTGACTCTCTGTCTGACCACCGTAGTGTGTGACGGGACCGTGTGGAGGGAGATTCACTCTCTGTCTGACCTCGGGAGTATGTGATGGGACCGTGTTCAGGGAGATTCCCTCTGTGTTTGAACTCTGTATTGTTTGATGGGACTGCGTAGAGGGAGATTCACTCTCTGTCTGACGCCGTGAGTCTTTGATGCGAAGGTGTGGAGGGAGATTCACTCAGTGTCTGACCCCGGGGAGATTGTGATGGGACCTCGTGGAGGGAGATACACTCACTGTCTGGCATCGGAGTGTGGGACAGGCCCGTATGTAGGGAGATTCACTCCGTGTCTGACGCCGGGAGTTTGTGATGGGACGGTGTAGAGGGAAATTCACATTGTGTCTGACCACCGGAGTGTGTGATTGGACCGTATGAAGGGAGATTCCCTCTGTGTGTGACACCGTGACTGTGTGAATGGAAGGTGTGGCCGGTGTTTCACTCTTTGTCGGACCCCGGGATTGAGTGATGGGAAGGTGAGGATAGAGATTTATTCTGTGTGTGACCCGGGATTTTGTGATGGAAAGGCGTGGATGTATATTCACTCGAAGTGTGTCCCCGGGATTCTGTGATGGGACGGTGCGCACCTATATTGACTCTGTTTTTGACACCAGGAGTGTGTGATCTGACGGTGTAGAGGGAGGCTCACTCTGTCCATGACACCGGGTCTGTGTGATGGGACGGTGCGGAGGCTGATTCACTCAGTGTCTGACCCGGTGTGTTAGTCATGGGACGGCTTGGATGAAATTCCCTCTCTGTCTGACCATCCTAGTGTGTGCTGGGACCGGGTGGAGGGAGCTACACTCTCTGTCTGACCCCGGGAATGTGTGATGGGATAGTATGGATGTATATTCACTCTGCGTCTGACCCCGTGATTCTTTCATGGGACGGTGTGGAGGGAGATTCAGACTGTGTGTGACACCGGGACTGTGTGAATGGAAGGTGTGGTCGGTGTTTCACTCTTTGTCGGACCCCGGGTGTGTGTGACCGGAAGGTGTGGATCGAGATTCTCTCTGTGTTTGAACCCGGTAGTGTTTGATGGGACAGCGTAGAGGGAGACTCACTATGTCTCTGACACGTGGAGTGACTGATGGGACTGTGATGAAGGTGATTCAATCTGTGTCTGACCCGGGACGTGTGTGATGGGACGTTCTGGAGGGATATTCACTCTCTTTCTAAACGCGGGAGTGTGTGATGGGTCTGTATGGAGGGAGATTCACTCTGTGTCTGACCACGGGAGTTTGTGGTGAGACGGTGTGGAGGAAGATTCAGTATGTGTCTACCTCGGGAGTGAGTGATGGGACCGTGTGGAGGTAGATTCACACTTTGTCTGACCGCCGGAGAGTGTGATGGAACGACATGGAATGAAATTCAGTCTGTGTTTGACCCCGGGAGTGTGTGAGGGGATGGCCTTGAGGGAGAGTCACTCTGTGTCTGACCACCGTAGTGTGTAATGGGACCGTGTGGAGGGAGATTCACTCCCTGTCTGACACGGGAGTGTGTGTTGGGACCGTGTTGAGGGAGATTCACTCTGTGTTAGAACTCGGTATTGTTTGATGGGACTGCGTAGAGGGAGAGTCACTCTCTGTCTGACACCGGGAATGTGTGATGGGAAGGTGTGGAGGGAGATTCACTCCTTGTCTGACACCGGGAGTTTGTAATGGGACGGTGTAGAGGGAGATTCACTGTGTGTCTCACTCCGGGAGTCTGTGGTCGTATTGCATGAAGGTAGATTCATTCTGTGTCTGACCTCGTGACTGTGTGATGGGACGGTGTGGAGGGAGATTCACATTTTGTCTGACCACCGAGAGTGTGTGATGGGACCGTATTGAGGGAGATTCGCCATGTGTGTGACACGGGTACAGTGTGAAGGGAATGTGTGGTCGGTGTTTCACACTTTGTCGGAGCCCGGGAGTGGGTGATGGGAAGGTGAGGATCGAGATTTAATCTGTTTCTGACCGCGGGAATGTGTGATGAGACCGAATGGAGTGAGATTCACTCTGTGCCTGACCACGGGAGTTTGTGGTGAGACGGTGTGGAGGAAGATTCAGTATGTGTCTACACCGGGAGTGAGTGATGGGACCGTGTGCAGGTAGATTCACACTTTGTCTGACCGCGGGAGAGTGTGATGGAACGACGTGGAATGAGATTCAGTCTGTGTTTGACCCCGGGAGGGTGTGAGGGGACGGCCTGGAGGAAGATTCACTCTCTGTCTGACCCCGGGATTTTGCAATGGGACGGGGTGGATGTGATTGACTCTCTGTCTGACCACCGTAGTGTGTGACGGGACCGTGTGGAGGGAGATTCACTCTCTGTCTGACCTCGGGAGTATGTGATGGGACCGTGTTCAGGGAGATTCCCTCTGTGTTTGAACTCTGTATTGTTTGATGGGACTGCGTAGAGGGAGATTCACTCTCTGTCTGACGCCGTGAGTCTGTGATGCGAAGGTGTGGAGGGAGATTCACTCAGTGTCTGACCCCGGGGAGATTGTGATGGGACCTCGTGGAGGGAGATACACTCACTGTCTGGCATCGGAGTGTGGGACAGGCCCGTATGTAGGGAGATTCACTCCGTGTCTGACGCCGGGAGTTTGTGATGGGACGGTGTAGAGGGAAATTCACATTGTGTCTGACCACCGGAGTGTGTGATTGGACCGTATGAAGGGAGATTCCCTCTGTGTGTGACACCGTGACTGTGTGAATGGAAGGTGTGGCCGGTGTTTCACTCTTTGTCGGACCCCGGGATTGAGTGATGGGAAGGTGAGGATAGAGATTTATTCTGTGTGTGTCCCCGGGAGTCTGTAATGGGACGGTGCGCACCTATATTGACTCATTGTTTGACACCGGGAGTGTGTGATGTGACGGTGTAGAGGGAGACTCACTCTGTCCCTGAAAACGGGTGTGTGTGATTGGACGGTGCGGAGGCTGATCACTCAGTGTCAGACCCACTGAGTTTGTCATGGGACGGCGTGAATGAGATTCCCTCTCTGTCTGACAACCGTAGTGTGTGCTGGGACCGTGTGGAGGGAGCTTCACTCTCTGTCTGACACCAGGAATGTGAGATGGGATCGTATGGATGTAGACTCACTCTGTGCCTGACCACGGGAGTTTGTGGTGAGACGGTGTAGAGGGAGATTCACTGTGTGTCTCACCCCTGGAGTCTGTGATCGTATTGCATGAAGGTAGATTCATTCTTTGTCTGACGCCGGGAGTTTGTGATGGGACGGTGTAGAGGGAGATTCACATTGTGTCTGACCACCGGAGTGTGTGATTGGACCGTATGAAGGGAGATTCCCTCTGTGTGTGACACCGTGACAGTGTGAATGGAAGGTGTGGCCGGTGTTTCACTCTTTGTCGGATCCCGGGATTGAGTGATGGGAAGGTGAGGATAGAGATTTATTCTGTGTGTGACCCGGGATTTTGTGATGGAAAGGCGTGGATGGATATTCACTCTAAGTGTGTCCCCGGGATTCAGTGATGGGACGGTGCGCACCTATATTGACTCTGTTTTTGACACCGGGAGTGTGTGATCTGACGGTGTAGAGGGAGGCTCCCTCTGTCCCTGACACCGGGTCTGTGTGATGGGACGGTGCGGAGGCTGATTCACTCAGTTTCTGACCCGGTGTGTTAGTCATGGGACGGCGTGGATGAAATTCCCTCTCTGTCTGACCATCGCAGTGTGTGCTGGGACCGTGTGGAGGGAGCTTCACTCTCTGTCTGACCCCGGGAATGTGTGATGGGATAGTATGGATGTATATTCACTCTGCGTCTGACCCCGTGATTCTTTCATGGGACGGTGTGGAGGGAGATTCAGACTGTGTGTGACACCGGGACTGTGTGAATGGAAGGTGTGGTCGGTGTTTCACTCTTTGTCGGACCCCGGGTGTGTGTGACCGGAAGGTGTGGATCGAGATTCTCTCTGTGTTTGAACCCGGTAGTGTTTGATGGGACAGCGTAGAGGGAGACTCACTATGTCTCTGACACGTGGAGTGACTGATGGGACTGTGATGAAGGTGATACAATCTGTGTCTGACCCGGGAAGTGTGTGATGGGACGTTCTGGAGGGATATTCACTCTCTTTCTAAACGCGGGAGTGTGTGATGGGTCTGTATGGAGGGAGATTCACTCTGTGTCTGACCACGGGAGTTTGTGGTGAGACGGTGTGGAGGAAGATTCAGTATGTGTCTACCTCGGGAGTGAGTGATGGGACCGTGTGGAGGGAGATTCCCTCTGTGTGTGACAACGGGACAGTGTGAATGGAAGGTGTGGTCGGTGTTTCAATCTTTGTCGGACCCCGGGAGTGTGTGACGGGAAGGTGCGCACCTATATTGTCTCTGTGTTTGACACCGGAGTGTGTGATGTGACGGTGTAGAGGCAGACTCAATCTGTCCGTGACACCGGGTGTGTGTGATGGGATGGTGTGAAGGGTGATTCACTCAGTATCTGACCCCGTGAGTTTGTCACGGAACGGCGTGGATGAGATTCCCTCTCTGTCTGACCACCGTAGTGAGTGCTGGGGCCATGTGGAGGGAGCTTCACTCTCTGTCTGACCCCCGAGAGTGTGTGATGGGATCGTATGAATGAAGATTCACTCTGAGTCTGACCCCGTGATTCTGTCATGGGACGGTGTGGAGGGAGAATCAGACTGTTTGTGACACCGGGACTGTGTGAATGGAAGGTGTGGTCGGTGTTTCAATCTTTGTCGGACCCCGGGTGTGTGTGATCGGTAGGTAAGGACCGAGATTCTCTCTGTGTTTGAACCCGGTAGTGTTTGATGGGACGGCGTAGAGGGAGACTCACTCTGTCTCTGACACGTGGAGTGACTGATGGGAATGTGAGGAGGGTGATTCAGTGTTTGTCTGACCACGGGAGTGTGTGTTGGGACGGTGTGGAGAGTGAGTCACTCTGTGTCTGACTACCGGAGTGTGTGATGGGACCGTGTGGAGGAAGATTCACTCTCTGTCTGACCCCGGGATTTTGTCATGGGACTGGGTGGATGAGATTGACTCTCTGTCTGACCACCGTAGCGTGTGACGGGACCGTGCGGAGGGAGATTCACTCTCTGTCTGACCCCGGGTGTGTGTGATGGGACCGTGTTGAGGGAGATTCACTCTGTGTTTTAACTCATATTGTTAGATGGGACTGCGTAGAGGGAGTTTCACTCTGTGTCAGGCTCCGGGAATGTGGGATGGGCCCGTATGGAGGGAGATTAACTCCGTGTCTGACCACGGGAGTTTGTGATGGGACGGTGTGGATGGAAATTCACTCTGTGTCTGACCCCCTGATAGTGACATGGTACAGATAGGAGCGAGATTCACTCTGTCTCTGATACCGGGAGTTTGTGATGGGACGGTGTGGAGGTAGATTCACTCAGTATCTGACCCGGGGAGTGTGTGATGGGAGGGTGTGTAGGGAGATTCATTCTGTGTCTGACCCCGTGACTCTGTGATGGGACGGTGTGGACGGAGATTCACATTTTGTCTGACCACTGGAGTGTGTGATGGGACCGTATGGAGCGAGATTCCCCATGTGTGTGACACCGGTACAGCGTGAATGGAATGTGTGGTCGGTGTTTCACTCTTTGTCGGAGCCCGGGTGTGTGTGATCGGAAGGTAAGGACCGAGTTTCTCTCTGTGTTTGCACCCGGTAGTGTTTGATGGGACGGCGTAGAGGGAGACTCACTCTGTCTCTGACACGTGGAGTGACTGTTGGGACTGTGAGGAGGGTGATTCAATCTGAGTCTGACCACGGGAGTGAGTGTTGGGACTGTGTGGAGGGAGGTGAACTCTCTGTCTGACCCCGGGAATGAGTGATGGGACCGTATGGAGGGAGATTCACTCTGTGTCTGACCACGGGAGTTTGTGGTGAGACGGTGTGGAGGAAGATTCAGTATGTCTCTACCCTGGGAGTGAGTGATGGGACCGTGTGGAGGTAGATGCACACTTTGTCTGACCACGGGAGAGTGTGATGGAACGACCTGGAATGAGATTCAGTCTGTGTTTGACCGCGGGAGTGTGTGAGGGGACGGCCTGGAGCGTGAGTCACTCTGTGTCTGACCACCGGAGTGTGTGATGCGTCCGTGTGGAGGAAGATTCACTCTCTGTCTGACCCCGGGATTTTGTCATGGGACGGGGTGGATGAGATTGACTCTCTGTCTGACCACCGTAGTGTGTGACGGGACCGTATGGAGGGAGATTCACTCTCTGTCTGACCCCGGAAGTGTGTGATGGGACCGTGTTGAGGGAGATTCACTCTGTGACTGACGCCGAGATTCTGCGATGCGAAGGTGTGGAGTGAGATTCACTCTTTGTCTGACTCCGGGTATGAGTGATGGGAAGGTGTGGAGGGAGATTCACTCAGTGTCTGACCCCGGGAGTTTGTGATGGGACGGTGTAGAGGGAGATTCACTGTGTGTCTCACCCCGGGAGTCTGTGATCGTATTGCATGAAGGTAGATTCATTCTGTGTCTGACCCCGTGACTCTGTGATGGGACGGTGTAGAGGGAGATTCACATTGTGTCTGACCACCGTAGTGTGTGACGGGACCGTATGGAGGGAGATTCACTCTCTGTCTGACCCCGGAAGTGTGTGATGGGACCGTGTTGAGGGAGATTCACTCTGTGACTGACGCCGAGATTCTGCGATGCGAAGGTGTGGAGTGAGATTCACTCTTTGTCTGACTCCGGGTATGAGTGATGGGAAGGTGTGGAGGGAGATTCACTCAGTGTCTGACCCCGGGAGTTTGTGATGGGACGGTGTAGAGGGAGATTCACTGTGTGTCTCACCCCGGGAGTCTGTGATCGTATTGCATGAAGGTAGATTCATTCTGTGTCTGACCCCGTGACTCTGTGATGGGACGGTGTAGAGGGAGATTCACATTGTGTCTGACCACCGGAGTGTGTGATTGGAACGTATGGAGGGAGATTCCCTCTGTGTGTGACACCGGGACAGTGTTAATGGAATGTGTGGTCGGTGTTTCACTCTTTGTCGGACCCCGGGAGTGTGTGATGGAAAGGTGCGCACCTATATTGCTTCTGTGTTTGACACCGGGAGTGTGTGTTGTGACGGTGTAGAGGCAGACTCACTCTGTCCCTGACACCGGGTGTGTGTGATGGGACGGTGCGGAGGCTGATTCACTTAACCTGCCGACTCTCCCAAATCCACCTACATACCCAGATCCGTGCGCACCCCAAACCTGCTGACACTCCCAAATCCACCTACATACCCAGATCTGTGCGCACCCCAAACCTGCTGACACTCCCAAATCCACCTACCAACCCAGATCCGTGCGCACCCCAAACCTGCCGACACTCCCAAATCCACCTACATCCCCAGATCCGTGCGCACCCCAAACCTGCCGACACTCCCAAATCCACCCACATACCCAGATCCGTGCGCACCCCAAACCTGCTGACACTCCCAAACCCACCTACATACCCAGTTCCGTGCGCACCCCAAACCTG
Source organism: Hemitrygon akajei (assembly GCF_048418815.1). Lineage (NCBI taxonomy): Eukaryota > Metazoa > Chordata > Chondrichthyes > Myliobatiformes > Dasyatidae > Hemitrygon > Hemitrygon akajei. The sequence goes on from NW_027331956.1 coordinate 2,158,012, forward strand.
CTGACAACTCCACCTGCTCATTAGATTATCCCAGAGCAAGAATCACTTCAAACAAACCACAAAAAAGCTGCCTCCACCTTAAATCAAACAGCAGGAACACAGTTCAAAGTGTATTTGTTATTAAAGTATCTATAAATGAAACAATGTTGAGATTCATCACACCCCTAAATCCAAAGGCACCCCAGTCTGTGTGCATTCTCAAATCCGCCGATATACACAATTCTGTGCGGTACCTCAAATCGATTTGCACTCCCAAGCCCTGTGCACCCACACACGCTCAAAGCTGTGTTCACCCCGAAATTCCCTGACACTCCGAAATCAGTTTGCACATCCGTATTCGCGAACATACACTGAAATGTCCGTTTATCAGCAAATCAATGTGCAGCCCCACTTCCATGTGTACCCTCAAACCCGCTGACATCGCCACAGACACATTAGATTTTCCGAGAGCAAAACTCATTTCAAACAGTTCGCGAAATAACTGCCTCCATCTTAAGAAGTTCAAAGTTCATAATGTGTTCATTATTACTGTATCTTTGTGTGTCTGCATCTCCGAGTGTTTATATGAGTTCGCGTGTGTGTGTTTGCGTCAGTGAATAGCTAACAGACAACGCTGGCGCTTTGTCGTGACGGCTTGGCTACTGAGAACACTTGGCGAGGACAAGAGGGATGTGTGTACACTGGTTCGGGGAACTATATAGCATTGCATTATTTATAAGGGATACAGCAATATCATGGGCTTAACTCTGAGGAGGTTGAACAGAGAATGAAAGAGTTAACCTTTGAGGAGCGTTTGATGGTTTTGGGCAAGATTGAGGGAGAAATCAGTTTGAAAGCTATGGAATATTGAATGCACACGGAACGGGACACAGCGGTGACCTGGGGGGAGTCAGGAGTGATTCGGCAGCTGATCTTGCTTTACGGATGTGCTAAGATTTAGGGGTATGGAAGCGAATGGTTGGGTGCACAGGTATTGTGAGGTGTCCGTTTCTTTCGGACTGCACACTGATTTAAGGATTGAATGCGCGTTTACCAGTGAGCACAGATTTGTGGGCTCACACTGATTTGCACAGAGTTAGGTGTGTAGGCGGATTCAGGGGTGCACACTGACTTGTGGGAGCCGTTGGATTTTGAGGAGTATCGAATCTCAAGGTTGTTCCGTTTATACAGACTTGAATAATAAATGCAATATGGACTTTGACCTCTGTTCTTGCTTTTGTTAAATGGAGACAGACGATTTGTGAACTATTTGAAATTATTCTTGCTCTGTGCATGTGGGGGTGTCTGCTGATCTGGACAGATGACCAGTCTCAAGGCTGTTTCATTTGTACAGAAAATAATAATAAATGCAATTTGAATTTTGCCCTCTGTTCTTGATTATTGGGCCGAATGGCCTACTTCTGCTCCTGAATCTTTTGGTCTTTTGGTGTTTCTTGAGGCACGGCACTGTTCGCCGGCGTCCATGCAGAATGTGACCCGTCTGCAACCACTCTTCGCGTACTGTGGGCAAGCCACTTCTGGATCCACAAAGCAATGTACACTGGATCCCATGCCTCCTTACTTTCTCAATAAGTCTTGCATGGGGCACCTTATCAAATGGCTAGGGAAATGAAATTAAGGGCATGAACCAAGGGGGATAAACTGAATTGGAGAAAGCCACGCGAAAAGTCATGCGGGGTCAGGCAGAGACAATGGGTCTTCACACACACACACACACACACACACACACACACACACACACACACACACACACACACACACACACACACACACACACACACACGCACAGAAACACACACACACACACACATACACAGGCACATGCTCAGACGTATAGACAGACAGACAGACACACACACACAGAAAAGCACTGACAAGCACTAAGACGTATAAACAGACATAAATACAGACAAACACAGACATACACACACACACACACACACACACACTTACACACAGACTTTCTTACCGCCTCTTCGGCTGTGATTCGTGTTGTTTGACACATACAGGGTGCTATGATTAAAACACACTAGACTGGTGAGTTTGATGGCGTTATGTCAGGGTTAGGGGCGGGTCCTGGACGAGACCCCAAATGTTCTGGATATGACCGAGTCGCTGAACTCGTTGAGCGTTTCATGGATAGGAAAGTGTTTTTTCATCACCACAGACAGACATTATTTTGGAGACCCCCTCGGTAGAGTCCCCTAAACATAACATTCATCAAGAGTTTATGCTCTTGAGGAGATTGGTGAGAGTCGGTGTTTCAATGCAGTTTTACAAGCTACTATGACATAATTTACTTCCATATTCTGTGCCTGACAAATGGTGCATATGCACAGTGAAAGCACCTTTAGCTGATAAGACACCTCGGATGGTTCAGTCACCATTGCTGGGACAAACTAACTCCCACAAATGGTCTAAATATAAATTCATCAGTTTATTCTGAATCTGTCACAGCGAGGATTGCACCTGCTTGGCGTAATTGGTTTGTAAGTGAATTAAAAACCTTTCCTTTTAAATCTGTTGGAATCTGTCTCCGTGGAGTCGCTAACTGATATTAAAAACCTCAGGCATGTGTAATCTCAACATCTCATTCCGAGAGATCGTCTGTAGCACAGGAGGACAAACCACTGGACAGAGAAAATGTCTGCAATGTTGGATAGGTACGTGAGTGTGGGGAAAATATTGTAAGTGTTCATTGCGGTCATTGGAGTTCCTGGTGAGTGAGCAGAGCAATTCATGTTTGCTATTTCTGTCAAGGCTCTGGAGCAGGGATCCAATCGCAGACACAGTACAGTGCACACAGTGATATATACTGAGTCACAAATCCCGAGGTACAAACAAAGTCAGCGTCAAAGTTCAGGTGAAGATTAAAACATCCAGAGAAATCCAAACACCAGAATTGGGAACAGGCAGAGTCGATATTCAGACGGACAGGGTACAGATACGAATGCTGGAAACGCTCAGGAAAATTCATTGACACAATCTGGCAACAAACCGGTGAAAGCACCGGACTGAAATACACCAAGCAATAAACAGAGCGGCAGGTGATAGGTGGAGCACAATGAGACACAGGTGGCAGCAATACAGGTAATAATGAGAAACAGATGAGAGACGGAGTACTCAGTAACACAGGAGCCGGAGTAGAGGTGGAGCGGGGACAGGAACACATGGCAATGCAAAACCACAGACTGACAACTGGAGGAAACACACAAAAAGACAGAGTTCAACTGGAGGTACTGACAGTATCACCGCCTCCGCCACACACACACTACGGATGCCTCCTGGCCTCACGGCTGGTAGAGCTGGGTGCTGGCGATGAAAGTCTCTGGGATGCAGACCATCAGGCCCTGGGGATTTATCAGCCTTCAGTCCCATCGGTCTACCCAACACCATTTTCTGCCTGAGGTGAATTTCCTTCAGTGCCTCCGTTACCCTAGATCCCCTGGCCACTATTACATCTGGGAGATTGTCTGTGTCTTCCTTAGTGAAGACAGATCCAAAGTACCTGTTCGACTCGTCTGCCATTTCCTTGTTCCCCAGCATAAATTCACCCGTTTCTACCTTCAAGGGCCCAGCTTCGGTCTTAACTATTTTTTCCCTCTTCACACACCTAAAGAAGCTTTTACTATCCTCCTTTATATTCTTCGTAGCTCATCTTTTCATCCCGTATTGCCTTTTTAGTAATCTTCTGTTGCTCTTTAAAAGTTTCGCAATCCTCTGGCTTCCGACTCACCTTTGTTATGTTATACTTCTTTTCTTTTCTTTTATTTTTATACTGTCCTTGACATCCCTTGTCAGCCACGGTCGCCCCCTACTCCCCTTAGAATCTTTCTTCCTCTTTGGAATGATCCTGATCCTGCACCTTCTGAATTATTCCCAGAAATTCCTGCCATCGTTGTACCACTGACATCCCGGCGAGGGTATCCTTCCAGTCAACTTTTGCCAGCTCCTCCTTCATGGCTCCATAGTCCCCTTTGTTCAACTGTAATACTAACACTTCCGATTTCCCTTCTCCCTCTCAAACTGTAGATTAAAACTTGACATATTATGGTCACTACCTCCTAATGGCTGCTTTAACTTGAGTTCTCTTATCACATCGGGTTCATTACACAACACTAGATCCAGAATTGCCTTCTCCCTGGTAGGCTCCAGTACAAGTTGCTCTAAGAATCCATCTCGGAGGCACTCCACAAACTCCCTTTCTTGAGGTCCACTACCAACCTGATTTTCCCTGTCTACCTGCATGTTGAAATCCCCCATTACAACCGTAGTATTACCTTTGGGACATGCTACTTTTAGCTCTTGATTCAACTTGCACCCTATATCTCTATCACCCCTCGCAAGGGACTGAATTTCACTCCTCACCAGCAGAGCCACCCACCCCCTCTGCCCACCTGTCTGTCCTTTCGATAGGATGTATACCCTTGAATATTCATTTCCCAGCCCTGGTCCTCTTGCAGCCATGTCTCTGTTATTCCTACAACATCATACTTACCAACTTCCAACTGAGCTTCAAACTCATCCACTTTATTTCTTATACTTCGTGCATTCATATATAATATTTTAATCCATTACTCCTCTCGCTTCTCCAATCGGTCCCTATTGCACTTGGCCATACTCTCCGATCCCTTCCTGAGCTTTCGGCCTCGTCAATTCTGTTGTCTTTCTTAACTTTTCTTATTCTCTCTTTACCTTTAATTCCATCCTTATATTTCCATTTATTTCCCCATAAATGCGACAACCTTGAGATTCGTTAACCGCCTCCCACCCACCCCCACACATCCAGCGACAGACTGAAATCCGGAGGCATCTGGAAATCTGTGAACATCCCCAAAACCTCCTGCGCCCCCAAATCATTGCGCAATCCCAAATCCGTGTGCTTCCTGAAATCTGTGCGCACCCTGAAACCGGCTGACAATCCCACATGCACATTAGATGAACATTGAGCAAAAATAATTTCAAACTAACTCCACAAACTAGCAGCCTTCACCTTATGAAAGTCAGTAAGAGAAAGGTAGAAAAATTAAAGTTCATTTATTAATAAAGTTTTCATTAAAGAAACAGTCTTTTAGAACTGTAAGGACCCCACATCCACCGACAGACCCAAATGCGTGTACATCACTTCTGCCTGTGCACCCTCACACCCCCTGAATCTGCGCGCATCTCCAAACCTCTGTACATCTACACACATCCATGTTCACAATTCGTTATCGCAAAGAAAAAATCTTTACAAACAGTTTCAAAAATACCTTAAAAAATATCCGGAACAAAGTTCATTTTAAAGTTCATTTATAGATTTATTAGTAAAGTATTTGTAAATAAAACAACTTTGTCAATCCTCCAAATGCACGCTGCAATTCCGTGTGCAGGCACATATTAGAAGACAGACACATAAATCTGCACACACTCTCAGATAAGAGTGCATCCCAATTTCCATATGTACCCCCAAACCGCTGACAACACCACATTAGATTATCTCAGATAATCCAGCAGTTCTCAAAATGGCCGTCTAGTCGTTAACAACACGCGAAATTCTTGTGCAATTCCAAACTCGCTAACACACCTAGAAGGTGTGTGTAATCCCAAATCCTTTTACACCGTATTCGACAACAGGCCAACAAATCTGCGCACACCCCATATTGAGGAACATACCGCAAAATCTGCGTGCATGCCTAAAACAGTGCGCACCCCATCTCGCTGACATCCCCGCATCCACGTGAGATTATCCCTGATCAGGAATCATTTCAAACAGTTCGGAAAATGGCAGCTTCGACATTAAAAATCCGCACGCAGTCCAAAATTCGTCTGCCAATCTTTATACGCCGAGAGACACCCTGCGTATCCTCAGATGTGCACTCCCAAATATGCGCAAATCGTCAAATAAGAGCGCACCCTAAAAGCCACTTGCACGCCAAACCCACTGACAACCCCACATGCACAACAGATTATCCCAGAGTAAGAAACATATCAAACAGTTCACACTGAACCATAAAAAAACACGAGCTAAGGTCGTTCATTTTTTAAAAAAATTAACGTATCTATAAATGAAACAAATTTGAGATTCGTCACACGTCCACTGCAAATTCATCTGTACTCTCAAATCCGTGTGCAACACCTTATTAACCTACCCACTGCAAATCCACTTGTACCCCCAGATCCGTGCGCAACTCCTTATTGACCAACCCACTGCAAATCCACTTGTACCCCCAGATCCGTGCGCAACTCCTTATTGAACAACCCACCGCAAATTCATTTGTATGACCAAATCCGTGTACAACCCTTTGTTAAAGTCCCTCCACCACAAAAACTATTTATACCCCTAAATCCGTGGGTAACCCCATGTTGACCTACCCACCACAAATCCTTTTGTACCCCCAAATCCGTGTGCAAACTCTTATTTACCTACCCGCCGCGGATCAATTTGTACCCTCAAATTCGTGTGTATATCGTTAGTTTTTGACTCTCCGTATGTAGGTTCTCACTGATTTTATTGCATTTCTCTGTCCCACTGGGAATGTCTGTACGAACATGAATCTGAGGGTAGTATAAGGTGGCATGTACGCACTTTGATAATATAGTTAATTTCATATTTGTTTGAAACACAGACACACAGTCATGCACAGGGAGACGTGGTATCTCTCTCTCTCTCTCTCTCTCTCTGTCTGTCACACACACACACACACACACACACACACACACACACACACACACACACACACACACACACACACACACACACACACACACACACACCATAAATGCAGACTCTCCCGGAGGCTGACACAGACGGAGGCACACTCACATATATGAACACTGACTTTGGAATCAGTCTGTGCAAACAAGCACAGACGCGGTCAGACACGCACAGAATCAGATAAAGACACACACGATCACTCACAGAGACACAGATCTACGTACACATGAACAGACCTAGGCACAGACAATCACTGAGGCGCGCAAACACGGACTCTTACACATAGACAGAGACGCACACACATGCACACAGACACAGACACAAACACAGAAATCGAGGTGCACGCACAGACACGCAGATGGCACCTAGATGGGGTCAGTTAGTGCCGGGGTTAGGACTCAATGTACTTAAGTAAACTACTTAAGAACTTTTTAAAAGCTATTATTAATGCTTTCTGAGAGAGTGATTTAGATGCATATCATATTTTTTACTGAGTTAAGTATTGTATGTAATTAGTTTTGCTACAACAAGTGTATGGGACATTGGAAAAAAATGTTGAATTTCCCCATGGGGATGAATAAAGTATCTATCTATCTATCTATCTATCTATCTATCTATCTATCTATCTATCTATCTATCTATCTATCTATCTATCTATCAGACACACACACATATATACATCAGACAGAAGCATGCACTGTGATTAACACACAAAGAGTAACGCACACTGAAACCCACTCACAAGCAGTCACAGAAAACAGAGAGAAACAGAGACACAGAAACCAAAAAGACCGACAGACAGGATCAGATACGCAGCAAGAACAGATACAGACATACACAACACATGCACACAGCCACCGACACAAACGTAAGAATACACACAGACACGCAGGCGCACAGAGACTCACTGCCACATGAGCTACACACCGCTGACGCTCGCTCACAAACAAGTACTCATAGACTTTCAGACACAGACACAGACTTACGGTTACACAGTCTCAGACACCAGCAGTTATATTCAAACACTCAGAGGCAGACAAATACACCGTCAGACACATATTCACAAACACAATTGGCAGATGCATATACACCGTCAGGCACAGTAAAACACAAACATACCCACACCGACACACACCACACACAGACACCCACACATAGACACTGGTGCAGGCGCACACGGCAAACACAAATGCACACACACACACACACAGACACAAAGTTGTACACACTCACATGCACGTAGAGGTAGACACCCACACTGACAGACAAAGACCGACAAAGGCCCGTACACAGCCTACGCAATAAACACAGAAACAGATACAGCCACACACAGGCAGACAAGCATACAGACAGATAGAAACAAACACACACGCATACACACACTGGTAAACACACACATTATCACACGTATAATCAGCAGACGCTCACACACATGCACCCACAACTAAAGATATAAGCACACATACATTAAAAGGAATAAAAACACAGACATACGCCAACGGATGTACAGACAATGACAACTAATTTTGTTTTCCGAATCTCCCCCTCTCCGTCGTGTTCTATGGCACTTATTTACAGGGTATTATGATTGATACATAATCACCCCCAGCTTAGGCTGCTGTGTATGCAAGCTCTGGAGTCGGGTTCGGGCTGGGTCCTGGTGATTTTGGAAGCCATAGTGTAGGACTCTGGGAGGGGGTGTCCTGGTGAGGTTGCAGGGTGTTATCCAATATAACTCGGAGTCCTGCCATGTGCAGAAGTTCGCTGATGACACGGCCATAGTGGGGTGTGTCAGGAATGGACAGGAGGAGGAGTATAGGAAACTGATACAGGACTTTGTGATATGGTGCAACTCAAACTACCTGCGTCTCAATATCACCAAGACCAAGGAGCTGGTGGTGGACTTTAGGAGATCTAGGCCTCATATGGAGCCAGTGATCATTAATGAGAATGTGTGGAGCAGGTTAAGACCTACAAGTATCTGGGAGTACAGTTAGACGAGAAGCTAGACTGGACTGCCAACACAGATGCCTTGTGCAGGAAGGCACAGAGTCGACTGTACTTCCTTAGAAGGTTGGCGTCATTCAATGTCTGTAGTGAGATGCTGAAAATGTTCTATAGGTCAGTTGTGGAGAGCGTCCTCTTCTTTGTGGTGGCGTGTTGGGGAGGCAGCATTAAGAAGAGGGACACCTCACGTCTTAATAAGCTGGTAAGGAAGGCGGGCTCTGTCGTGGGCAAAGTACTGGAGAGTTTAACATCGGTAGCTGAGCGAAGGGCGCTGAGTAGGCTACGGTCAATTATGGAAAACCCTGAACATCCTCTACATAGCACCATCCAGAGACAGAGAAGCAGTTTCAGCGACAGGTTGCTATCGATGCAATGCTCCTCAGACAGGATGAAGAGGTCAATACTCCCCAATGCCATTAGGCTTTACAATTCAACCGCCAGGAGTAAGGTATGTTAAAGTGCCGGGTTTGATTGTATTTAATGTATTTAAGTAAACTACTTAAGAACTTTTTAAAAGCTATTATTAATGCTTTTTGAGAGAGTGATTTAGATGCATATCATATTTTTACTGAGTTAAGTATTGTATGTAATTAGTTTTGCTACAACAAGTGTATGGGACATTGGAAAAAAATGTTGAATTTCCCCATGGGGATGAATAAAGTATCTATCTATCTATCTATCCATCTATCTATCTATCTATCATTAAACTATACTCACCCTCCAGCTTAGACAGCTGAGTTTACAAGCTCTGGAGTCGGATTCGGGGTGGGTCCCGGTGAGGCTGACAGTAATAGGGTTCATTCATCACCACAAACAGACATTTTCTTGGGGACCCTCTCGGTAGTGGACTCCAGACACAAACTACATCAAGAGTTTATAATTGAAAGGACATTGGTAACAGTAGGTGATTCAATACAATTTCACAAGCTACAAAGACAAAATTTACTTCAATATTTCGCGACTTACAAAAGGCTCATTTGACGTAAATAGTTACAGTGGGATCACAAATAGTTGATACGACAGCTCCGACTGGTCAGACACCTATTTTGGGGCAACTAATTAACGCAAATGTTAAACAACTTCTGAGAAGAGAGAAACTCAATGCCCATGGTTACTGTTGTGAGGTCTGACACACGGACAGGCAGGGAATGTAGGGAGACCGATCATGTAGATGTAGTTAGTATCCTTTTAATATGGCGTCATGGTTGGCACGGACACTGTGGGCCAAAGGGTCGGTTCCTGTACTTTACCTTTCACTGTTCCATGCCGAAGTAACTCAAATAGAAGGCAACAGCGTTTGTTTTCTCTGTGCAAGTGTGTTTTTGACCCAGGACAAAGTTTGGTAAACCTCTGCTACGCTGGGGATGGTTAGGCATGAGGGATGAGGTTACATTCAAAGCAACACGTACAAAATACCGGAGGAACTCAGCAGACCAGGTAACTTCTAAGGAAGGGTATTGCCGACGTTTCGAGTCGAAATCTTTAATCAAGACTTGAGAAGAGAATTCAGAGCAAGAAGACGCGGGAGGGGTTGGGTGGGTGGAGAATGCAGAAGGCGTACAATGTGGTAGGAGAGAGGTGAAATCGGGAGTGGGGCGGCGGTTAAAAGCCGGGAAGTTAATTCGCAAAAGAGATAAATGGTTGGAGAAAGAATATTACTGATAGAAGAGAGAGTAAGATGATCATAGCAGAAAGGGAAGGTCGAGGAGAAGCAGAGGGAGTTGTTGGCAGGAAAGGAGACAAAGCGAGAGAGTGACACAGGGACGGGGGAAAGGTGAAGGGGCCGGGGGCGCATTAACGGAGGTTCGAGTAATCAATGTTCAGGCATCAGGTTGGTCCCGCCCAGTCGGAACATAAGGTGTTACCCCTCCAGCCTGAGTGGCTCAGCGGGCAGCAGAGGAGGCCGTGGACTGACGTGTCGGAAAAGGAATGGGAAGTAGAAATGAAATGAGTGTTTTGATTTAATTCCCAGCATCTGCAGATTTGTTGGTGATTAAGGTTGCATTCAGCTGAGGTGCGATCGGAACCGATGGAGCATCAAATTGGAGCGTTCGTTTTACTCTCAGTCGGTCTGCTTCACCAGTTCCTCAACGGCTGGTTGAAAGTCACAGCGACACAAACGAGAGGTGATAATCTGGGCCTGGTAGTATTTGAAACCGTCTGTACTTTACTGGATGAATGTAACTACCAATTTACAGCCCTTAGTACCATCGCATTATCCACTGTTTGCCGTTTCACAATCAATTCACTAAATTAATCACTATCTGTCACCGTGGGGATTGCGCGTGTCTGACGTAATCGGTTTGGAAATAATTACAAAATCTTTATTTCTAAATCTGTTGAAGTCTGTCCCAGTGGAGTCGCTAAATGGTATTAAAACCCTAGGCTTATGCAGCCTTAACATTTCATTCCGAGAGATCGGCTGTAGCACAGGAGGACAGATCACTGAGCAGAGAAAATGCCTGCAATGTTGGCTAGGTACGAGAGTGTGGAAAAAATATTGTACATGTTCATCGCCGTCATTGGAGTTCCTGGTGAGTTAGCAGAGTAATTCACATTTGGTATTTCTGTGTGTGTGTGTTAACCAGTTGACAGCTTGACAAGCTTCCAACTTGATAATCATGTGCAAACGTCCGTCAGAGATATCAATCCGTCAATTCGACATGCTGATGTTTCATATTCAATGGCAATCGAAACCAAACGTCTGTCTCTCCTCTGCCACGGGGGATCGACCCGAGCCTGGTTCGTGCCTTTAATGACACCTTTTCCAGAGTCGTGTCAATTCATCTCTCCAGGAAGGTGTGACTGGGAGGGTTTACATTGTGAATTTCACTGTCTCTGAGGTATTCATCAGTCCTGTGTTTTCCGTCACCCTCTGGATTCTGTCACAGTCGGAGCCCAGTGCCTGTTGGTCAATAATTGGTTCTGATCACCCGAACCGGTGTCCTCGGACATGTTGAAGTGCGTTACCGACTTGCCCTGTGCTGTAGAATTAATCCAGTAAAGGAGACATCCAGTTTTTGTTCAGTAAGTTGGCCGGGCTTTCCCTCTGAAACCCATGGGGAAATGGGACATCGCTTCATACAAAAGAAGGGTGTGATCCAGCAACTTTCAGAGTTTCTTCAATTCTGTAACTGCTCTCTGAGCTGATGAAGCTCTCCAGTGCTTTGTGTGCCTTGTTCCCTCAGCCCCACCAGATGCCGAGTTCCTCGTGGCCTGCTCAGTCACGGCTCAATCAGTCACGGCCCCTATCAGAGATGGAATCAGGATTAGCATCGATCGTTGTCGGTTCATGCAGCCCATTCAATGTACCGACGATTACCCATACATCACCTTATCCCTCATCCCCTCACTGAAGAGGGCAGGTCAGAGACAGTGTGACCCGTGTCTTATGTTAGATCAGTTGCCGTTCACAGATCTACCAATCATGATCTTTAGCCGAAACCCGATCCCGCGTTAATTCCCGGAGAATATGTTAATATGTTCAGTAATTTCTCTCTCTCTGTCTCTCTCTCCCTCCAGTGAACCTCGTGGCGATTGTGATCCTGTCTCGGGGAAAGTGCGGCCTCTCTACCTGCACCACTCGCTACCTGGTGGCCATGGCGGCGGCGGATCTACTGGCTATTGTCTTCGAGGTCATTCTGTATCGAATGAAAAAATATTACCCTCTGTCGAGTTTTATGAGCGTTACTCCGGTGTGCAGTGTTATTGAGGTACTGAGGTTCATCGTCACATACTGGTCTGTCTGGTTCACCGTCACTTTCACCTTTGACCGGTTTGTCGCCATTTGCTGCCAGAAACTGAAAACAAAATATTGCACCGGGAAAACTGCGGCTGTAGTTCTAACCACAACCGGCGTACTGTCCTGTCTGATAAACGTTCCCCGTTACTTCCTCTGGGAACCCAAAGTGATAATCGACGATGTACCGTGGTTCTGTAAGCTCATGGACAAAGTTACCACTGACCCCGGGTGGGTAGCCCGGGCTTGTCTGGATACTGTTTTAAATCCGTTCCTCGCTTTCGCTGGGATCCTGCTGCTCAACGCTCTGACAGTCAGGCACATTTTAGTGGCCAGTCGGGTCCGTAAGGGGCTGAAGGGTCAGAGCAAGGGGGAGAACCGCAGTGACGCGGAGATGGAGAGCAGGAGGAGGTCTGTGGTTTTACTCTTCACCCTCTCCGGCAACTTCATCCTCCTGTGGATAACAAACGCGGTAAATTTCATATATTTTCAGGTCTCAGGAAAGGGTTTCAATTTCAATGATTCTGAATGGATATTCCATCTCGTCGGGGTTTTACTGAAGAACTTCAGCTGCTGCACGAACACGTTTATTTACGCGGTGACTCAGTCGAAATTCAGAGAGCAGGTGATCAGCGCGGTGAAATACCCGATCACCTTCGTGGCTCAATTCATTAAAAAAGACTGAGAGCGGAACCCAGATGTAGCTTCATTGTATCCGGTCCGGGCTCCAGATCTCCTTCACCCATCTAGTCTGCAATCTGTTATTCCCGAGAGGTTGCCCCATTGACCGAGACATCTGGAGCAACAGTGGTGTGGACCACGAAAGGATGGAAATGTTTGCGAGGGAGTGACGTGAGAGATTGGCTGAGTGAGGTGGGTGATTGGGAGCTGGGGAAGGGAAGATTGAGAACGAGAAAGATTGTTTGTGTGTGTGTGTGTGTGTGTGTGTGTGTGTGTGTGTGTGTGTGTGTGTGTGTGTGTGTGTATGTGTGTGTGTGTGCGTGCGTGTGTGTGTGTGTGTGTGTGCGTGCGTGCGTGCGTGCGTGCGCGCGCCTGTGTGTGTGTGTGTGTGTGTGTGTGTGTGTGTGTGTGTGTGTGTGTGTGTGTGTGTGTGTGTGTGTGTGTGTGTGAAGTGTGTGTGTGTGTGTGTGAAGTCTCCAGCACACGGTGCCCTGTGTTATAGGGAGAGTTTGGCCAGACATCGAATTTAAGGGAATGAGAGGGAAACAAACCGAAACGATTAAACTTATCAGAGGGTCGGATAGGCGGCGTACAAAATGCTTGAGGAACTCAGCAGTTCAGTCTTCACCGATGGAAAATGGTAAAACGTCGCCAGTTCGCCAAGACATATTTTCAGTCCCCAGTCTCTAATCTGACATCCAACTCTCCACATCACTGTCCCGAAATCCCAATCTGAACTCCCACCCGGTATTTGTCATTATAAATCATAATCTGAACTTTAGGTCCCCAAACCCAATTCTTTCTTTCAACACCCCAACGGAGCGGTCCCGAAACCACATTCTGACTTCTTACTGCACACAACCCGATCCCATTACGCTAATCCGATCTCTAACTCACCCACATGAGTTCTAAACCCAAACTGATCTCTAATTCATCCACATGCCTGTCACTTAAACCAAACTGATCTCTAACTCACCCACCTGCTTACTTCTAAACCCAAATTGATGTCTAACTCACGCACCTGCTTGTCACTAATCTCCAGCGGATCTCTAATTTATCCACGTGCATGTCCCTAAACCCAAACAGATATCTAACACCCAGAGTCCTGTCCCAACCCTAACTCTGTCCTCTCACAACATTGCATCGCAGCCACTGAATCCGAATCTGCACCGTGTCTTCCCACTGTACCATCACTGTACCCACACCTAATCTGATCTCTAAGACCTCACATATCTGTCCCCAAACCCTAATGTAATCTGATGTCTCACACCCACATGTCTGTGGGGACGGGGAACCGCTATCCAGGAGAGCATTTACACGGAGATACGGTTCACGTAGAGTATCCAGGAAACGATGCCGGGCTTAGAGGTGACAGTCCTAAGGACTCAGTAAATGAGGTTCACTCACACCAGAGTCGACGTACGAACAGGCAAAGCATGTCTGTGACGCCCGAGTTTTATCCTGTGTTCTGTAATTAGTGGAACTGGGAGTAAATAGGTAATAGTAAGATTGAGAATTACCAGACGGGACAATGACAGTACCCCTCCCCCTCAACGGAAACCTCAGGGCAAGATCCTCCAGGCTTGTCCGGATGGTCCCGGTGGAAGTCTTGGATGAGGGAATGGTCCAGTATGAAGGAACTGGGAATCCAGGGAACTCTGGGTGGTATCCTGTCCAGTCAACCAGGTACTGGAGGCCCCTGCCCCGACGGCGCACATCTAGTAGCGGTCGGACGGTGTATGCCGGATGGTTGTCGATGATCCGGGCGGGTGGAGGGGTTTCGGTCGGAGGACAGAAGGGGCTGACGGAAAGTGGCTTTAACTGGGAAGCATGAAAAGTAGGGTGGATGTACATAGATCTTGGGATTTTAAGTCGGGCCGTTGTGGGATTGATGATACTTTCGAACACGAAAGGTCCCAGGAAGCGAGGGGTGAGTTTCCTAGACTCGTTTTTGAGAGGGATATCTTTGGATGAAAGCCACACCATCTGCTCAGGTCGATACTCAGGCGCAGGAGTCCGGTGTCGATTGGTAAACCTCCTCTTGCGATCGGCTGATCTGAGCAGGGTCATGCGTGTGTCCTCCCAAACCTTGCGGCACCGATCGATTTGGGCCTGAACAGACGGCACCCGCGATCTCCTCTCCTTGCGCGGGGAACAGCGGGGGTTGATACCCAAGGGAGCACGCGAAGGGAGATCTTCCGAGGGCAGCACTAACCAGAGAGTTGTGGGGCGTACTCAACCCACGCGAGGTGGTCCCTCCGGGTAGGCAGGATGTGGGTTGTTATACAACGTAGCCACGGCTCCAAGTCCAGGTTGACCCGTTGCGTTTGTCCGTTCCTCTGTGGGTGGAAGCGGGATGACAGGCTGACCAAGGGACCTAAGGCTTGACTGAAGGCCTTCCGTACCTACGAGATAAATTGGGGACCTCGATTGGAGACAATGTCCGCGGCGATTCCGTGGAGGCGGAAGACGTGACTGACGAAAAGGTCTGTGGTTTCCAGCGCGGAAGGGAGTTTAGGGAGGGCTACAAAGTGCACACTCTTGGAGAACCGGTCTACCACGGTGGTGTTTCCGCGGGACGAGGGTTGACCTGTGACGAAATTTAGGGCGATGCGCGACCAAGGACGACCAGGGACAGGTAGGGGCCGAGCCAGCATGGATTTACCAAGGGCAAATCATGCTTGACTAATCTATTGGAGTTTTTCGAGGATGTAACCGGGAAGTTAGGCAAGGGAGATCGAGTGGATGTACTGTACCTCGATTTTCAGAAGACATTTGATAAGGTCCCACATAGGAAATTGGTGGGTAAAATCAGAGCTCATGGCATTGGGGGGAAGACATTGACGGATAGAAAACTGGTTGGCAGATAGAAAGCAAAGGGTTGCGGTGAATGGGTGTTTCTCGGAATGGCAGGTGGTGACTAGTGGGGTGCCAGAGGGCTCGGTATTGGGACCACAGCTGTTTACGATTTACGTCAACGATTTAGATGAAGGCATTGACAATAACACCAGCAAGGTTGCTGATGATACTAAGCTGGGTTGCAGTGTGACATGTGATGAGGATGTTAAGAGAATTCAGGGTGACTTGGATAGGCTGGGTGAGTGGGCAGATACTTGGCAGATGACGTTTAATGTGAATAAGTGTGAGGTTATCAACTTTGGGACTAAGAACAGGAAGGCAGATTATTATCTGAACGGTGTACAGTTAGGTAAGGGAGAAATACAAAGAGATCTAGGAGTCCTTGTTCATCAGTCACTGAAGGTGAATGAGCAAGTGCAGCAGGCAGTGAAGAAGTCTAATGGAATGTTGGCCTTTATTACAAAGGCAATTGAGTACAAGAGCAAGGAAATCCATTTGCATTTGTACAGGGCCCTGGTGAGACCACACCTGGGGTATTGTGTACAGTTTTGGTCTCCAGGGTTAAGGAAGGACATCCTGGCTGTAGAGGAAGTGCAGCGTAGATTCAGAAGGTTAATTCCTGGGATGTCAGGACTGTCTTACGCAGAGAGGTTAGAGAGACTGGGCTTGTACACGCTGGAATTAAGGAGATTGAGAGGGGATCTGATTGCAACATATAAGATTATTAAGGGATTGGACAAGATAGAGTCAGGAAATATGTTCCAGATGCTGGGAGAGTCCAGTACCAGAGGGCATGGTTTGAGAATAAGAGGTAGGTCATTTAGGAAAGAGTTAAGGAAAAACTTATTCTCCCAGAGAGTTGTGGGGGTCTGGAATGCACTGCCTCAGAAGGTAGTGGAGGCCAATTCTCTGGATGCTTTCAAGAAGGAGCTAGATAGGTATCTTATGGATAGGGAAATCAAGGCATATGGGGATAAGGCAGGAACCGGGTATTGATAGTAGATGATCAGCCATGATCTCAGAATGGCGGTGCAGGCTCGAAGGGCTGAATGGTCTACTTCTGAACCTATTGTCTATTATCTGTTGTCTATTGAAGTAATCCCGCAAATGGCCGATGGGAGGCTTTTCCACGGGCACAAACGGAACATGCAGAGACATGGGAACGGGTAACATTCCTGTGCAATTCCTAATTCGACGACACAGCCAGATATGTGCGCAACCCAAATCCATGTGCACCGGCCATATTCGACAACAGGGCAGTAAATCTGTGCACATTGCACATTCAGCAACATACCCCTCAATCTGCGCGCATCCCCAAAGCCGTCAGCGCTCAAATCCCGCTGCCATCCCCATATGTACATTTGATGTTCCCAAAGGAAGAATCATTTCAAAGTTCAGAAAATGACTGCTTCGTCATTAAAAATCCGCACGCAGCCCGTCTTGCCCGTGTGCAAATCTTGTCACGCCGAGACACACAAATCTGAGTTTGAACCCACATCCGTGTGCACCCCAAGTTCAACACCACCCCTCAATCTGCGCACATCACCAAATCCGTGTGTACCCCATGTTCAACAACACCCTTCAATCTGTGCATATCACCAAATCCGTGTGTACCCCATGTTCAACAACATCCCTCAATCTGCGCACATCACCAAATCCGTGTGCACCCCATGTTCAACAACACCCTTCAATCTGTGCATATCACCAAATCCGTGTGTACCCCATGTTCAACAACATCCCTCAATCTGCGCACATCACCAAATCCGTGTGCACCCCATGTTCAACAACACCCTTCAATCTGTGCATATCACCAAATCCGTGTGTACCCCATGTTCAACAACACCCCTCAATCTGCGCACATCACCAAATCCGTGTGCACCCCATGTTCAACAAGACCCCTCAATCTGCGCACATCACCAAATCAGTGTCGACCCCCATACTCGACAACCCACCCCTAAATTCTGCCCAACCTCAAATGAGTCTGGCATTGCTAGTGACTATGTGTGTGTGTGTGTGTGTGTGTGTGTGTGTGTGTGTGTGTGTGTGTGTGTGTGTGGTGTGTGTGTGTGTGTGTGTGTGTGTGTGTGTGTGTGTGTGTGTGTGGAAATAAAAACCAGGCTTTTTCAAACCTACGGTTAAGTCTTACGATGTTTATTTCTTCATGTGAGCTGATGCCGTCGATCTTCCCGTTGTCCTCCGAAATCCTTTAAAAGTCACCGAATGTGACCAGAACAAAGGTTACTGTTCTTCTGTGGTGGAATTATCAACCCAGGCGAGGGTTAGACGCACGAATAACTCCCCACCGGTCACACCTTTTCCACACTGAGAGAGCCACTGATGGATTCTCCTGATATACCCTCCAAAACCCACCTTTCTGTAGGTACAACAAACCTCATCCAGTGTCCAGAACCGTGTGTCAGTGAGTCTATCATCTGACCTTCTATTTATCTCACCATGCTGAACACCAGATGTCCATCAAATAACGCCGCCCTCAGTCATCACGGGCTGGTCATTGCTCTCTCTCTCTCTCTCTCTCTCCTCTCTCTCTCTCTCTCTCTCTCTCTCTCCTCTCCTCTCTCCTCTCTCTCTCTCTCTCTCTCTCTCTCCTCTCTCTCCTCTCCTCCTCTCTCTCCTCTCCTCTCTCTCTCTCTCTCTCCCTCTCCTCTCTCTCTCTCCTCTCTCTTCTCTCTCTAAGAATTCAATCATTTCCTATTTCCAACAACATCTGGATAAACAATCAGCTGTAATGTTGTCAGTACCTTTCACTTGTTTTATTTTGAGGAAAATTTCTTACAATATCAGACTCCAGTTTAATAACCATCTATTCTTATCCTTCATATTAGTCAGAAACACGAACGGATCATGATCTGTGTAAACCACAAGTGGTTTCTGGGCAAGATAAAACATAGACATCAAAACGTTGTAAAGCCAGAATAAGTGATAGCAACTCCTTTTTAACAGTGGAATTTTTTTTTCTGATGCACATTAAATTTATTTGAGAAATAAGCCACTGGGTGTTCAATGTCATCCACACCTTTTCTGTAACAATACTGCCCCAGCAGCTTCGTCACTAGCTTCTGTTGTTAAAGAGAATATTTTCGGAAATTCGGGTGCTTTAAGCACAGGATGATTATACAGAATAGTTTTCAGATGTTCAAATGCCTCCTGGAAAAGGTAATTGCAGACAAATCGTTTACTCTTCCCTAGGAGTTTTGTGAGGGGGGAGAGATACCTGTAAGTTCTTACAATACCTTCGGTAATACCCTACCATCCCTTAAAATCTTCTTAAAGCTTTCTTGCTGGTCGGAAGGGGAACCTCAACAATAGCTTGGACCTTGGCTTGTACAGGAGCCAGTTGGCCCTGGCCTACCACATAGCCAAGATACGTGACAGTGGCGTGGCCAAATTCACTGTTAGCGAGGTTCACAGTAAGACTGGCCTTGGACAGCCTTTCAAGCAGTCTTTCTACAGCCACAATATGCTCTTCCCACGTGTCATTCCAGACAACTAAATCATCGATATAAGCCCCCCATGTTTTCTAGACCTCTAATCACAGAATCAATCATCCTTTGAAATGTCCCTGGAGCATTTTTCACCCCGAAGGATAAAACATTATATTCATCCAGCCCAGAAGGTGTGGGAAACGCTGAGATTTCTCTGGCCCTGTCGGTCAAAGGAACACACGAATATCCTTTCAGCAAGTCAATGTTTGTGAGGTTCTTAGCCTTTCCCACTTTATCAATACAGTCATCCACTCTCGGGATAGGATAAGCATCTGTCTTGGTTATTGCATTGATTTTCCTGTAGTCAGTACGGAATCTCATGTACCGTCCGGTTTAGGCACAAGAACGCAGGGCGCCGCCCAGTCTGAGGTAGATTGCCTCATGATACCGGTTGCCAGCAGGTAGCCAATTTCCTTTTCAACCAACTTGCTTTTCTCCAAGTTCATTCTGTAAGGATGCTGTTTAATGGGCTGGGCTGGATTTACAATGACGTCATGCACTGCAAGTGTACACCGACTCGGAACGTCTGGAAATAAATTTTTATGCCTGCTAATTAATTCTTTCAATTGTTTTCTCTGTGCAGGCTTCAAGTGACAGACTTTAACAGTAAGATCTGTCCAAATAATGGAATTCTTAAGTCTTGTTGATACGATATTCAACTTGTTAAAATGATCTTGTCCCTCATTATCAGATTCCACAACCTCATTTGTTTCATAACAGTGCTCACTGATACCATCTCAGAGTCATAATAAGGCTTCATCATATTTAAATGCATTAATAGAGCAGTCTTCCTCCTATCAGGAGTTTTGATAACATAGTTCAAAGAATCAGTTTTCTTAATTATTTCGTATGGTCCATGAAGTTGTGCTTGGAGGGGGTTGGTCACCAGTGGGAACAGAACCAGAACTTTATCTCCAACTTCAGACACCTTTTTCGCTCTTCTATCATAACAACGTTTCATTTTAATTTGGGAGTTTTCCTAATTCTGTTTTGCAAGGTCACACGCCCTATTAATCTCTCCCGGAATTTCAAAACATAACCTATTACACTGACACACACTGTCGGGTTAGTCCACTGCTCTCTGAGCAAAGTCAAAAGCCCCTTCGGCCTGTGGCCGAAAACGAGCTCAAATGGACTAAACCCCAGTGATTCCTGAATAGTGTCCCTCACGGCAAAAAGTAATAAATGTTTTCCTTCCTCACAGTCTCTGTCATTCTCCTGACAGTAGGTTTTAATCATAGTCTTTAAAGTGGAATGAACCCTCTCCAAAGCCCCTTGAGACTCCGGGTGATAGGCAGATGACACAATTTGTTTAGCCCCCCAGCTCAGAAACTATTTGCTGGAATGTTCCTGAAGTGAAGTTACACCCCTGATCTGATTGAATTTCTTTAGGCAGACCTACCAGTGTGAAAAACTTGCTGAGTGCCATTACCACAGTCTTGGCCTGGATGTTTCTGAGAGGCACGGCTTCAGGGAACATAGATTCAGCACACATAACAGTTAGCACATACTGATAACCAGCTGCAGTCTTTGGCAACGGGGCTGCACAATCCACTATGACCCTGGAAAATGGTTCACCAAACGCAGGTATCGGCCGAAGCTGCGCTTTTGGGATGGCCTGATTAGGTTTTCCCACCACCTGGCACGTATGACACCCTCTGCAGAAATTGACAATATCTTTCCTCACGTTTGGCCAATAAAACTCCCTCAGAATCCCGTGAACTGTCCTCTTTACTCCGAAATGTCCACCGAAAGGCATCTTGTGGGCCAGGTTTAAAACTTCAGCCCTGTAAACCTTTGGTACCCAGGTGCACAATAGCCCAATCCTCATTTGCAGGCACCGCAATTCCTTATCAACAGCCCATCTTTAAGGTAAAATCCCACTGACTCATTCTGAATTTCATCCTCAGAGAGAGCTCTCTCTTTTAAAGCCACGATTTCAGGATCTTTATTCTGTTCCTCTATAAATTCCTTTCTCGAAAAGGACAAATCTTTTTAATTCATCTTATTCTCCTCAGCCCTACTACCCTCTGAGTCCTGTTGATATAGGGACGGTAGGAAAGCCTCGGACAAATCATCATGAGCTTCTGCAGACTTCTTCGACATCGCATGCGCATCTATGGGCGGGTCCTCAGCAAAAGCAGGCTTATTCGTTTGCTGAACTGCTGGATAAACATCCCTACGTGCAACGTCATTACCGAGCAAGACATCAACATTGTCTGTCGGTTGTTCAGATCGTACCCCTATTGTGACTGGTCTGGATATCAAGTCGCATTTCAAAACTATCTTATGAAAAGGTACGGCCTCAGTCCCCTTTCCATTACCTTTGATAATATTCACCTCACCGGTCTCCATCTCGGCACTGAACTCCAAAACACACTTTAATATAAATGACTGAGAAGCTCCAGTATCCCTCCAGATTCTCACTGGAACCGGGGTTGGCCCCCTCCTTCACAGACACAAACCCATTTGAAATAAATCTCACGAGTCCTTCTTGAACTTGGTCAGACCCCTCCTTCCTCAGCGATGTTTTAACCGGCTGGACACAAGCATTTGGGGTTGTCGCCGGTTCTTTTCCCTTATCCCTTTTTTAAGCGAAACAATTAGATCCCACGTGACTGGGTTTCCTACAATAGAAACAAGTTAAACTGGGAAAATTTCCCCCGACTGGTTTCCTTCCTCCTTACTTTTGTTATTAGTCCCCGGCTTACTTTCTGGTTTAGCCGGTGGGCTATCTCTATTACCCTTTGGGTAACTCCTGTTCGGAAAAAACCTAACCTTATGTGTTAAGGCATACTCGTCTGCTAACCTAGCAGACTCTGCCATGGTCACTGCCTCTCTTTCGTTCAAATACGTCTTGATGTTGTCAGGGACACAGTTTTTAAATTCTTCAATCAGCATCAACTCCCTCAAATTGCTCATGTCTTCATTCGCCCCTTTTGAGGTACACCAACGATCAAAGTGCACCCATTTTTCATGGGTAAACTTCAGATACGTTTGGCTCCCGGACTTCCTCAAGTCCCTGAACTTTTGTCTATACGCTTCCGGGACCAACTCATGGACATTAAGCAATGGATCCTTCACTGTATCATAATTCCTTGACTGTTCCAGGGTCAGGGCAGACGCCTGCTGAGCCTTCCCCTTCAACACACTTTGTACCATGACAGCCCACTCATCCCACGGCCACTTCCGAGTCTGGGCCACCTTTCAAAGTGTAGGAAATACCGGTTAATCAGCTTCATCAAATGGTGGTACTAACTTACTTTCTTGGCTGACATTAAACGGTACCATCAGCTCCTCATCACTGCCTGGCACTGGACCACCTTATTGTATCTTCTCTATGCTAGTCAGCTCGTACTGCCACCGCTTGTCTGCCACTCTAGCCTCGTGTAACGTCTGCTTTTCTGCTACGACAGCCTCGAGCTGTTTTACTCATAACTCAGACTCATACTTCATTTTTGTTGCCTCAAGCTGAACCTCGGCCTGAGTAAGTACTTTACCTTCAAACAACATCTCCAACACCTCCTCTTCGAATTTCCCCTCGGATACATAATGCTGTGCTAGTAACAGCTATATCTGAGGCTTCTTCATGTGAGTAGTCACTTTAATCTTTAATTTACGAGCAATTTCCAACAGTACATCCCTCTTAGCATCATCCAACGCCTCCAGGGTTGGTTCTGCTACAAACGTATTAATCTCAACATGCATTTATGATGTTTTTACACACAACCAAATCAAATGGGATTTTCCCCCAAGCAATTGAAACAAGCCCCAAAAATATTTGCAAATCCAGGATGAGCCCCCAATTTATGTACCACCGTGACGAATTAAACAACCAGCAGAAAAGGAAAGCACCTTGGAGTCTGTTATTGTTATTAACTAATGGTATTTATTACTAACTACGTAATACAGTAATGCAAATGCTGAGATATCGAACAGGTTAGCAATGTTTATGTGTGTGTGTGTGTGTGTGTGTGTGTGTGTGTGTGTGTGTGTGTGTGTGTGTGTGTGTGTGTGTGTGTGTGTGTGTGTAATTAGAAAAACCAGGCTTTTACAAACCTAGGGGTAAGTGGATACAGTCTCACGATGATGAGTAAAGTTCAGTTCAGTTTGTGGTATCGAGTTGAGTACAGATGGAGAGAGAGATGTGTAGTTCTGCATGTGGGCTGATGCCGTCGATCCTGATGGATCCTCCCAAACCCACCTTTCTGTGCGCAGAACAAAGCTCATCCAGTGTCCAAAACCGTGTGTCTGTGAGTCTATCATATGACCTTCTATTTATCTCGCCATGTTGAACACCAACTGTACATCAAATAACACCGCCCTCAGTCACCTTGGCGACCCACGGGCTGCTCATTGCTCTCTCTCTCTCTCTCTCTCTCTCTCTGTATGAACTCACAAGCAGGCGGTGTCCTTGTAGAAATGTAAACACGCTGCAGAGAAACCATAACATCATCTTCCAAGCATTGTTCACCTCTCTCTCTCTTAATAACAAGGTCTCTGTGTTGGACACCTCCCTCTCTCTCTTTCATTTTAAAAGCACAATTCATAGGGACAATTCAGGACCCCGTTACAGTACCTATAAAATAACCAAATTTGAGATTCGCCATATCTCCAGATCTGCAGACGTCCCGCATCAATGAGGACCTCAAAAACAGTGCGCACTTCGAAATCCGTATGCAATGGCACATCTATGCACGTCCCGAATCCCGCTCATACACCGACGTGGAAATTAGATTATCCCAAAACAAAATGATTGCTCCAACCTTAAAAAAATAGTAACAACAAAGTTCAAAGTGCATCTATTTTTAAAGTATCTCTAAATGAAACAACTTCGAGATTCGTCTCAACTTGAAAATCGCAGTCTCCACAAATCGTTCAGAGCTCCGAAATTCGTCTGCAACCCCATATTGTCTGACCCACCGCAAAATCTATTTGCATCCCCAAATCCGTGTGCATATTATTAAAATCTCACTGATTTTATAGCATTTCTCCGGTCCACTGGAATGTCAGTAAGGACATGATTCTCGTATAAGGTGAAATGTGCGTAGTTCAATAATACAGTTAATTTCATAGTTGAACTGAAACACAAACACACACGGACAAGGGCACAGACATGCACAGAAAGACATAGTATCTCGCACACAACATAAACACAGTCTCTGCCACAGGCAGGCACAGAGAGAGATACGCACACAGGCCCACCCACACATATACGAACACTGATCTAACTGGATCCACACACACAAACAGACACACGCATACGAACGTGTGCACACACAACAGAATGTGGAATCAGACTGTGTCAACACACACAGACAGGGTCAGACACGCAACGAAACAGATACAAATAAACACAATCACATACAGAGAGGCAGACCAGGACACAGACAATTATAGAGGAGCGCAAACACGGACTCTCACTTTAGGCAGTTCTGGGTAGGTCTGTAGTCTAGTGCAGTTTTTTTCAGTGTTGTTTTCATGTAGTTCAGTGTAGTTTTTGTACTGTTTCTTGTTGCACAATGATCCTGAAAAACGTTGTCTCATTTTTACTGTGTACTGTTCCAGCAGTTGTGGTCGAAATTATAATAAAAAGTGACTTGACTAGACGACTTAAACACAGACAAACACACATGCACGGAGACGCTGACAAAAACACACAACTGCACAGAGGCATACAGAGAGCCGTGCAGTGAAACACGCACATACATAGGTAGCAGATACAAACACACACACACACACACACACACACACACACACACACACACACACACACGCACAGAGAATCAGGTTGGAACACACATTCACACCCACACGCGACAGACGCAGAGGCACGCTTACAGACACACAAGCACGCGACATCGCAGATACACACACACACACACAAGTGGGCGTGCACGAACACACACACACACACACACACACACACACACACACACACACACACACACACACACACACGTGACGTCACACATACAGATATACTGTCAAAGGGATAAACAGCCACGGATGGACACACATCGACAACTAAATTTTCTTCTCCCCCTCTTTAGCTCTCTGCCGTGTTCTTTGGCAGCTGAGAGGGGTTACATATTCACCCCCCAGCTTAGACTGCTGAGGTTGCAACCCATGGAGTGAGGTTAGGATTGGGTCCTGGTGAAGTTGATGGATAGTGTTTATTCATCACCACATACAGACACTTTCCTAGAGACCTTCTAGGTAGAGACCCCCAGACACATAATGTATCATGGGTTTATATTTTGGAGGAGAATTGCAACAGTAGCTAATTCAATACAATTTCACAAGCTACAATGACATAATTTACTTCAATATTTTGTTTCTGACAAACGGTTCCTTTAAAGTACATATTTACGATGTAATCACAACTTTTTTGGGACAAACAAATTAACGCAAATGATTAAATATTCTGAGAAGAGAGAACACAAATGTCCGGTTACTGTTGTGAAGGCTGATGCACCGACAGGCGGGAATGTAGGGAGACGGGTGATCTGTAGTAGTTAGGATGTGGTGTCATGGTTGGCACAAACACTCTGGGCCGAAAGCTCACTTCCTGTCCTTTACCTTTCCCCGTTTTAGGTATAAGACAAATAGAAGGCAGCAACGTTTATTGTCACAGAGCAAACGTTATGGTGATGAACGTCGACATATTTTAATCCCAGGGAAATGTTTTTATACCTCAGGTACCCTGAGAAAGTTTAGTGGTAATCAGGAAAGAGGGAGGAGATTGCATTCAAAGCAATCGCACAAAATGCAGGAGGAACTCAGCAGGCCGGGCAGCATCTATGGAAAAGAGCAAACAGTCGACGCTTCGGTCCGAAATCCTTCATCAGGACTGAAGAGAAGAGAATTCAGTGCAAGACGGTGGCGGGAAGGAAGGAAAACGTACAAGGTGGTAAGTGATAGTTGAGTGTGGGAGTGGTGAGGTACAGAGCTGGGAACTTAATTAGTGAAGGAAATAGTTGTTCGGAGAAGGAGAAGTCCGATAAGAGAGAGTAGAAGACCATGGAAGAATGGCAAGGAAACCTGAGGGAGTTGATCGGCAGGTGAGGAGATAAGGTGAGAGATGGACTCGGGAAAAGGTAATAGTGAAGGGGGGAGGAATTACTGGAAGTTTTAGTGATAAATATTCATTACATCGGGTTGGAGCCCACCCAGACGGAATATAAGGTGTTTCTCCTCCAACCGGAGTGTGTCCTCATCGCGGCAGTAGAGCAGGACATGGACTGACGTGTCGGAATGTGAAAGAAAAGTAGGTTTGAAATGTGAGTGTTCATTTGATTTCCAACATCTGCAGACTTTCTCGTGTTTCAAGTCCATTCAGATGAGGTGTGATCACAGCTGGCGAAGCATCAGAGTGAGTGGTAGTTTTCCTCCGGAGGATCTTCTATACGAATTCCTCCACCGATGGACGGAAGTCGCACCGACACAAACAAGTTGTGGTGAGCTGGGTCTGATGGTTTTTGAAACAATGTTCCCTTTGCTGGATGAACGCCACTCCCAATTAACAGCCCTTAGTAACACCACATTATCCATTGTTTACCGTTTCACAATTCTTTCACTGAAGTTATCACTGTCGGTCACCGTGGGAATTGCACGTGTCTGACGTAATCCGTTTGGAAATAATTTTAAAATCTTTGTTTCTAAATCTGTTTAAGTCTGTCCCGGTGGATTCGCTAAATGGTATTAAAAACCCCAGGCTTGTGCTGCTTTAACATTTCATTCCGACAGATCGCCGGTAGCACGGGGGACGAATCACTGGGCAAAGAAAATGTCTTCAATGTTGGATAGTTACAGGAGTGTGCAGAATATTTTGTACGTGTTCATTGCCGTCATTGGAGTTCCTGGTGAGTGTTTGGTATTTTTGTGTAATAACTGCTGCGGTCCTGTTCCGATCAGTTTACCAGCTTCCAACTTGATGATTATTACACATATATCCGTCAGAAATATCAATCCTGTCAATTCGACATCCGATTGTTCATATTTAATGACCAATGAAACAAAACTTCTGTCTGTCCTCCGCCAGAAGGGATCGACCCGGACGTTTTCTGTCCCTTTAATGACACCTTTTCCAGAGTAGTCCCAGTGAAACTCTCCGGGAAGGTGTGATTGGAAGGGTTTACTGGGAAGTCGTCCAGACTAATACCCCATGCTGGAGAGAGGCATTTTCCCCGCACCGAAGATGCGACTGGGCGACCGGGAGGGTTTTACTTGGTGAAGTTGACTGTCTCTGAGATATTGATCAGACTGAACACCTGGTCCTGTGTTTTATGTCTCCCTGCTGAGTCTGTCATAGTCGGATCCCACTGTCTGCTGGTCAATAATTGGGTTTTATCACCTGAATCAGTGTCCTCGGACATACTGAAGTGTGTTATGGAATTGCTCTGAGTTGCAGAATTAATCCATTAACGGAGTCATTCAGCCTCTGTTTACTAAGTTGACCCAGCATTCCCTCTGAGACCCGTCGTAAATTGGGGCATCGTTTCGTCCTGAAGAAGGGCCCGACACGATCAGTGTTTGTTCAATTCCATAAAAGCTCTCGAGCTGCCGTGACCATCCAGTGCTTTGTGTGCGTTGCTCCCTCCTCAGCCCCACCAGATGCCGAGTTCCTTGTGGCCTGCTCAGTCACTGCTCAGTCAGAGAAACCGGCCCCATCAGCGATGGAATCAGGATTAGCATCGATCGCTGTCGTTCATGCAGCTATTTTTTCGCACCGAAGATTAGTCAAACATCGCCGTATTGCTCTTTCTCTTTCTTTCTCTCTCTCTCCCTCCAGTGAATTTACTGGCGATTGTGATCCTGTCCCGGGGAAAGTGCGGCCTCTCTACCTGCACCACTCGCTACCTGGTGGCCATGGCAGCGGCTGATCTACTGACCATTGTCTTCGAGATCATTCTGTTTCGAATGAAACATTACTTTATATCTACTTTTCTGAATATCACCCCTGTGTGCAGTGTTATCAATGTACTGAGGTTCGCAACTACAGACTGTTCTGTTTGGTTCACCGTCACTTTCACATTTGACCGGTTTGTCGCCATTTGCTGTCAGAAGCTGAAAACAAAATATTGCACCGGGAAAACTGCGGGTGTGGTTCTAACAACCACCGGTGTACTATTCTGTCTAAAGAACATTCCCCGCTACTTCCTCTTAGAACCTAAAGTGATCATCGACAATGTGCCGTGGTTCTGTAAACGCATCGAAAAAGGTACCACTGACACCGGGCGGGTAGCACGGGCTTGGGTGGAGACTGTTTTAACTCCGTTGCTCCCTTTCGCTGGGATCCTGCTGCTCAACACTCTGACAGTCAGACACATTTTAGTGGCCAGTCGGGTCCGTAAGGGGCTGAAGGGTCAGAGCAACGGGGAGAACCGCAGTGACCCGGAAATGGAGAGCAGGAGGAGGTCTGTGGTTTTACTCTTCACCATCTCCGGCAGCTTCATCCTCCTGTGGATGACACTGGTTGTGAATTTCATATATTATCAGGTCAAAGCTATTGGTTTCAATTTCAATGATTCCGAATGGATATTTCATGAGGTCGGCGTTTTGATGAGGAATTTCAGCTTGTGCACGAACACATTTATTTACGCGGTGACTCAGTCGAAATTCAGGGAGCAGGTGATCAGCGCGGTGAATTACCCGATCACCTCGGTGGTTCAATTCATTAATAAAGTGGCGCGCTGAGCGCAACCCAGATGTATCGTCAATGTATCCAGGCCGGGCTCCAGATCTTCTCATCCACCGTCTAGTCTCCAAGTTGTTTTTCCCGGTCTGTTGAAAGGGGCATTGGAAGCAGCAGTGCTGTGGACCGCGAGAAAATGGAGGGAGATTGGAAAGTGCTTGCAAGGGAGAGACGTCTGGGATTGGCTGAGTGGTGTGTGTGTGTGTGTGTGTGTGTGTGTGTGTGTGTGTGTGTGTGTGTGTGTGTGTGTGTGTGTGTGTGTGTGTGTGTGTGTGTGTGTGTGTGTGTGTGTGCGCGCGCGCGCGCACGCGCGAAATGGAAAAATCAGGCATTTTCAAACCTGGGGGAAGTGGATACAGTCTTATGATGATGAGTAAAGTTCGGTACAGTTTGTGGTATAGAGTTGAGTAGTGATGGAGAGAGAGGTGTGAACTTCTTCAGGTGAGCTGATGCCGTTGTCCTCTGAAATCTTTTAGAAGTCACCGACTGTGACCACAGCAAAGGGGACCATTCTCCTGAGTTGGAATTATAAACCCAGGCGAGGGTGGACGCACGAATAACTCCCCACCGGTCACAGCTTTTCCACATTGAGAGAGCCACTGATCGATCCTCCAAAACCCACCTTTCTGTGGGCACAACAAAGCTCATCCAGTGTCCAAAACCGCGTGTCTGTGAGTTTATCATATGACCTTCTATTTATCTCACCATGCTGAACACCAGCTGTCCATCAAATAACGCCGCCCTCAGTCACCACGGGCTGGTCATTGCTCTCTCTCTCTCTCTCTCTCTCTCTCTCTCTCTCTCTCTCTCTCTCTCTCTCTCTCTGTAAGAATTCAATCATTTCCAACTTAACATCTGGATAAACAATCAGCTGTAATGTTGTCAGCACCTTTCACATGTTTTATTTTGAGGTGATATTCTTGGAATATCAGACTCCAGTTTGATAACGTTCTATTATTATTTTTCACATTACTCAGAAACACTATCAGATTATGATCTGTGTAAACCACAAGTGGTTTCTGGGCAGGACCAACATGGACTTCAAAATGTCGTAAAGCCAGAATAAGTGATAGCAACTCCTTTTCTACAATTGAATAATTTTTCTGGTGCACATTAAATTTCTTTGAGAAATAAGCCACTGGGTGTTCAATGTCATCCTTACCTTTCTGTATCAATAATGCCCCAGCAGCTTCGTCACAAGCGTCTGTTGCGATAGAGAATGGTTTTGAAAGCTCAGGTGTTTTAAGCACAGGGTGATAATGCAGGATAATTTTCAAATGTTCAAATGCCTCCTGGCAAAGGTCATTCCATGCAAATCTTTTACTCTTCCCTAGGAGTTTTGTGAGGGGGGAGAGATATCTGCAAAGTTCTTACAAAATTTCGGTAATACCCCACCATTCCTAAAAACCTTCTTCAAGATTTCTTGCTGGTCGGAAGGGGAACCTTAGCAATAGCTTGGACCTTGGCTTGTAGAAGAGCCAGTTGGCCCTGGCCTACCACACAACCAAGATACGTGACAGTGGCGTGGCCAAATTCACTTTTAGCGTGGTTCACAGTAAGATTGGCCTTGGACAGCCTTTCAAGTAGTCTTTCTACAGCCACAATATGTTCTTCCCACGTGTCATTCCAGACAACTAAATCATCGATATAAGCCCTTGTGTTTTCTAGACCTCTAATCACAGAATCAATCATTCTTTGAAATGTCCCTGGAGCATTTCTCATCCAGAAGGATAAAACATTATTGTCATACAGCCCAGAAGATGTGACAAACGCTGATATTTCTCCGGCCCTTTCGGTCAAAGTAACACACCAATATCCTTTCAGCAAGTCAATGTTTGTGAGGTACTTAGCCTTTATCAATACAGTCATCCACTCTCGGGATAGGATAAGCATCTGTCTTGGTTATTGCGTTGATTTTCCTGTAGTCAGTACAGAATCTCATGTACTGTCCGGTTTAGGCACAAGAAGGCAGGGCGCCGCCCAGTCTGAGGTAGATTGCCTCATGATACCGGTTGCCAGAAGGTAGCCAATTTCCTTTTCAACCAACTTGATTTACTCGAAGTTCATTCTGTAAGGATGCTGTTTAAAGGTCTGGGCTGCATTTACGATGACATCATGCACTGCAACAGTACACCGACTCGGAAATTCTGGAAATAAATCTTTATGCCTGCTAATTTATTCTTTCAATTGTGTTCTCTGTGCATGCTTGAAATGACAGACTTTATCAGTAAGCTCTGTCAAAATAATGGAATTCTCAAGTCTTTTTGATACGATATTCAACTTGTTAAAATGATCTTGCTCCTCATTATCAGATTCCACAACCTCATTTGTTTTCATAACAGTACTCACTGATACCATCTCAGAGTCACAATAAGGCTTCATCATATTTATGTGCATTAATTGGGTAGCCTTCCACCTATCAGGAGTTTTGATAACATTGTTCAAAGAATCAGTTTTCTTAATTATTTCGTATGGTCCATGAACTTGTGCTTGGAGGGGTTGGTCACCAGTGGGGACAGAATTGGAACTTTATCTCCAACTTACAACACCCGCTCACACATTTATCTATCATACCAATGTTGCATTTTAATTTGGGAGTTTTGCAAATTCTGTTTTGTAAGGTCTCACGCCCTATTAATCACTCCCGGAATTTCAAAACATAACCTATTACACTGACACACACTGTCGGGTTAGTCTACTGCTCTCTGAGCAAAGTCAAAAGTCCCTTCGGCCTGTGGCCGAAAACGAGCTCAAATGGACTAAACCCCAGTGATTCCTGAATAGTGTCCCTCACGGCAAAAAGTAATAAATGTTTTCCGTCCTCACAGTCCCTGTCATTCTCCTGACAGTAGGTTTTAATCATAGTCTTTAAGGTGGAATGAACCCTCTCCAAAGCCCCTTGAGACTCCGGGTGGTAGGCAAATGACACAATTTGTTTAGCTCCCCAGCTCTGAAACTATTTGCTGGAATGTTCCTGAAGCGAAGTTACTCCCCTGATCCGATTGAATTTCCTTCGGCAGACCTCCCATTGTGAAAAACTTGCTGAGTGCCTTTACCACAGTCTTGGCCAGGATGTTTCTGAGAGACACGTCTTCAGGGAACCTAGATTCAGCACGAATAATTGTTAACACGTACTGATGACCAGTTGCAGTCTTTGCCAATGGGCCTACACAATCCACTATGACCCTGGAAAATGGTTCACCAAACGCAGGTATCGGCCGAAGCTGCGCTTTTGGGATGGCCTGATTAGGTTTTCCCACCACCTGGCACGTATGGCATCCTTTGCAGTAATTGACAATATCTTTCCTCACGTTAGGCCAATAAAACTCCCTCATAATCCCGTGAACTGTTTTCTTTACTCCAAAATGTCAACCGAATGGCATCTTATGGGCGAGGTTTAAAATTTCAGTCCTGCAAACGTTCGGAACCACTACCTGATGCACAATAGCCCAATCCTCCCTTGCAGGCACAGGAGCGGGTCTCCACCTCCTCATTAACACTCCATCTTTAAGGTAATATCCCACCGACCCATTCTGAATTTCATCCTCAGAGAGAGCTCTCTCTTTTAAAGCCAGAATTTCAGGATCTTTATTCTGTTCCTGTATAAATTCCTTTCTCGAAAAGGACAAATCTTTCTCATTCACCTTATTCTCCTCAGCCTTACTACCCTCTGAGTCCTGTTGATATAGGGAAGGTCGGAAAGTCTCGGACAAATCATCATGAGCATCTGCAGACTTCTTCGATATGCTTCTAGTCACCGCGCATGCGGGGTGTACGTCATCATCTATGGGCGGGTGCTCCGCAGCAGCAGGCTGACTCGTTAGCTGAACTGCTGGATAAACATCCCTACCTGCAAGAGTATTACCGACATTGTCTATCGGTAGTTCAGATCGTACCCCTATTGTGACTGGTCTGATACCAAGTCGCATTTCAAAACTATCTTATGCAAAGGCACGGCCTCAGTCCCCTTTCCAATACCTTTGATAATGTTCACCTCACCGGTCTCCGTCTCGGCACTGAACTCCAAAACACTCTTTAATATTAATGACTGAGAAGCTCCAGTATCCCTCCAGAATCTCACTGGAACCGGGGTTGGCCCCTCCTTCACAGACACAAACCCATTTGAAATAAATCTCTCGAGTCCTTCTTGAACTTGGTCAGACCCCTTCTTCCTCAGCGATGTTTTAACCGGCTGGACACAAGCATTTGGGGTTGTCGCCGGTTCTTTTCCCTTATCCCTTTTTTGAGCGAAACAATTAGATGCCACGAGACCGGGCTTCTTACAATAGAAACACGTTAAACTGGGAAATGTTCCCCCGACTGGTTTCCTTCCTCCTTACTTTTGTCATTAGTCCCCGGCTTACTCTCTGGTTTAGCCGGTGGGCTGTCTCTATTACCCTGTGGGTAACTCCTGTTCGGAAAAAAACTAACCTTATGAGTTAAGGCATACTCGTCAGCTATCCTAGCAGACCCTGCCATTGTCACTGCCTCTTTTTCGTTCAAATACGTCTGGATGTTGTCAGGGACACAGTTTTTAAATTCGTCAATCGGCATCAACTCCCTCAAATTGTTAATGTCCTCATTCGCCCCTTTTGAGGTACACCAACGATCAAAGTGCACCCATTTTTCATGGGCAAACTTCACATACGTTTGGCTCCCGGACTTCCTCAAGTCCCTGAAATTTTGTCTATATGCTTCCGGCACCAGCTCATGGACTTTAAGCAATGGATCTTTCACTGTGTCATAATTCCTTGACTGTTCCAGTGTCAGGGCAGAACACGCCTGCTGAGCCTTCCCCTTCAACACACTTTGAACCATGACAGCCCACTCATCCCACGGCCACTTCCGAGTCTGGGCCACCTTTCAAAGTGTAGGAAATACCGGTTAATCAGCTTCATCAAATGGTGGTACTAACTTAATTTCTTGGCTGACATTAAACGGTACCATCAGCTCCTCATCACTGCCTAGCACAGGAGCTCCTTATTGTATCCTCTCTATGCTGGTTAGCTCGTACTGCCACAGCTTGTCTGCCACCCTAGCCTCGTGTAACGTCTGCTTTTCTGCTACGTCAGCCTCGAGCTGTTTTACTCATAACTCAGACTCAT